>NC_138130.1:40252057-40740913 GCF_964188305.1 Podarcis bocagei
CTTGTTTATTCACAGGCCAGAACAGAACAGAACTGAAGGGTTCAGCCAGCCTGCTTATATAGAGCTTCACTACAACACAACTGTATGGGACGCGGGTGGCGCTGTGGGTTAAACCACAGAACCTAGGGCTTGCTGATCAGAAGGTCAGCGGTTTGAATCCCCGCGATGGGGTGAGCTCCTGTTCTCGGTCCCAACTCCTGCTAACCTAGCAGTTCGAAAGCACCTCAAAGTGCAAGTAAATAAATAGGTACTGCTCTGGCGGGAAGGTAAACGGCGTTTCCGTGCGCTGCTCTGGTTCGCCAGAAGCGGCTTAGTCATGCTGGCCACATGACTCGGAAGCTGTACACCGGCTCCCTTGGCCAATAAAGCAAGATGAGCACCGCAACCCCAGAGTCGGCTATGACTGGACCTAATGGTCAGGGGTCCCTTTCTTTACCTTTACCTTACAACGCAACTGTAACAACTTTCTGTAACTATCCAATCACTGAACGTCACTTTCAATCCCTTATTTGCATATGTGGACCTGAGTGAAAACTATCTACTGTATCCCCCTGCTGGCCCAGGATGATAAATTCAGTACATAACACTGCCACTGAGCTAGGACCCTCTCCCCATCCCACTTCCCCTCAAGCTAAGTGCAGTCATGCTGCTGATGAGACGAGAGGGACAGGGCAGAGCCCCTCCCCGCCAGCTATGCCTGCCTCTCTCACAGTTAGGCACTGAAAAGGTCTGTCACTGCTTAGTTTCAACAGTGTCACACCTGGGCAGATTCTTCACTGTGCCTCTTTTAAACAATGGCACTGTTATATATTTCTTTGGCTCACTGTGTTGGGTAATAAATACCACTTAGTGACTGCAATATATTGGGTTGTTGTGAACACCACCAAAGGTTGCCAAATGGCCAAAGCAACTCACAATGCTGCTGTCACAATGAAATAGATGATACAGGTCATGGCTGCTAGGCTGCAATCCTCAAATATCTACTGTTGAGGGGGTCACAGAAATTACTTTGGAGTAATTAGTCTGTGGCCTGAACATATCATTGACAGATACCTGGAAGTCCCAGGAAACTTTCAAGTTTGCCCAAGGACATCTGTCAAGTTTAGGTTTAATGATGTTTGGCTGTTCTTCCTAAAAAAACTCCAATCCCTAGTAATACAACTCTCTCTTCATTGTGTGTATTGTAAACTGTCCTGGACAGATGACTTTGCCCCATACTTTTTGCTGTCCTGCTATCCCTCCCTTTACATGTCAGAAACCATTGCAGAGTCAATTGCAGTCATATTAGCGTCAAGAAAGTGTCTGAACTATCAGAACAATTTGCAATAGGAGCAGTTCAGCACAGAAG
Source organism: Podarcis bocagei (assembly GCF_964188305.1). Lineage (NCBI taxonomy): Eukaryota > Metazoa > Chordata > Lepidosauria > Squamata > Lacertidae > Podarcis > Podarcis bocagei. Next base: position 40,253,406 of record NC_138130.1, read on the forward strand.
TATGTCAGTATTAGTACTCAGGAAATACAACTTCTTCAACAAAAAGTGACAGCCTTTGACCTGTTCCACGGAGCAGAGAATCTGGGCTTGCACAGCCAATTTTGGCTTAGTTGCTCCCTGTCTGCTGAGACAGAAAGGTGTAAAAGATGCCATCACATACTGTCAGAAGATATCTTTGTACATTAAGCTCCGAGCAGTTTGTTCTCTGGGTATTTAGACTGCTATCCTCAAGTTCCTACAGGTGTCATACTTTTTGGCAGCTTGGTAAGAACTGAGATTGCTTAGACAGCCAGGTTTCAAGTTCATTTACCCAGGAATCACAACAATGTAAGATGTATCCTAAAATTTCAACACGTAGTTTCAATAGTGTGTGTGTGTGTGTTAAAAAGAGTGTAGACTTGGTGTCAAGCCGGCTTCTAAGTTTGAAACACTCAGATTGTAAACATCTTTACTCCAACATTACTGATGGTGATGCAGCTGATTCCCAGAATGGTGCATTTTGATCACAGCCCAAGTCTAGAAATATTATTCCTTCTTTCTTATTCCAGCTGAGTACAGTTAGTGAATTCTAACCGCCCACACAATTTCTCTTAGGATTGCCACAGTGTATGAACAGAGCCTGCTGTAATCCTCAGGCAAATGTTGTGCCACAGGCTGTTGTTTTAAGTCAGAAATTGCCAACTGGTAAGTCACATGCCACCTCCAGCAATTGTACTTGGCCCTGCTGTCTTTTAATGAAGGTGTGGTTGTCCCCAGATGTTTTCCAGCAAAGTAAATGAGATGGTTTTTAAAAGTGTGTGAGAGAGCGTGTGTGTGTGATGAAGAGAATCAGTATGGTAGTTTTTCTGTCTCTTTGGGTTTTGCATTCAGTATCCAAGTAGATGTGTTCCGTGAGTATAAGCACGGTGCTAACTTTATTACAATGCCTGAATACCTGTGGTGAAGTGGGGCACTCAAAAGGGCACAGCTACCTCACCAAAACTTCCAAATATATGAATAGATCCCTTTATGGGTGGCATGTGAAGATGAAAGACTGGGTGGACAAGGACACAATGGCCCACACGAGAAGAGGCCGCTAGCTGCAGAAGTAGTGGGCAGGCATTTCCCCATAGTACAATGGTAGAACAACTGTCTTACATGCAAAAGGTCTCAGTTTTGATCCCTGACATCTCCAGGTAGGACTGGGAATGTCCCCTAGGAAATCCCCCCCAAAGCCACTGCTGGTTAGTGTAGACTAGGAGTCACCAAATGTTTTGGATCACTGGGCAACATTTCAAACTTTGAGAGAGTGCTCTGGGTGCCACTCACAATATGGCTGCCATGGGGTGGGGGGTATGGCAGAACCCAAAATTATAAAGAGAACAGCCATGGCAAAGCTTTCCCCCTATTCATATTTGTATACTAGAAACTGCGTAAACCAGGGGTCAGCAAACATTTTCAGCAGGGGGCTGGTCCACTGTCCCTCAGACCTTTTGGGGGGCCAGACTATATTTTGGGGGGGAAATGAACGAATTCCTATGCCCCACAAAGAACCCAGAGATGCATTTTAAATAAAAGTGCACATTCTACTCATGCAAAAACACGCTGATTCCCAGACCGTCTGCGGGCCGGATTGAGAAGGCGATTGGGCCGGCCCTGGCCCCCAGGCCTTGGTTTGCCTACCCATGGCTTAGACTGTTGAATATTCTACCTGTTAAAGACACAAGAGCCCTGTTCCCACCCCAAGGCCCAACCCTAAACGAAAACATAGATCGTCATTCTGTACCCACTTACCTGGGAACAAGTCTGATAAACAGAAAGAGACTTACTTTTGAGTACACCTGCATGTCTCTGTACATTATGAATGCAGTGAAGACATACCTAAGCCTCTTTCCTTTATTTCTCTGGAATTGCTGTCCTTTGCTCACTCACATTTTGGTGGGCATATTGGTGAAGTTCTCCTGAACAGAGCTTGGCCAATAACTTTGGGAGCTCTTTGGGAGAAGAGAGATTAAGTTATATCAAACACAATATATGGAATTGATGAACCAAGAGATTGAATGGAAGATAAAGCAAATGAAACAAAAGACATTTGAATCAGCAAATAAATGTGGCAAACTTCTGGCATGGCAACTGAAGAAAAGGCAGAAATTAAATACAGTTACAAGCCTAGAAGTGGATGGAAAAAATATATCTAAACCCAATGAAATCAGAAATTGCTTTTTGAGTTATTTCAAAAAACTTTATACTCAAGGCCCGCAAAACGAAGAAGATATAGACAAATTCCTTGATAAATATGGATTACAAAAAATCTCTCATCAAAGTAAGATGGATCTGAACCAGAGAATAACAGAACAAGAGATAGAGGCTGCCATTCAGAATATGCAACTGGGCAAATCTCCAGGACCAGATGGACTGACTTCCAGATACTACAAATCGCTGAAGGAATGGTTGATTCAACCACTAAAAGAAGTTTGTAATGAGATCCTTGAGGGAAAAAAGGCACCTGAATCGTGGAAAGAAGCATATATTTCACTCATACCAAAGACAGAGACTGAAAAGACCCAATTGAAGAACTACCGCCCAATATCACTACTTAATGTGGATTACAAAATTTTTGCAGACATTTTGGCAAAAAGATTTAAAAAAGTGTTGATGGAAAAGATTCATAAGAACCAAGCAGGCTTTCTTCCAAAAAGACACCTAGCTGACAACGTAAGGAATATAATAGACATTTTGGAAAAGCTAGAGGTGAATATAAATACTAAAGCAGTACTGATTTTCGTGGACGCGGAGAAAGCCTTTGACAATATTTCTTGGAGCTTTATGATGAAGAATCTTCACGGGATGGGGGTAGGCCAAGGTTTTGAGAATGGTATGGCTGCAATATATTCTGAACAAAAAGCTAAATTGATTGTAAATAATGTAATAACTGAGGAACTTAAGATAGAAAAAGGAACACGACAGGGGTGCCCAATTTCCCCATTACTCTTTATTTCAGTTCTGGAGGTGTTGCTGAATATGATTAGGAATGACCAGCAGGTTAAAGGAGTGCAGGTCGGAGCTAAACAGTATAAGTTAAGAGCATTTGCAGATGACCTAGTATTGACTTTGCAAGAGCCAAACACTAGTACGAAAAGGGTCTTAGAAATAATCCAACTGTTTGGCCAGGTAGCTGGATTTAAGTTGAATAAACAAAAAACCAAAGTTTTAGGAAAAAACTTAACAGATATGGAAAAAGAGGAATTCCAAGAGGAGACAGGGTTGACGGTGGTCAAGAAGGTTAAATACCTAGGGGTTTATTTGACATCCAAAAATGTGAATTTGTACAAGGACAATTATGAAAAATGTTGGTCAGAGATTAAAAAAGATCTAGAAATATGGTCAAATTTGAAATTGTCAATGTTAGGCCGAATTGCAGTGATTAAAATGAATGTATTGCCTAGAATGTTATTTTTGTTCCAGACCTTGCAGATTCTGGATAAGATGGAATGTTTCAAGAGGTGGCAGAAAGATATTTCGAAATTTGTCTGGCAGGGCAAAAAGCCCAGAATCAAATTTAAAATATTGACAGATGCTAAAGAAAGAGGGGGTTTTGCCCTGCCGGACTTGAAATTGTACTATGAGGCAGCAGCATTTTGCTGGCTGAAAGAATGGATGCTCCTCGAGAACACAGACATTTTAGATCTGGAAGGTTTCAATAATGCTTTTGGTTGGCATGCATATCTATGGTATGACAAAATCAATAGTGCCTTTAAAAATCACATTGTTAGAAAAGCATTGTTCAATGTTTGGATAAGATATAAAGATCTGTTGGAAAACAAAACCCCTAGATGGGTGTCACCAGTGGAGGCCAAGGCAGTGAAGAAACTCAATATGGAGGTCGGATGGCCGAAGTATTGGGAAATTTTGGAACAGGATGGAGATAAGTTCAAATTACAAAGTCATGAGAAATTGAAACATAAAGTACAAAATTGGTTTCAATATCATCAGATAATGGAATTTTTCAAACAGGACAGGAAAATTGGCTTCCAGGTGGAAAAATCAAAACTAGAAACTGAATTGTTAGAACCCAGTACTAAGAATTTATCTAGAATGTATAACTTGTTGCTGAAATGGAATACACAGGACGAAACAGTCAAATCGGCTATGATTAAGTGGGCACAGGATGTTGGTCACAACATTATGTCAGCTGACTGGGAATGGTTATGGAACACCGGTATCAAATTTACGGCATGTAATGCCTTAAAGGAAAATATTATGAAAATGGTTTACAGGTGGTACATGACCCCAGTCAAGCTGGCAAAAATTTATCATTTGCCCGATAACAAATGTTGGAAATGTAATGAGACTGAAGGCACTTTCTACCACCTTTGGTGGACATGCCCGAAGATTAAGGCTTTCTGGGAAATGATCTATAATGAAATGAAAAAGGTACTTAAATGTACTTTCCCTAAAAAACCAGAGGCCTTTCTCCTGGGCATTGTCGGCCAATTGGTGTCAAAGAGGGATAGAACTTTTTTTATGTATGCTACAACAGCAGCAAGAATACTTATCGCGAACTATTGGAAGACACAAGATCTACCCACTCTGGAAGAATGGCAGATGAAAGTGATGGACTATATGACATTGGCCGAGATGACAGGCAGAATCCACGACCAACGAATAGAGACGGTGGAAGAAGAATGGAGAAAATTTAAAAGTTATCTTAAGGACTATTATAAACTTAATGAATGTTAAAGTGTTGTGGTTCTCAGAAACAAAGGGATACAGTGATACAAGGCCAGAATACGGAGAGGACTAAGAAGACAGAGGTTGGAAAGTAACAATTGGGAGTTGCTATAAAATTATGGACATTGGGATGCAGAAAGGGGGGGTATGGGGAAGTCCGAGAAAAGAGGTTTATGAAAATAGGTGAAATGGTTGTAGTGGTGGGAACAGAGCAGCCCCATGCAGAGAGGAAGGAGGCTGGTACCTTCATTGTTCTTCCTTGCTGTGTTGTGTTGTAACTGCGCTAGCCCTAGCTCTATTTTCTATAGAGCCTTGGGTCATGAGCCAGAGAGGAGGGGGCTGGCAGGGAGGGTGTTTTGGTGGCATGGAGGGGTCGAATCTTGGATTTCCACATTGGTTCAGAAAATTATCCGAGTTTTTCTTCATTTATTTTATTTTATTTTAAGAACCAAGATAATTTCCAAGTTTATCCAAAGCAAGTTTATCACAAGGCAAGAGCACACCCACCTAAGCATCTTATGGTGAAATGATGCAACATCCAGTGTATTTGGTGTTTTCCATTTGTGCTTTTTCAGTTCTGATTTGTGGTGATATTTTGGCAACAACTGCAGTACTAGCTTATCCAGAATAGAAAAGCAGAGCATTACTGAGGCATTTAAGGACTACTAGTAGAGTTTATTGCCTCCTGATGAGGACAGATTTGGAATTAAATAGCCCACTAATTGCCCTATGAACAGTCTCTCTTAATTATCCATATCAGTTTCTGGTGGGGAAGTGGGGGGGGTGGCTTTATTTGCCTTTTTGTGTGTAGAAAAAATAGCACCATTCCACTTCTGTGCATGAGCAGGAATTGACATTTGGGCAGCTAATAGGCTATTAATCACGAATCCACCCACCCACACTCATCAGAAAGCAATTAAATGAGCAGAATTTACAAGAACTAAAGTCTTACTAATATTGCTGAGAATCGTTACTGAACAGAACTTACTTTTGGAGGAACATTGCAGGATAATTTTAGTGATGGAGCATTGTTCATCAATATAGGCCAACTAAATGATACTTCCATTTAAACTCAGCTAGCAGCGGAAAAGCAGCGTCTCAGCAGCATTAATGGGTAATTGCATGTGTCTCTTTGGCTGGGTGGTGATTGTATGATTAGACCCATTCAACTGGTCTTTGCCTACGTGGGTGTGTTACTTTAAACAATATAAGATTTGTTGTATGAACAAAATGTTTACATCAGTTACTGTGCCTTATTTCCCTCAGAAATCCAGTAGTTCACTGCAATTCATGAGGAGGAAAGCAGGAGGACAGTTAATGGGGGTAAAAGCCCATTACAATAGAAGGATGCATTAAGGACATTTATGTTCCATCAAAATCAATGAGACTTACAGCCCAAACCTAATTGTATTTACTCGGAAATAAACTCTACCAATCTCAGTGAAACTTTTAAGCATGAATACCTTGTTAGTACTGCTTTGAATTCTACTAAGACACACACACACACACACACACACACACACACACACACACACTTTTAAGTCCATTCATTTGGATTTAGGAATGCAGATTTCTCTAGATTGCTCAAATCTATGTTGAAATGTGTTGGATGCACATGCATATTGTATCAGGGCTACAGTGCAGCATAGGGCTCAGGCTGTTTATGACATGCATACACCCATTTTGCTAAACATTACATTGGTACAGATATAAAGAATGCATGTTTCAGAAGCACAAACACATTGAAGACTACTTGGATGGGTGTGCAGAAGGCTAAACAAAAGGATTGCTGTGTGAAGGATGGCTTTCTAAGCTGCCTGAATTTTCAAGGAAATATTTGAATCCGAAAGAATGACAGTATTTGACTTAGATTCCATTACCATCATATTTTTTTTCAAAGGCACTGTAATATCAGGATTTCCGCATGAGCTGGTGGCAGTGGCAGTTTGTGCAAGCAGCGACTTTAGCAGTTTTACTGCTTCAGCTAAACCAATTCTGTGGCAAGCGGAGTCATTTATGGGATCTGCAGTTGTTGGGTTGTACTAATGGCACAATCTGTGCTGGCTCTCCTTGTAGCTCTTTGTTCTCAGTTGTTTTCACATCTTGTCTTTAGTTTGCTCAGTTCAAGCAATCCTTTGATAGTGTATCTCTCATTAGCAACTTACAGCAGTAGTGTGGTAATGGAAATTAGAAAAAAATAATAAGACTGAGACTTTCCCTAAGCAATGAAGCTAAAAATGCAGCCCTATTTTCCCTTACGATTCTCAAATATGGCTAAAGTCTTAGGGGAATGGGAAAAATATAACCTGTGAAATGTTGACATCAAAATAAAAACTTGAGAATGTGTATTATTCCTCACATGTTTCAGAGACTTCATCAGCATTATTATTAATAATTCATTTATAACATTTACGGTCTATACCACTTTTTGTCAATGGATTTCAAGGCAGTGTACAAAAAGTAAAGTAAAATAGCAACGAACAAAACAAACAGCAGATAAAAGCAGAAAGCAGTGTCATATGCTGTGTAAGCAGCATTTTGGCTTTATAGAAGGGTTCCTTGGGCACCTCCAAAATCTGCCCCAGAATAACGGCAAGTTCTGTTGCACATACAGAAGTCTGCTGAACGAACAGAATGGCAGTGCTGGATACAATCCACAAGTTTAAAACATTTAAAGTATTATGGGTGGTTTTAGAATGTTTTTAAGTTCCTGGGTTTTGGGAGGGGTGCCTAAAAGACAGCAAAGTTAGTGCCACAAAGCTGTAGCTATTTTGCGATAGCATCCCAAACCTGGGGCACCAGTACTAAAAAAAGTCAGCCATCTTGGACTTCCTCGGGCAGTGGTGAATTCTCCTTCCCTGGAGGTCTTTAAGCAGAGGTTGGATGGCTACCTGTTATGGATGCTTCAGTTGAGATTCCTGCATTGCAGGAAGTTGGACTAGATGGCCCTCAGGGTCCCTTCCAACTCTATGATTCTATAGGAGGCTAGGAGGGCAGGTGGGGGCAGCGGGAGGTGGGCATACTGCCCACTCCTAGGGTGGCTCCCTCAAAGGAGGGACCCCAAGCCCTCCTTCTGGGCTCCCTTCCAATGGCTGGACCCAGGGCATGTAGTGATCTTGTGGTGGTCAAGGGCTAGTCTCAATATTCTAGTGATTCTATAAGTTTCACCTCCGATTGAGATGGTATTTGAAGAATAGTCTAAGCAAAGGGGAATGTTGCTATGAGAGAAGGTCCCCTTGAAGTGAAGAAGAAGAGGAAGAAGAGTTTGGATTTGATATCCCGCCTGAGGAACGGCTAAGGGAGCTGGGCATGTTTAGCCTGGAGAAGAGGAGGTTAAGGGGTGATATGATAGCCATGTTCAAATATATAAAAGGATGTCACATAGAGGAGGGAGAAAGGTTGTTTTCTGCTGCTCCAGAGAAGCGAACACGGAGCAATGGATCCAAACTACAAGAAAGAAGATTCCACCTAAACATTAGGAAGAACTTCCTGACAGTAAGAGCTGTTCGACAGTGGAATTTGCTGCCAAGGAGTGTGGTGGAGTCTCCTACTTTGGAGGTCTTTAAGCAGAGGCTTGACAACCATATGTCAGGAGTGCTCTGATGGTGTTTCCTGCTTGGCAGGGGGTTGGACTCGATGGCCCTTGTGGTCTCTTCCAACTCTATGATTCTATGATTCTATGATTCTATGATTCTTTCACTCCCCTTCAGGAGTCTCAAAGCGGCTCACATTCTCCTTTCCCTTCCTCCCCCACAACAAACACTCTGTGAGGTGAGTGGGGCTGAGAGACTTCACAGAAGTGTGACTAGCCCAAGGTCACCCAGCAGCTGCATGTGGAGGAGCGGAGACGCGAACCCGGTTCCCCAGGTTACGAGACTACCGCTCTTAACCACTACACCACACTGGCATATGAGTCATATGTCACTTCTGAGTTCTCCAAGTTTTTTTTACAGTCAATACTTTTTTTTAAAAAAAACCAACAAACCCAACCACAAATACATATCGATAAAATGTTGTGTAGAAATCTGCATTGTGCACGGTCAATGAACATCTTAAAAACTTCACAGTAGAATTGACGGGTTCTGATTTACATGCAAAGAGAACAACATCCAGCTTCAGCTGAGGTTTGACATAAGAAACCGTTCCACCAAGAACACAAGCACTGCTGAAGAAGGCATTGGATGCACATCTGCTGCTGCTGCTGCTTTTTTGGATATTAATTTGCAATGCATCCACTTCCTATTATTTCATGCCATGACACATCCCACTTAAGCTATTTTAGAACATCAGATGTGACTGCAGTGCGTACAGTGTGTCACATTATATCACATCATGAGGCAGCACGGGGTAAACATGGCGCGATTGGCAAGCTTTTAATTTGCTTCTCGGGTTGAACAGTTTGGCCCCGTCAGATAACAGAAATGGAAATAAGGAAAATAAATGACAATACTGCAAGTGAACAGAAATGGAACAACCTGCCAAGCGTCTGCTTAAAACGCAGCTCGAAAGCATTCTGAACGCCTGCATTTCCTCTCACTTGCAGGATATCCTTCTTCACTTCCATTCGTTTTTCTTTTAAATTCTTATTCTTGCCTGTGATGTTAGTGCTGAGCTTGCATGTCTCAGCTCAAATGGACGAGTTGTCCCCATCTACAGATATGGCCACTGTGCTATTTATTTCTCTAGATGCATCCCTCCAAATGTTGCTGGACTCCTATCATCCTTGGCCATTGGCCATGACCACTGGGACTGAGGTGAATCCAACAACATCTGGAGGGTCCCAGGTTTCCCCTCCCTTCTCTCGATCTTCATATTTCCCAACCTGTCTAACTGCATGCCACAGCAACCAACCAGGAATGGGAGGGTACACCCTGTACTGGCATCCTTTCATTTCCTGGTGATATTTTGTGTCATTTTGTTCAGGCTGTGTGAAAAGTTTCCTGGTTTGCATTTTGTACTGAATAACACGGATAGAGAAAGTTTCAGTGGAATCTGATTTCGCCAAATTCCACGGGGAAATAATATTAGTTTGGTTTGGGGTGCAAGTGTTTGCAGTTGTTCGAAGGTGATGGTTGTTTCCTTATTGTTGGTTTTAGTTTTCATATGCTGATCTAGAATGGAGGATGTCATGTTTTCCTACTAGCAACTTCACTTTATGAACAATATATGTGTGCAAATCAATATGTTTTAGCAGTCTTGGAATATTGGGGTCCAACCCACATTAGGGTGTTTCCCCCTGTGCTGCTTCGGTTGTTTCTGAGTCACATGGCTCATGCCCCAACTGGCTTCTGCATATTCCCTTAAATATACTTTATTGTGATGACATTTTAAACACTTACTGCATTGTACTTGCCCTATGAACTTTCATGAGAACCAGCTAACCACAATATTTTCAGAGGGTGTGCCTTCAGTCCTGCAGGATCATACCCTCCCTCTCTCCCATTACTTCTCAACACAGCTATTCTTATACTGCAAACCTTTTCTCCAAAATGTTCATTTTCCAGGGTGGGGTGGTAATTGTGACTGTGGCAACAGCTACCTGCATGTCCTCCCAGCAACACAGCTTCCCCACCCTGAACCAACCCAGGTACTTATTAAGCAACAGAAGGCTAGATCTGTGAAAATGACTGGTGGAGAAGAAGCCCAGCTCCAGGGACATTTGGGTCAACAGGGTCCTTGCTGGGAGGATAAAGATTCCCCCAGTCGTTTCTGGGGGTGCACGTTTTCAGTGCAAGTCACTGGGAGAGCAATGCCTTCATTAACTTGCATGTGTGTGTGGGGGGGGGGGAATAGGCTGGATCCTTAGAAACAGCTGCTGGTGGGAGAAGTGCAGCCTCATTGCAGGGGCTCCCTTGGGTCATTACTAGCTGTTTGTGTTTAGATTTCTCATCACTGTTCAAAGAGATCCAGCCATGTCTTCTCTTAATCATAAATCACACACTCTGCCATAGACCATCCGTGCAGACACTGACCTAGGTATGCATATGTGTACAAAATATATTCAAAAGTTTACTTGATTTAAAAGACCTTTCAAGTATTTCCTTATGATTAAAGACCCATTTTTATTGCTTTCCACAGTGCTATGGAGCACAGAATGGCACCATAAACAAGGGAAGTATACCATTCTATGCCCTACAGTGATGTCTCACGAATGAAAGGGGCTTTGGTGTGAATGGGACACAGGGCAGAAAATGCATGCCCAGGAAGATGCACACCTCTTTTCAAGACTGTTACCTTTTAGGACCTCACCAGCAAACTAAAACAAGACTGAAAATATGGACCTAGTTAACCCTTTTTCCCCGTACAACCTTTACTTGTCATTGTTAGGTTTTCATCTAAAAAGAAATGAGTTGCATATAGGGTTGTTTGGGATACTGAACAAAGTAGTCCTTTCATCTTAATTGCTTAGGGGATGGCTAGGGCAAGCCTCAAATTCTTCTTTAGCTCAGTTTTTGGAGCAAGGTGGGGTTTAGAATCTGCCTGCTTTAAAAACCAGGAGCTTGCCTCTTTTTGACACAGGCTTTTAACAGTTCCTGAAGTTCACATATGAGCCTCCCCAGTTATTTTTAGCTGCCTTTTCAAGGGTGTCTGTCACTGAAGATGGTGGATAGGTTTGCTTTCCGCCCCCGATAGAAGTGATTAGGTAAGACTTCTGCTGCTGAGAGGGAGATGGACTGGTTAAACCCGTGGGATTTCTTCCAGCAATATAATGCATGATTTGGCAATCCAAGCAATACATTAGGAAATGAAGATTCTGCCTTGCTTTCCTTTTCTGTGAAAGAAGAAACAATGCTTTAGGAGGGATGATGATGATGATGATTATAAATCTGGGTTACTTTACTGAGAATGTCAAAGCTTATTTTGTTTTGCTGGTGCTCAGAAATCTGGACTTGTCTCCCAGGCAAACAGCTAAGCTTCCTCAATAATTAACAAATGTTCACAGGTCCCCCTATGGAACAGGAGTACAAGGCAGTCTTGACAGCTTAGTCTAAACTGCTGCCAAAGTCCAAATGCCTTCGAATATAGTCCACTCTATCTCTTTCCTAAAATCAATGCTTCACTACACAATTAGCAAAACTGCAATAGATTCCAACGAGCTGCTTAAATGAGTTGATCTACAGCTGGAAGAATCTTGCAGCCGTTTAATATCCAAATTTTCTGCTATCCTTCTGTAAGAATGAATTGATTTTCTTTAAAAGTTTATCTCATCCTCAACTGACCTAAAATCTCCTAATAACAATACTTAGCAACTAAATAGTGTTTTAGATGTGGCCTGCTTAACCTGCGACCCACAAAATCCAGTGCTGTCCATCAACCAGGAACTGCAGCCTCCTTTGGGGTTGGAAAAGCATAGTACAGTAGTACCTCAGGTTACAGACGCTTCAGGTTACAGATGCTTCAGGTTACAGACTCCGCTAACCCAGAAATAGTACCTTGGGTTAAGAACTTTGCTTCAGGATGAGAACAGAAATGGCGTGGCGGCGGCGTGGCAAGGCCCCATTAGCTAAAGTGGTACTTCAGGTTAAGAATGGACCTCCAGAACAAGTTAAGTTCTTAACCCGAGGTACCACTGTATCATGGTAGGTGAATTGCATGTTGGGATTTGTAGTTAAAGAGATAGAAATAATCTGGGAGAAACAAGAAAGAAAGAGGAGATTGAAATGTTTGGAGAAGGGCAGAGTTGAGCTTTAGGCTGAATTCACAGGGAAATTTATTCAGTTTCTCCAATGTTTCCCTAACGGTTAATTTCTGTATTGTATTTGAGCTTTTACATGACATAAAAGCCACTTCTGGAAATCTAGTGGAAAAGTTTAACACTCATTTCTGGTTAATTGCTTCCAGAAAAATCCTTTTTGCAGTTGTGGGAGTAAGGTGGCAGAATTTGGGGCCTATGATTCTTTCCTGCTGTAATGACTTTATCCAATGACATTTGTTTGCTGTGCCCCACTGGTGTGAATGAATGGAGCATGGCATGCCAGTATATTGGTCAAAGAGCTGCGGTTCCAAAATGACAACCCTGTGAGGTAGGTTAGGCTGAGAGCGAGTGACTGGTCCAAGGTCACCAGGTGAAGTTCATGGCCAAGTTTGAAACCTGGTCTCCCAGTGCTCTGCTACACCACAATGCCTCTTTACTCAGCTGCTTTACTCTGCCTCCAGATTCCTGCCATCTCTGCTTCCCACTATTGATACAAAATTTAGCAGGCATTAGAGTCCGCTAAATTACAGCGACTATCTTTGACACAAATTTTCTTTATGAGATCTTGGTATCACTTGGATGTTCCTTTAATGGCAATATGCTTGAAAATTCATAGTCCTCCACTTAGACATTAATGGCAGTGGTATAAGACATACGTGATATCATTATTCACGCCAGGTGATACATGACTGAAATCTAAAATGGGTTTGCATATCAATCAACTACTTGAAAATTTGCTAGTAGGGTGATCTAGAGTTCATTGAGCCTTAGGCTGTAATCCTGTGCACATTTACCTAAGAGAAAGCCCCATTGAACATAGTGGGATTTACCTTTGAGTAAATAGGTATAAGATTATGAAAGATGGGTGGATCTTACCAAAAAATCTCGGCAGTGTGTATAGCAAATTTCGATGACCTCCAGGATGTAGTCGTATAACCACTTTTTGTTACTTTCCCCTCTCAATATTTCTAGTAAGAATAATAGCATTTGTTCGTCATTTTATACAAAATATCGCTCTCTCAAAGTAACTTAATAACAAGGCATAAATGAACAATGTAAAAGCCAACAAAAAACTGAAACAGAATCCTAACCATTGGCCCCTTCAGACATTGCTATATTACAACTCCCATTTGGTCTGTTTTCAGGACGTGCTGTATTCCTGCAACTGTAGTTTGCTTTAACTCTTTTTAATTATTAATTTTAAATGGCTGTAACCTGTCCCCCGACCAGCTGGCAAAGGGTGGGTAATAAATATTATCATCATTTTTCTATTGGCTTTGTTGCCTGGGGCTGTGGCATCCAAGTGCCACAGGTTAGCAGCCTTTAATGTAAACAATTCCTAAGAATCCTCAGCAGTCCTGGATTTGAGAGGAGTTTCAGACCACAAATGCATAACAGGGTATTTCCTGCCCTCACCCCACTTCCATAACTTTTAAGAATCCCCAGGTCTTGAGTTCTGTTGGAGCTTTGGGAACTCTTATTTCAGAGCAGCAGGAACATATAGTTGACTGTGTAATAGATCTGAGTGATTGGTTCCCAATAATGAGCTCAACAGGAAAGAAGAGAGAATAGCCTCTCGAAAATGTGAGTCTGATTTTTCTCATAGCACAAAAACAAGCCGCTCTCCAGAGAAAGTGCGAAAAATGTGAGATTCCGCAAAGTGGACGCAACTGAGACGTTTTGTGTAATGCCTGCATAATTTGCATGGGAGGGATGTTCAGAAACCCAAAAGTCCTAATGATATTCCTGACAGTCATATGAAAAATATTGCTGGTGGTGGGGGGAATAAAGAACAACAACGATGCATCTTAAATTGTTGTGGAGTTATGTAATGAGGTTAGATTATGCACAGCACTGCCAGTTATTTCAGATAAAAAGTTTAGCCCTTTAGTTAGTATATTTGTTAATATATGACTGCTCAACAGCAGCACATTAATGAAGCATTAATGGTAATGCGGTTTCCCACTCATAAAGCATGGAGTCTGCTAAACTGCTCTTACAGCTGCTGTCTCCCATTGCTGTTGACTTCATCTGTCTTGATGCCTGCAGCAGTTCAGCAAGACCAAGAGAAACAACATTAGACTCTTCATTATTTATAACCTTTCCCCCCACCACCCACCACCAATAAAACCGAAATGCTATAAACACTGTTTCCATGGAAACACAAGAGAAGCGCAAAATATCATGAGTTTTTGCTGTCATTGGTATCTCTGAGGCCATAGGTAGGAACAGGCTGAAACATTGTGTGGTAAGGTAGATGGGGGGGGGGGTTGCCCATGTTTATCCCTAGATGAAAAAACAGTGCAACAGAGCCAGTGTGGGGTAATGGATAAACTATTGGACAAAGACTGGACAAGACCCACTGTCTGTAAGATATTGCAGTACTGGGCTAAGCCTGGGAAGATCCAGGTTCTGATTCATAATTGGCCATGAAGCTCATAGACAATCCTGAGCCAGTTGCTATCTTTTGGTCTAGCCTACTTAACAGGATTGTTGTGAAAATAAAATAGAGGGTGCAGGGGGGACTTTAAGATCCTACACGGAAAGGCAGAATATAAAAGTTGTTAATCATACATACTGATGAACACACACATGCAGGGGGCAACTTAGTGTTTATTTCTGCATGCCAACAATTACAAATCAGTATTCCTTTCTGAAAGCAAGAAGGATGTTTTCTGTGCTTTCCTTTCTAAACATTGTGCCTCCTCTCCATTCATTTAATGCCTACTGGAAAACAGGACCAAAGGCATGGTTCCAGTTCCATCTTTTTTTGTGACTTAATTGCCAGCTTGGTTGTGTTTGGCCATCAGCTCATAGATGAAGTATGAAAGCAGTCAAGGGAGGAAATATCAGCTATATTTGGAATATAGTTAGGCTAGGCACTTATGAATTGCCCCCTGCCCTGTACAGCTTAGGCCCAGGCTATCTGACATATTCTCCCATACAAACTTGCCTGGGCTCTGAGGGGAGGCCCTTCTCTCTCACACACCTTTGGTGGGGATGCAGGAGAAGGCCTTCTCAGCGGTTGCTCCCAGTCTTTGGAATTCCCTTCCTAGAGAGGCTAGACTGGCTCCCTCCTTGTTGTCCTTCCACTGGCAGGTGAAAACTGTTTTATTCCAACAGGTTTGGGGCTGAAGGTTCCCCATGTCTATTGTAAGGACTCCACAGGTAGCTGCTTTGGATATGCACAAAACCACATGTATATTTTGTATGCTCAGATTATAAGTTATGTTTGAAATCTATTTCCCTGTTATCTTTTCTTTTTAAAAAAACCAACAACCAATACTGAATGAAATTGAGTGGGCATTACAGCAGAACTTTCACTCACCAGTCCTTCTCATGCCTCAATGAACTTTGTGCTGCTATTTAACTTCCTTAAATAGAGAAATATGATGCAAGCTTTCCCCCATTTCTTCTTAAGTGCAACTTTTAAGACTAATAAAAATCTAGGATGGTTATATATATATATATATATATATATATATATATATACATATATATATATACACACACATATACATATATATACAATTTGAGTGAGAGGTGGTCCTTCCTTCACCAGCTTGGTGTTAATGCTGTTATTTTATATTTATTGCTAAACTCTGCTTTCCAGTAATTGCCTAGAGATATGGCACTAGGTAAATCTTTCTGCGACAGAGCCAGGCAGTGCAGCCATTATTCAGCGCTTACTAGAAGAAACAAGTTGTCTTTATCCCTTGATCAGCCAGCAATTTGTTTCACCACATTGATTGTACTCCATCTTTCTGTCTGGGATTCCATTCTCTGAAGCATTTTGTCATTCACCCTGGCAGCCTTAACAGTGCAATGCCATACATTAAGTTCAGTGGCACTTAGTTAGCCCAGGTAATCCATGATTCTGCTACAACAGAAAAGTCTCCATGAAAATCCCTCAACATTTTAGTATGAATGTCTCCTAGTATGCACATTTTTTATGCATTTCCCCCCTAACATTTTTGGAAAGCAGTTTTCCATACTATAATGTGTTCTTGTATGTTATTTTCACTAATACTTGCATTTATATGTGCATCTTACCCTAATATGTGCATTGGTGTCCATGCTCCTTGTCTGGAGAACTGCACTGCAAAATTCAGAAGAATATGAATATAAAAGGATGGCTTTGTTTCGGTTCACGAATTGTTTTGTAAAAGTGTGAATTAGGTCGGTTCACCTTTGCAAACTGACTTGAATTTTCTCCTCATGCCTACCTCCAAGTGAAACATAATTGAACACAACCCTCCTTCTATCCTGTAACACTAAGACCTTCCAGTTTATACTGAATTTTCCCACTGGCCAACAAGAAGATTTGAAACAAAAAGGACTTATTTAGCAGAAGTTGGAGGGTTCCCCAAAAAACACAACTGCATTGCACCTGAATTGTACCAGCTTTTTCATTTTTCTCGAGAAAGTCAGTGGGGGAAAAATCCCCCAATTAAATGGGGGATGGGGGAGAGATGGAATAGCTGGAAAATAGTAGGAGCACTAATAAGAGGGCTTGAAATGGAAGAAAATCACTCAAAGTGAGGATGGAAAAAGAGAAGAGCAGAACTCATAGGTGATATTAGACAAGGAGAAAAGAATGAGGAAGGACAAAACCCAAGAACGAAACCTTCTGTGGTACATGGTGATGTTATTAGGAAAGGATGTTATGAGGAACAAGAAAGAGATTGATAAAACACATGAGGGAGAACAGTACAATGCACAGCAGGAGGGCTCCCTAACAAGGACAAAGAACCGCAAACAGATGACACAAAGGGGTGATGTGCTTAAATTGCTTATTATTTATAAGTTTTCATAAAACTTGAGTCAATAAGATGACATCAGTTCCCATAGCTCATGAGACAGAAAGATTCAGGCTACAGTTCTATCTTTTGCTGACTTCAGTGGTGAATCAACAAGCAAACACACTGCTTTTTTCAGGGGGTACTCAGGGGTGTGCAGTACTGGCACCTCTTGTTGTGTTGTTTAAAAGTGTGGCACTTACTTTAACAACTTCATGGTGAGTACCGGCACCTATTTTTCTAGGAAAAAAGCACTGGGCAAATGTATATCCCAGGTTAGAGTCTCAATGATGAGGAGGAGAGCCTGGAGAGTGAAAAAAACACATCTTGATACCACCCTTCAATAATATTTCCAGGGCAGTTTACACAAATCTGGACAATGACCGCATTTTTTTGCATCTGAATCCCTATAGACATTCAGTCCTTGTACAGTACTCCTTGCCCCTGTTCCTTTTCCAGAAGGGAGGTCATTAGCTGACCATATTGCTGTTCAGCTTGGGTTCCATTAATCATGGGCATTGCCCTCTGTACAAAACTTGGGGCATTCCCATGTGAAATGCAGTGAATGATTGAGATTCCTTAAAGCCTCATGCTTTACAGACTGTTTTATGATATGGCAATTAAAGGTGACAAGCTGTAGCTCTTTAATCCTGGGTGGCTTCCTAGGCAGCCAGGGAGAAACCACTGATAGTTGTTTTTTTATGTGGGTCATTAGAAAGCCATGCAGTGCAGCACGGTACAGCTCTCTTGTCTCTCTGCCTACAAGACAATCGAAATTCAAAAGCTACTGTGAAAAATACTCTGTGTTGCATTGTTACGATGCACATTTTTGGGAAGGGAATTCATAAAATAGCTATTCCAGAGAAACAGGTTTGTGCTCTGAGTGTTAATTAGTCCCTGTGAGGGAGCCAGAAGAGCGGATTCATGTGAACTTTTATATTCACATCTTTACAAACCATTTGTTTCCAACTATTGTCCAGGAACAAGGTATGTTGAAGTAGAAGAATGGAAGTCTGTCAGGCACAGGGATTGTCAATCATTTGGCTTAAATACCAGATGAATGCTAGATGGAAGCAACACTATTATTCCGCCCCTTCTTACAGTAAGCCATGGCTTCCTTTCATTTCAGGTAATGATCTGACCTTGTTTGTCAGTGAAATATCTTACGAAAGGTCACCCTTTTTTAAAAAAGTTGGAATAAAAAAAAGAAACATAAATCAGAAGTATTTATCTGTGAGAAAACCACTGAAGCGCATTCTACTTAATATTGTTAACAGGAAACACATATCATGTAGACATCAAGATTCCACTGAAGCCAAGGACAGATTTCTAGTTTACTGCCTTGGCTGAGCTTTCGGGTGGAGAAATACAGGCAGGTAATGCCTCTTTTACAGACAGATTCTTCCAGCGGTAATCCCCTTATCGTTTGTCCCGTTCTCTGTGGTTTTGGTTACCATTCTGTAGATTGAAATGCATTAGTGGCTCACCTCTGAGAGAGGCAGAGTTGTTACTCTTGTTTCCCTGCACTCTTATTACTAGGAGTGAGGAGGCAGCAGGAAGGATGGACCTCCCTAAAGCCTCTCTCCTCCCCTTCTCCAAGCTTAGATAAGCTTATGTAGTGTGGGGCAGTTGTCTGATACACCACCCCCCTTTTCTGCTCTGTGTCCCTCAGTATCTGCTCTCAGCTATCTCAGTCTGTCCAGCGCTAGGGCTGGCCCTAATTCTGCTGCTGTTAGAATCAAAAACTGCATGTTTTGTGATTGCCACTTGCATATTGTCATTAAAGGTGCTGAGCTCTACTACAGTTGTAACCGATCATGCTGCCTTTACACACAAATGGCCATGGAAATCCTCCCATGCCAATTCTAAAGTAGATAGACCTCAGATGGCATCCATTAGGCTCCTGCGAGGCGACTCTTAGTTACATTCAAGGGGGTGAGGCATAATGATATCATTTAATCCATTCAGTTTATCTCGAAGCAAGGTAACAAAATCAGAATCTCAATTACGGTTTATTTCATACTTTAAAGAAAATATGTTTATTCATTTGCTCATTGGGATAAATGGATATAATAGTGCATCTCCTTTTATTTTTCAAGAAATGATGGTGTATGAGAAATGAGACTGTGTCCTCAATTTATAAAGGGTGACGTTGTCGACCATGCTGCCAATTTCCTATAGTGGTGCAAAATAACGGAAGTTCCTTTTCACAGTGCCAAGAGCGATTGTAAGGAGATTGGTTCATGTGTGTCGCATAATAAATGCCATTAAAATTGGCTAGCTCATCTCTATCTTTCACAGTTATCTAATTTGGAGCCGGATAGTATATTTGCATGCCCTACTGTGAAAGCAAAAGTTCTAGCCTTGAGAAATATGTAGAGATTAGGTAAATCAATCAAGTGAATTCTATTCTGCCTTTAATCAACCTGTCCTCTGGGTTGGCCCCAAAATGTCAGTTTTCCTCTCCTTGAGAAATGAAGCCATTGAAACACACTCCCCACCCCTTCCAAGATATAAATATATTAATATATCCATGAAACTTTGGGAGCATTACTAAAAGTCAAATGTTACAATACAAAAGCATGCTACCACATTATGTCTTCACTGGTCTTCTGGCTGTTAGAGCAGCTAACAGCATTCCATACTAGAACTGAGATGATCCTGCAAGGTATCATTCCTGGCCAAGAGGACCCATAAGTGGAGCGGAGTGTTATGGGTGCACACCAACAAAAGCTGCAGTGCTCTTTATTGCTTTCATGGATGGCTGACCTGAAGCTAACCAGCCTTTGCGGTTTATGGACAATAGGCAACATGCATGCTTACTTTGTGTCTCCTGTGTGGAAAACAATGCTCCTACCTGTGGAGAGTAATGGAGGCTTGATAAACTAGTTGTCAGGGGTTCAGGAGCAGAGGCGAGGGCAAGGGAGGAAACAGAGAGCGAGGGGGAGGAGGCCGAAGAAAAGATGAGTGATGACGACGACCCGAGATCTCCGAGTCTTTCCAGTGAATCAGAAGATTCACAGAAAGGAGCGCCAGTGGCCAGAGCTAGGGGGGAGCCTAGGGGGACACCCCAGGAAGAAGGGTCCAGAGGGGGCTCAGAGGGCAGCAGTTGGAAATCGGGGCCAGCGTCACCAACAGAGCGCAGTGGAGAGGAAGGGCGCCAGGTATCGAGCTCTGGCAGCTCGCAGCAGGGGGGAGGGCATGAGTCAGGAGTGGCCACACCTCCATCGGGGAGCGAAGAAACGGTTAAGCGGAAAGTGGAAGGTTGGGCGCGCGCGCCAAGTTCAAATACACAGGAAGGTGGCGCAGTAAGCAGCCCGGAAAGGGAGCCAGGTCCTAAAGCCCGACGCAAGGAGACAGAAGGGTCCGGGGGGTCAGCGTCAGAAGAGTCCAGGAAGGAAGAGACCGCGGGGGGCAGAGGGACCCAGAGAAGAACGGTCAGGCGGAAAAGGTGGAGTAAGGCTAGGGTATTAAGCTGGTGTACAGGGGGCGGAGACTCAGACGGAGCTTCGCCGGTCTAACCCTTAAGACGTAGAGCTGCACGCGGCAGCTTGAGAATGGAAACTGTAACTCAATAAAGACTTTTATAAAGTGAACGCTGGCTAGCGTGATCCTCTGTGAGCTAGGATCTGGAAGCAGCTCTGACACTAGTGCATAGTTCCCATTGTGCAGGAAAGAAGAGGAGGAGATATTTTGTGCCTACAGGCACCTGGCTGCTATGCATGTTTTCTGCTCAGGGCAGAAGTTTGGTGCTTCTGTGGCTAACAAAGGTGTAAAATTCCCTAAGATATTAGAACAACCATCTTTTTATGAAGGAAAGCTGCCTGTTGGCTCTATTAGTAGCTGCCAAGCTAATTGTATAGCAATCTCTTGATACACAACCCTTTTATAGGAAACTGAAGCAAAAATTCAAGAATGGACGGTGCAATGAATGCACGATGCCCAAAATTATCCAGCCAAGGATGGAAATTTTAAAGTTAGGTTTTTGAAAATATTACTAATTGATCTGAAGATTACATATTTTCTGGGCAGAACTTCTGGACAGATGCTTCCCATGTTTTATTTTTTTGTTGACATAGATGTCAGATCTCCCTCCCTCCCACACACTGGAGAGCAGATGTAAATGAGGTTCCCTGTATTTTAATAGTTGTATAAAAGGGCATTTCAGCAGAAATTATGCCTGCGTGAAAATCCTCCCCTAATGTGTTCCTTTGCCTGCACAAGTATTGAGGATACATGCCTTTTGGCATCTGGTTACCTTGTTCACAAAAGGGACAAATTAAACATCTTGAGTGTCTGATCATCATCGTTGTTGTTGTTGTCGTCGTCATCATCATCATCAATGACAACATCTAAATCATATCTACCAGATTTAACTAAATAGTAGCACTAGCAGGAGTCAGTACAAGTCCCACTAGTGCAATGGATCTTTCCCCCCGTCTCCTCTTCCTGCATCCTGCTCCACCCACTCCCTTCTCATCTTTTGACTGGGGAGTCAAAAGAACCCCCAGCACAACACATGGGAGGAGGGAAAAGGAGATTGTTCCATCTGACAAGCCGAAATGCTTGTGCTGACAGATCTCCTTAGTGCTACTTTGAATTCCACCCATATTTAGGATACTTTATAATGAGTTTTATAATGAGTTACTGGACTGTTTGAGAACAGGGCTAATACATCATTCCAATGATTTTATTGAAACATTATACCGTGCTAGAACACTAGGATTTATGTGATGTATACCAGATGGGAATACGAGAATATTAGATGAGATATGGCAATTCTGTGACTGAAACTCTGCTCTTCTTTTCTTATATATATAAAAAACAGGCATGGGGAGGATTTGGACTAGAGCTGTCAAAAGGTTCTAACTCTCTGACCCTATACCAATTCTATATCTGAAATTGCCTTGAAATTGTGATTGGGCAGGGAAGGGTGAGTTGCATCAAAGTCGTGTAATAAGATCAGAGGTGTAATATTCTTAAGTGGGTCCCTTGCATATTGCCTCACATGGTCGCATACACTTCTGTTAGCCATGCATTGCAGAAGATTCCAAGAGAACACCAGAACACCAGAACAATTGCTATATTAAATAAAAGGATAAACTCTGAGACCAGCTTACACAGAACTGAACTGGCAGAAGGCTGAAATACACCACAGAAACCTCACCCACCGAGTTAATGGAGGAGGAACAGTGGTTGCAGTCAACCACCTTTTAACCCTTTAAACACCACATACACAACAAAATCAAACCTATCCATTCTATCAAACCTATCCATTCTGAAGGAAATCAGCCCTGAATGCTCACTGGAAGGACAGATCATGAAGCTGAGGCTCCAATACTTTGGCCACCTCATGAGAAGAGAAGACTCCCTGGAAAAGACCCTGATGTTGGGAAAGATGGAGGGCACAAGGAGAAGGGGATGACACAGGACGAGATGGTTGGACAGTCTTCTCGAAGCTACAAACATGAGTCTGACCAAACTGCGGGAGGCAGTAGAAGACAGGAGTGCCTGGTGTGCTCTGGTCCATGGGGTCACGAAGAATTGGACACGACTAAACAACTAAACAACAAAAAATCATTGCTGGATCAAGCCCTCTGGTCCAGCATCCAATTCTCACAATGGGCAACTAGAAGATGTCTACAGTGGTACCTCGGGTTACATACACTTCAGGTTACATACGCTTCAGGTTACAGACTCCGCTAACCCAGAAATAGTACCTCGGGTTGAGAACTTTGCTTCTGGATGAGAACAGAAATCGTGCTCCGGTGGTGTGGTGACACCGGCAGCAGGAGGCCCCATTAGCTAAAGTGGTGCTTCAGGTTAAGAACAGTTTCAGGTTAAGAACGGACCTCCAGAACGAATTAAGTACTTAACCAGAGGTACCACTGTATTGGAAGCCCATAAGCAGAACCTGAGTGCAAGAGTGCCTTTTCCTCTTGTGATTCCCAGCAACTGGTATTCAGGGAGATACTGTCTTCCACCAGTGGAGGTAGAACATAGGCATTGTGACTAGCAGCCATTGAGAGCCTTATTTTCTACCAAGAATGCCAACTTGAATAAAATATGGGGGGGGGGCATGTAAGCCCTGCCCCGCATAATTGATCACAAGACATAGCACACCCACCCGCCCACACCCATTTGAATGGCAATGCCCATCAACTTTTTTTGGGGGGGGTGGCAACTGACCCCCTCAAATATTTTATGGGGTGGGGCTGGAGGGACCTTGGCTTCAAGGAGTTGGCTCCTATGTTCTCTACAGAGTTCTGGAAGTTGAAGTGGCTGCCATCCCTCCTTCTCCACAAACATTAGCCAACACAAACCACATATAAGCGTGGCTTCATCTTTTTTTGGGGGGGGGAGGAAGTAGCAGCTGCCCTTGTGATTCTGCTTTCCCACTCCCCCGAACCTCTGTTTTGTATTGATTTTGAAGAGTGATGCTGACAGGTATACAAATCACCTCATTAGTTCTTGTGAGACCTTTCCACAGTATGCACATAGAATAAGTAATTAAAACCAAAATCACAGCAGGGTGGAATTCCCAAACTAAATATTTGTCAAGAAACACATTATATTAGTGCCTTGAAAAGCAAGGAAAAGAATTGGACTGACCTGCAGGTCACAGCAATTCTTTGATTGTAGTTATGTCTCAGAAGGAATTATCCTCATCCCTCGGTTGGCGGGGGGTGGGGGAATTAACCCAAATAATTACCAGGCATGCAATCATCAATCACAGCCCAAAACTATGTACTACTACCCTTATTTTTTAGGGTGGGCACACTATTATTTTTGTAGCAGATATGATTAAATTATTCATTATATAACAATCTAGTATCCTTGCACCAGATTGAATATATTTGTCAGATTGGATACGTGGGAATTCCTGGTCCTCATTCTAATCAATAATGGAACTGGAGAAAATGGCATTTTTCACTGAGAATTGGCAGCGCTTCATAACAAAAGCATATCTGGAAAGTTAATCATTTTGCACTATGGCACATCTCCATTTATCTATGAACTGACATTTGTATTTAATTTTGGAACCCTGATACCTGAATACTGACACTGATTTTTGTTAGGTGTTGACATTATCTATAAGAGATGCTTAAGTTGTGCAGGGAGTTGGACTAGATGATCGTGGGGATCCCCTCAAACTCTGCAAGGTCAGACGGTCACAAATCATGCATCTTGTATATCTGACTTTCAAAGCAATGCTTTTGGAGTCATTTTGTATGGAATACAGGACTAGGCGGAGTCCTGATCTGAACTAGCTAGGCTTTTCTTATCTTGAAAAAATTCAGTAGAGGGCAATGTGGATATAGCATTTGATACTTACAGGAAAACTGAACCAAAATGGCCTCCCCATGGCATTTTATGAGTAGTGAAATGGGAGAGTGGTGGCACACACACACATATCGACATTGGATGAATTCTTCAGTGGTTTTTCTCAAAAAACTCTCTTTGGATACATTTTGATTTACTTAATGTTGTCAGTTCATGTTGCTGGATGCAGGAAGCAAGCAGGAGAGGAGAGGAGGACTGGAAAGTGTATGGTCCAAACCCACTGAGTTCTTCAACAATATCAAAGAAACATTAAACAATAATAAAACCCGATCTGCAGCTGCACCCAAAATTAAAGAAAAATTAAGGAGGCCATCTTGTTTACAATTCTCTGGGGGAGGACCGAAATTCTCCAAAAGTTCAAATTCCCAAAGAGAGCACTGAAATTCTCCAAGAGGAGGATCTAAAGAAATGGGGGGGGGGGGGAGCCAAAACTTTGCCAGAGAATTCTTTTCTGAGAAAGTTTGACTCAGTCCTAATGCAGGTGCTTCTGTGCGGTCCTCTTCTAGGGCAAATGATTATGCATGGTATCAGATGGAAGGGGAAGGCAGACCGTCGCCTTTGTCTGACTCCTGGTCCACTGCATCACTACTGCATACTGCGATGCAGAGGGGAAGGGCCAAGGTGGTGTGAAGGCACACACACTTTGCAGACAGACCGGTGGGAGCACTGCTTTGGCAGAAACAACCTGGGTGACCCAAGATAAAATGAGCTCTGCAATCCCACCATTGGCTACTGATTATGTCTTGGTTTTAGGAGCATTTCAGCCACCCCACCCAATTCCACCTGTTTCCATGTTGGTATCCGAAGGTACCGTAACCAGGTGCCAGCCAGGAATTATTGATCATGCAGTGCAGCTCCTGCTATGTATGTAAGGTCCAGACTGGTCTTAAAAGCAGATCACTCACGTGCTTAACCTGCTTTACATGTATCACGGCTTACATTCCTGCATCCCACCTAGTGGAAGGAGCAACAGTGGAACACGTCCTTCTGGTTTGCAGAAGAAACTGAATTTGTGTAATGCAGAATACTTAAATTTACCCAGTTGTATATATTCAAAAGGACTTCTGCCCTTTTCAACAACTAATGGCAATAATTAGGAAAGATAACAAATGCCACTATGTAATTGCATCCCTTGAGAAATGTAACTTAGGAGAACAGAAGTGCTGTTTCTGCTTCTCTTAGAATTGAATAAACATCTCACCAGCCACTCTGTGGTTACCTGAGGCTGAAGCGGGGCTGGCTGTTCCTAGCCTTTGAGGATATGGATAGCTTATTGCAGGGGTATGCTTTTGCCTGTTTTATTGCATTACTTATTTATTAGAGATGGTAATAAAGCTTATGCTCAACAGAGCTTAGGAAAATGATTTCAACTGCCAAAGGCACTGTTGCAAACAGATCCACCAAGGACAAACAGAATTAGAACACTATGGCCCATATAATTCATCTTCAAGAAAAAGGAAAATCAAAAAGTAACCCACAGGAGATAAAGGAGGAAAAAAGCAGGCACAAATGGCAAAAATGTGACCCAAATTTGCTAAGCTGCACACAAAGCAACCACCAACTGAGGAGGAAGGACTTTGGGTTTCATCTGTATCATGCCATGCAGTAACAAGTGTGGGTGTAGCGCCAACTGTGCACATGACAGGAAGTCTCACTCAGTTCTGCTTCTCTTGGCCCATGTACCTGTATGATAGCCACTCTTCCAAATACCCAGGGCTGCATTCCAAATCCACATTTTCACATGCACCATCTAAACATCTGGGGTGGTATCAAACTAAGTTACTTGCACCCATTCATTTCGATGGGGCTCCTGAGAGTGTGGCTAACAAAGAGCTGTGTCACCCACTTGAGTCTATGTTGTGAGACAGAGAAACGTGATGTGGAAAGAAGCCTTGAGGTATTTTACACATTCGTCACATCATAGCAGTCAAATAATCCAAGTTCACAGACCCTTTTTTCTATTATTGGTGTTACTGAATGTTGTATTGCCTGTAGTGGTGTGTTTGCACTCTCTCTCTCTCTCTCTCTCTCTCTCACCCACCCACCCACCCACCCACCCACCAAGGGCTGCTACACTAGTATGTGAAAATAAAGGAGCTCACTCTGAAACTCACCTACAGGTGGTAGCTAACACCAAGAAAACTAGTGCTAATACACCCAGGAACCTCTCCAAAATGCTGGAGAGGGTGCACCTCCACAGGCACATACCTCCACATGTGGTGGGAGTGCCTCAAAATCCAACTATTCTGGACAACAGCCATACGAGAAATATGTGAAATAACTAAGCAAGTATTAGACACCACCCCAGAATTGGCCCTACTAAACATCTTCCAAGACAACAATGACCATTTACACCACAAACTCATAAGCCACCTACTTTCAGCAGCCAGAAACACCATAACCAGACACTGGAGAGACCTGCCAGGAGTAAGCATGGACCAATGATACCAAAGAGTATGGGAAACAGCCCTACTAGAAAAATTAACCAATAAACTGAAACCGGCCCCGGGACAAACAGAAGAAGATGCCTTTACCCCGATATGGCTCCCCTTTATCACATACACAGACCAACAAGACAATGACAATAATCCACCAACAGCATACAAATCAATATGGCTAACCTGATCCAAAACACCCACCCACCCCACTCACACACGAAAAAAAAAGATCACCACAGCCAATCACAAACAAACAACCACACCCTAGGCCAACCCCAACCTCTCTCACAACCAAAGAAACACAAATGAACAGCACGAGCAGCGCTGACACCAAACCCTACATACATTAAGCAAAATAGAAACATTGCCACCCGACCCCACCCCCACCCATCTTCCCCCCTCCACCCCCTTTCCCCCAATGTCTCAACAAAAAAAGAAAAAAAAGAAGGAAAGATTGGGGTTGCCAACGCGGTACCCTCCTGATGTTGAACCATTGTAGTCCAACAGATTCTGGAGGACAGATTGGGTACCCCTGAGAAAGAGGTTAGGATGATCTTAGTAAACTTTTAGGATCTTAGAGCATTCGTTTAATAGCCTAACTCAAGTGATCAGAGAAAAGTACAGGCAAATCCTCCCAGGGCACAGAACCTGCCAGCAGAATGAACTCTGATCTTGTTTGGATTCTGTTTCAGTTGGTCTACCAGCATCCATGGCATTGGGCCGGTGAAACGAACACCTGCTGTGTGTTGGTTGCTTAAGAAAATTCCAACATGGTGGCTCTAACCACACTAGAGTTCTGGGCGAACCCTTACAAACAGCAGAAGTGCAAACCTATGCATGGATGGTACCATTTCAGAATGCAGATGAAAGCTTACAGGAGGGGATGCTCCTCCACAATAAAATGTTCCCATACATTGAAAAAAGTATCATTTTGGGATGGAAAAGATATGCTAGAACCCTTCTTTCCCAGTCTAGTATTCCATGTGCAGGCAATAATTTGGATGAAGAAGGAACTGAGTTATCATCTGCCCTCTGCAGTGGTACAGTCTAAACACAATTTTATGACCTTGCCAACTGTTTGTGAGAACTACCATTGTTCAGATTATTATTTCCCCAGCACCTCCCACATCCTTCACCACCAAGAGTTATGAGAGCTAGGAGCTGTTGACACCACCTGTCCAGATGAGACAACTCCTCACTTGCTTTAGTTACCATCATGTTGTGCCTGGTGCTTGGTAACATTCTTAGTAGGGTGGTCACTTACGCATTGCCAAAAAAAGAGAGAAAATGTATTAAAAACTTCCCCCTCAAAAAGAAGGCACTGGTGTGCATAAAATTTGCACATACTAATTTATAGGTGCAAATTTAGAAATACAGCACATCTCTTCATAGTGGAGAAGACCTGCTCAGTTTGCTGTCTTGGTGCAAACCATTAAAGGACTTCAAGGCCACTTCTTTCCCTTCTTATGGTATTTTATATCTAAACTGGACTTGAAATGAACAGACAACCCTTCAAACAGAGGATGCCTTCAAATAGATGACTTTTCTCTGACAGTCCTTCTCATGTGGTGCTCCTCTGTAGAGCAGGAATGCATGACCATGCTCTGTTCACTAGGGAGAGAGGTCTTCCTTGTGGCCTGTTGAGCAACAAGACGGTTGAGTACAGGAAATTTGACAGCACTGATCCTCCAGTGCCTCTGGCCAGCTTCCCCAATTGAGAATCTTGGGAGCCATTGATTCAACTTGCCTGATTAGGATGAGAAGACTAAAGTTACTCATAAAGGAAGAGTGAAAATGAAACTGTAGTGAAATTTTAGTAATTTGCTTTGGGAGCTTTTTGTCAAAAAGCCTTATAAATATTCCAGATGAGTGAATAATAATGAATCCTTGTAAATAAAGCAATATGGGGTTTTGGAAAGATGAGGCAGTGGATTATGGATTTATCTCATTGCCTGAAATTACCATTTTATGAAAGGCTAATGATCTAGGACTCTGTAGGACAATGATTGTTGTTTATTTATTGACAGCTGCACAGAGGAATGGATTCTGAATGCACCCAGAAAAAGAAGGATCAAAGCTTTTAATCTCTGAAAGCAAAAAGGCCAAGGGTTAGCTTTGGAAAGGCGGTTTTGCTGTTGTGTGTTTCAGGGTTTATTCCCAAAATATCCACTGTGTCCAAACGTAAATGCAGAAATGCAGATAGAAAAGTTTGTCCAAGGTCACCACCTTCAATGCTCTTTGGCAATCCATAAATTCATTGCTTTCTTTGAGCTCATCCTTCATCTTAAAGGTCAAATTTAAGTGCTTTGAACTTTCCATAGTCTCTTGGAATTTGCTAGAGAAATGACTTCAGGGTTCCCGCTTGAATCACTTACTGGTGGAATGCTCTGTTACACTGAGTAGACTCCATGCTGGCAGTCCTGACTAGTGGTGCAGTTAGATGATTTTAGACTCTGAGCTTCATAGTCCTACAGGGCATCTTCTCTTTAGATGGTAATATGTGTTACTTTACTTTCTTCAAAATGTAATAAACCAACCCACTGCATCTGAGGGCCCTCCTGCTAATTTTACGGAGTGGCACATTGAACTTCTGCCTTTGAATAGAGGTGGTTCTCAATTCGGCTCTGAGTTGCTGATAAGACCATGACAGATCAACTGTCCTTCATGCCTGCAAGAATCATTCCTAAGTAAGTAAGCTATGCAATTACTGCCCAACTCTCCAAATTCCTACAAACATACTGCAAATATCTACTAATTTCAATCTGAGAGTTAAGAAGATGATTGCACAATGCCAATGAAACAATGGCAAACTTATTTGCTATTCCTAATTTCTCTTGAGTATTCCAAATGTGCTTGTATTTTTATTACATTTATCCTTATGACATCCATAGGAAGTAGGTTATGCTGAGAGACAATAACTTACTGAAGGGTCTCCATTAAGCTTCCTAATAGAGCAGTGATCTGAACCTGTGTTCCCAAAGTTCAAACACAATATGGCACCCATTGCAGCACCATGACCTACTAACTGACATGTCCAAAGTCAGTATATACATAATCGTTGGCAACACCATACAATGTCTTGCATGTATGAAAGAGCCCACATCAATCAAACGTCTATCCATCCACCCATCCACTAATTTATCCTGTAATATAATGATTCTCAATAGAGGTAGTTCACACAGCCAGCTGTTGAATGATCAAGCTATGAGAGATTAAGGCTGCAGTCTTAAATGCAGTTAAAGGTAAAGGACCCCTGACAGTTAAGTCCAGTCACGAATGACTCTGGTGTTGTGGTGCTCAACTCGCTTTAATGGCCGAGGGAGCCGGCGTTTGTCCACATACATTTTTTCCATGTCATGTTGTGAGCATGAAACCAGAGCGAAACCAGAGCAGTGCACGGAAACACCGTTTACCTTCCCGCCGGAGTGGTACTTATTTATCTACTTGCACTTTGACGCACTTTCAAACTGCTAGGTTGGCAGGAGCTGGGACCGAGCAACAGAAGCTTGCCTCATCGCGGGGATTTGAACCACCTACCCTAGGCTCAGTAGTTTAGACCACAGTTACTAGGCTGAAGACATTGGGGCTTACTTTTGAGGAAATGCTGTATATAGTTCGAGCTGTTCTGTAAGTGATGAACATGTATTTGTCCCTCAAAATCTTTGACAAATTCCTTTATTGTATTAGCACAGCTCTAAAAAAACAAACAAACAACCATTGCCATCTTATGTTTCATTTCATTTCAGCTTCTCTTCATGTCTGTTCTTCATACTCACAGCACTCTTTGTCTCAGTTAGCGGGTTGGTTAATCTGTCAATTTCAGCTTGTCTCAATATTCTCATTTTTCTAAATTTAGGTTCAGCTCTTCCCATTTCCACATCACTTTGCAATCAAGTTCCACATTGTGAAAATTCATCAGCATTTTAGTGCAATTTTCTCCTAATATGCACATTTCTATGTACAGTTTTGCCAAATAAGTACATTTTTAGGAAATCAATTTCTGCTAACATTTTTGTATATTTTCACCAAACTTTATGCACGCTTTACGATATGCATTTTTGTAAACATTACTTAGCTGTAGAACGATGTTGCAAAATTCAGAGAAGTGCAAATGTTGATGCATGCCTGTGTTTCAGTTCTCATATTTTTCAGGAAGTCCAAATCAGGTAGATTCACCTTTAAATGTGAAATGAATTTTCCCCTCATCCCTATTCATCCCTATTCCCAGCAGGTCTTTCTCACTTGAGTGCCTTTCTCTAGAAGTTATGGCCTGTGATCCATGAATCAAGTCATTAATTCTGGGTGCCCAGGAATTTGGGTTTGCATTTTTTCCAGAGCAGCGTGTCATGCCACATGCCAATCTGCTTTTGAAACATTGTGATGTGGCATGTGTGTGGATTCAAAGAGAGAAAAAACCCTAAGTTACTACTGAGCACACTCAAGGCCTTGGCAAGCCAAAGTGGATCGTGTCCATGGGCTATAAAAGTGGAAGCCCAACAAGATGGATGATCATTCATGAAGGCAATTTGTACAATATATAGAGAGGATTTACTTTATACAAGAGACAGTGTACATGCTGTAATTGCAGTATTAACAATTCAAGGGTAATAGTTAACATCAGTTTGAAAAACGCTATTTAGCAGTAAATCCTTAATTAACTGGAAATGTGTCTGCCTGTTTTTATGAGGCCAGGTATATTGATACTTAACTCCTAATTGGTGTTGGCTCCTGAAGCATAATGATTCAACCTGCTTTTCCTTCCTATGACTGCATACCCAAACGTGCTTGCCTGAGAGCAAAGTCTCACTGAAGTCAGTGGGAGTTACTTCTCAGTGATCATATATACTTAGATGTGTGCAGATATACACTGCATCTGTACTCAAAAGTAGAGTAGAAATGCATTTTCATGAGTTTTTCACAGATACGAAACAGCACATAGGAGGTCCTATAATGAGAATATTTTTGGCACTATGCCATAAATAAAAAGTAGAAGAGCTATATTTGACAGGTGTCCTTTTGTGGGAATGTATAGCAGAGTTTTCCCAGTAGTGATGTATGGAAGTGAGAGAAGGACCTTAAAGAAGGCTGATCGCCGAAGAAGTGACGCTTTTGAAGTATGTTGCTGGAGGAGACTCTTGAGATTCCCATGGACTGCAAGAAGATCAAACCTATCCATTCTGAAGGAAATCAGCCCTGAGTGCTCACTGGAAGGACAGGTCGTGAAGCTGTGGCTCCAATACTTTGGCCACCTCATGAGAAGAGAAGACTCCCTGGAAAAGACCCTGATGTTGGGAAAGATGGAGGGCACCAGGAGAAGGGGACAACAGAGGACGAGATGCCTGGACAGTGTTCTCAAAGTTACCAGCATGAGTTTGACCAAACTGCGGGAGGCAGTGGAAGACAGGAGTGTCTGGTGTGCTCTGGTCCATGGGGTCACGAAGAGTCGGACATAACTAAAAGATTAAACAACAATAGCAGAGTCAATGGGGGCTTTTTTTGGCAGGGGGAGAAGGACCCTCCACAAGCGACCTCTTTTTCTCAAGTATTTATGGTGACCTGGTCCTGTGTTTGGATAAGCAGATGTAAGTGATGCCCCCCGTAATTTGTGAAAAGGTACGGTGAGAGAAAAGTTAGGGTTTCTAGAAAGAAAGAGGGTTGCTTATTCAGTGGCTTAAGGAAGTTTGTGCAGGTGATATGAACATGTGAGAAAGACAGTGGGTCACAATGATTAGAGGGTACATACATATTGAGAAAGTGAGAACCTAAATTGCAGGATCAGAAATGCAAAGCAGTGATGGGAGCATTGTGGAGTCATGTGATGGCATGGCATATAAATAAATATAACCTGGGACTAATGTATGCCTTCATTATATTTGCATTGGAGAAATGCAAGTGTTTGCCTGTTTCAGGTTCTGGTGTAGGAGAACAGATGCTATGCTCTTAACCCGAGGTACCACTGTATGTTTTGTGCCTGTTTAGTAGTCTTCAGAAGGACTAGTACATTCACAACAGGATTCTTTCTGGTACTCCTTTCTCCTGTAATGTCAAGGACAAGATCATTCCCTCCATGTGCAGAAGCTGATTGGGGTGGCAGCTGGATCTTACCTCAGTACTAGCACTGGGATAGCATCCTCCAGCTTAGCGGGTGCGGCGCAGGCTGCAGAGTGCACACAGCTTTGTCCTCTATCATCTCACTGCTACTCCTCATCCCCTACATCTGATGCCTGAACTAGCCACCTCACACTTTCTAATGGCAGGTCTGGCCCTGGGTAAGAAAGAACCACCTGTGTTAATAATGAAATTGAGAGGATGTGTATTGAAATAGCAGCATTTCAAAGACACTAGTAAAAATAATAAGATCAATGTGTCTGATCTTCTTCTTGCAAGGAGTGGGAGTTTTGACATTGACTTCAACTGGCTAATTATCAGTCCCTTAATTACCAAGTAAAGAACATTGGAGAGATAATTAACATTCCTCATCTTGGGGAGTCTTATTTAATTACTCAGAATGATAACTCTAATATTTATTTGCCATTTCATCCTTATGGCTTGTTAGTTATGTACAACATGCATCAAAGACACATTGAAAACAGGAGCAAAGGAGGGCAAAAAAGGAGCTCAAGCTAGCACATCAAATCCTAGCACACACACAAAGTCACAAACATTTCATCAAGCCAACTATTTAATAATCCCTAATTGTTGCATTGCACACAAAAGTTCACACACACACACACACACACACACACACACACACAGCCAAAGCTTGTCATTTGCATCTCATCTTAAAAAGGCCAGCGGACAAACAAGACATTAGTATTATCTGCGAGGTCTTTTAGAACATATTTTAGAACGTCTTTTAGCCCAATGTGCTCTTTGTCACTTCAGGAATATACAGTGGCACCTTGGGTTAAGTACTTAATTCGTTCTGGAGGTCCGTTCTTAACCTGAAACTGTTCTTAACCTGAAGCACCACTTTAGCTAATGGGGCCTCCCACTGCCACCGTGCCACCGTCACGCGATTTCTGTTCTCATCCTGAAGCAAAGTTCTTAACCCGAGGTACTATTTCTGGGTTAGCGGAGTCTGTAACCTGAAGCGTATGTAACCCAAGGTACCACTGTATGTGCATAGAGAGCCAGTTCAGATATTTTAGAGAATGGTGAAGTCCATGCTAGCTGACGCCATCCAGTCAGGGATGGAGAATCTGTGGCTCTCTAGATGTTGTTGGATTCCAACTCCCATCAGCCCCAGCCAACATGGATGGTGGGAGTCATAGTCCAGCAACAACTTCTGGAAGGTTAAAGGCTCTTGTTCCTCTTCCCCATTTTCAGTTTAGGATGCTGTTATCAAATCAATATCTTCATTAATCAGTACCTTCATTAATTTGTCTAGATTGAAACATAAACATTGATGGATATTCAACAAGGATTGTTATATCATTCACTTTAAATCTTCATCATCATCATTCATTGCACTCATTAGTTGTTTGTTTTAGAAAATGAACCTACATTGCAAAAATCAAAACCAATATAAAATGAAAACAAAATGAAAGCTTAGTAATGTCCACATACATAAAAGGAAGTCTAACACATCTCAGCTGCTAAAGGAGGCCACAAAACATATTTCTAAGACATATTGGGTAAGGCTAAGATCTCAGTTCTCCAGCAGAAGCCCCACAGAAAGGAACAGGTTCCATGAAAGGGAAAGTCAAGTTCACAGGCTATCTGTCTAAAGGAAGAGGTCATTCATTTCCAGATGGCATAATCTGTAGGTCATAAATCCACAGATTAGCTTGCTTTGTGGCAAATTAATTCTCCTATTGATTCAATTTCCTTCTAATGTAAGATACTTCTTGACAGGCAAAGTGGCGTTTAAAAAATGCCCCCTAGAAGTGATTAGCTATTTCATGCTGTAAAAGGCTCCAATTCTTTCTCTCATCTGAAACTTTAACTACAGTTTTAAATTACTCATTTAACACGCCCTCAAAAAATTTAGTTACATTAAATTCAAATGCATTTGTCCAGCTTACAGGATATTAGGTTTTCTTTCCTACCTTTCCGTAAGTACAGTATCCAGATTCAAATATATGAGCCCGTTGCTCTTAAGCAGCTGCTCGAAAAGTATAAATCCAGATTTTAGACTAAAAAGACTATCATGTGAATGGTACCAGTATATTTTATTTTTTTAAAAAAATACCACAACACAAGAGATTCCAATAATATTAATAAAAGCTGCAGTACTTTACCCGCTTATTTGGGGAGTATGCTTAACAGTGCTCACTGGAAGGACAGATTGTGAAGCTGAGACTCCAATACTTTGGCCACCTCATGAGAAGAGAAAACTCCCTGGAAAAGACCCTGATGTTGGGAAAGATGGGGGGCACAAGGAGAAGGGGACGACAGAGGATGAGATGGTTGGATAATGTTCTCGAAGCTATCAGCATGAGTTTGATCAAACTGCGGGAGGCAGTGGAAGACAGAAGTGCTTGCGTTCTCTGGTCCATGGGGTCACGAAGAGTCGGACACGACTAAACGACTAAACGACACAACAACATGCTTAGCAGTGCAATCTTTTGCATATCTACCTCCCACGAAAGCCATGGGGTTTGCTCCCAAGTGTTCCTAGAATAACAGCAGGGACTGGGAAATTCCAGATGTCCAGCTCCTATAATTCCTGACCGTTGGCCATGCTAGCTAGGGCTGATGGAAGTGGAACTTCAACAACAGCTGAAGAGCCATAGGTTCCCCACTCCCAGGTTAGAGTTAAAAAAATGTAGTGTAAAGGAAAATCAGACACTAACCAAATTCACTGAAAAAGAATAGAATCTGTACAAAAGTGTTCACATACCATCTCTTTGAAAGAGCAGGCCATATACATATGCCTCATATTGCCCCGGAAATTTATACTTTCTGATGCAATTATGCAACTCAAAATGAGTTCAGTGACAGCAATTCAGATACAAGTTGCTGGGAAGTTTCCTATTTTCATTTGAGGAATGCTGAAAGGTGTGTTGCCTCTTTGGTGTCTGTGTTTCTCACTTCCTCACAACTGCCTACTCGACTCTCCCTGGAAAATTGGGCACTTGGAAGGTATGGAATTGGGCAAAAGAATTTTCCAGCAACTTGTATCTGAATTGCTGTCACTGAACTCATTTTGAGTTGCATGAATGCATCAGAAAGTATAAATTTCTGGGGCAATATAAATGAAAATGTCCCATTTTGATCTGAAGAATGTTGGAGGGTATGCAATCCCCAATGAAATGAATGGAAGTTGTGGAAGCTGTCTCTCACACAACTGTGCACACCTCGCATTCATCAATGGAGCATGTGCAGGAGAACTTCCTGGTGGATTGTGGCCTTTGAATAAAATATAGAGAAA
This sequence comes from Podarcis bocagei, assembly GCF_964188305.1. NCBI lineage: Eukaryota > Metazoa > Chordata > Lepidosauria > Squamata > Lacertidae > Podarcis > Podarcis bocagei. Next base: position 40,289,769 of record NC_138130.1, read on the forward strand.
GTAGCACGTTATTCCCTCAAGGAATTATTTTGAGAATAGTGAGGTGAGAACCTTTTTCCTATTCAAATATAGCAATTTGAATTGGATTTAGATAAGGCTGCTTTGTGAATGCAAATATGAACATAATTAATACAAGAGAAGGAATAGATAATACAGCATTCTGATGATCATGCAGTTAAAATTATTTAGGTGCGGAGGAAGCTTCAGCATAAAATTGCTTCCATTCTTTAACAAGCATTAATGAAAAAAGAGGGCAAAAGAGTCACAGACAAGCTGACACCATACAAATGTCCTTGCTGTATATCAGCTATAAATAGCTTTCTGACTAAAGTAGATATATGTATATGGACTTACAATGGAGAGGCATGAAAAGAACAACTATATGCACCATGAAGGGCCTTTCCATCATTTGATTTACTACTGAAAGCCAATAGGCACCATCCATTTTTCCACTTTTGGGTAATTTAAAAGCAAGGAGTATACACAGGATTTTTAATAGGCTGTATTGTTCAAGAAATCAGTGAAAATATGTGCATATTTAAAATATGGAAGCTCTAGGAACATAGTTTGCCTTGAATGTCTAATTTCTTTGAAGGTTTCCCCTTTTCCAACGAGCAGAAATGGGACTAATTCTCAAATGTCTAGTAGACAATTTAATTCAATGATGGAAAGGTGCTGAGGCACAGGTAGATGCAAATGCAACTTATTCACATTGTTTGTACATGATTTTCCACCACCCCAATCCAGCTCACATGTGGGGTTAAGTGGTTCTCAGTCACCTCTTCAGAGTGTGATAATTCAGTGGTCCTTCAGGGCAAGAAGACATACAAAAGCTGTGTTGGCTCCAGCACTTTGTCACTAGCCATATCTGTGCTTCATCTTACTGGAGTGTAAAGCTTCCTTCATTCATGGTGGCAGCGAGTTATTATGGAGCCAAGGGGCAACTCTACTCTATGAAAAATAGGGAGCTGCCTTATACAGAGTCAGACCATTCCCTGCCTGGCTCTGTATTCTCTACACTGATTGACAGCAGTTTCTCCAGAGTTCCGGACAGGGGATGTTCCAAGCCCTACCTGGAGATGCTGGGGATTAAACCTGGGACCTTCTGAAGGGAAAGCAGATGCTCCACTAATGGCTATGACCCTACCCCATCAATATGGTTCCTGTCCAGGCTTCCTCTGCACACAACATCAGTGGCATGCAGTGTTCCATCTGCACATCTCAACAAGGTGAAAAAGGTAGACAAATGTGAGTCATATAATGGTGAGAGTGACTCACAAAGGATTATAAAGTTGCATAAGAGTATAGTGACATCCAATATTTTTTTGCCCTCGTGGCTAGGTCCCTTCCATCAGGTATGGAATACACACACACACACACACACAGAGAGAGAGAGAGAGAGAGAGAGAGAGAGAGAGAGAGAGAGAGAGAGAGAGAGAGACTGACTTGTTTTATTATAGCAAGTATGGCCAATTTGTGGAAAGGCTACAATCCACTTCCTCCAGGTAGTGAGGACCAATTGGGGTCACACCAGCCCGAAAAAACCCTCTAGCCATGCTCCCCTTCAGATCAAAGGGTGGGGAGACCCCATCTCACAATGTTGCCTGACCATGCATGGTAAGTGGACTTCTGTAATCAGGCTTGGGACTGGGTTGCCCAAATACTTTTTTTTTAAAATAATAGAATGGGGCATCACAATAATCTTATTCTATGTGTGTATTTTCAGACATAAGTCCCACCAAATTCAATTGTGATAGGATCTATTTCTAAGTTAGTGGGCATATAGGAGTATAGTCTGAGTTTAACTTATGTCAGATTGTGGCTAGTTTGAGCAAAAGGATCTGTTTACACTTTCTATTTTGCATTCCTATTGCATGAGGAAAACAGCATTCAATCATTGCATCCCCTTTCACCACAAACCAGCGAGGAGTTATCATACCATAACATTTCAGATTTTGATCATTGTAGGAATGATTCACAGCCTACTATAACTCATTTCAAATTCATTCTTTATACTGTTATCCCGGCTAGCCTAAAATCGTGTCCTTTGAGAAATCTGCAGATGGCTCTCTAGATTGTTGGCATCAGTCTATCTGACATGTGGGGCAGCATAAATCTATCAGGCCTTTTCCTACAAGGCAGCATGGATTTTGTGCTGGGTCTGACTTTCAAAATCTATTTAAAGGTTCCAGCTGCTTACATTGATATTCACCTTGTATCAGAGGCTCAGTTTAGCTGCATGTTTTTATTAAGCCAAAATGTATTTTTTTTGGGGGGGAGGGGAGTCATAAGAAAGAAAAGAAGGGGAAAGATGTCTGGAATGTTCCAATTACTTTCTTGAATGATTAAATATAAAATTCTCCTTTAACACTCTCCTTGCTAGTGAAGCAGCTGTTGACTGGATGAGCTAAGAGAGAGAACAGGTGCTGATACCTGCTGCCAGGAATGATCTTGGAGGTATATAGGAAACTCTTCATGACAGTTTGAAAAACTGCAGCTACATGTTCACAAGTGTTGTAGACAGTGGTCACTTCCAGATGGCCGGTTTCTTGATCATCCATCCTGATTTGTTTGCACAAAGTTTATGCAGAGGTGAAATGATGTCCACTTTTCACTATACATTTGGATTTCTTTCAGGGAGGTTAGATGATGTTGCACTAAACAAATGTTATCCTACACTTTCACATTAAAATGTTAATGAATTTTCATGAGGAATTGTTTTCAAAAATTGCAAACTGATGTGGAAATGTAGAGAACTGAACCTAAAAAAATGTAAAAATTGGAAACCGAGAGAAATGGAAACTGACAGATCTTCCCATCCCTTGTTAGAAGGCAACCTCCCCTCCCCCACTAGTCTGAACTGATCTGTGTCGGCCATGTTCCTTCAAGAAAGTTAGAAAGTTTTTTCCTTTATTTAATCACATTTATTGGTGCCTGCCTCTTCCTCCTCCTCACTACCAATGGAGAGTTACAGACTGAAGAACAGAGTAGTTTCTGAGGTAGGAAAAAATAAATAAAGCATAGTTAAGGAATACAGTCAATAAAGAAGACTAGAAGATTATACTGATCAGAGAAAAGGGGAGAGAGAAATATGGTAAATATGAGAACATTCTATGTCTAAGGAAAGAAGGAAGGGGATAATGGAACATTAAAAACCCTGTAGGATTAGACTAAAGGTCTTTCTAGTCTGGCATTTAGTTTCCCACATTGACCAATCAGATGCCTCTCAGAAGCCCTGGAGGTGGCATGGAACCCAGCAGCTGACTCTTGTAGTTGCTACTCAGATAGGGTGGCCCTGTGTCCTACTTTATAGCGGAAAGTCCTGCACATGACTGGCTGTCAGAAGACAGCTCTTTGTTTGAAGCTGCCCTCTATTTGAAGTACTGTCTTTCCCACATCCAGTTCAAATATAAAGAACAGGATGAGAACAGGAGGGGCCTTGAAGTTGCCTATCAACTGTTATGCCTTGGACAGCAGCCTGAGCAGGCACAAAGGTACCCTGGTCCCTGTCTTCAACACTATGATGAGTTTTGTTTATTTATTCTGCACTTATGTCTAAGTTAGCAGAATCTGCATATGTAAATATTATGCAAATCTTCACTCTATTTTTGGTGACACATTTTTTCCTTTTGGGCAATTTGTAAGTGGCCGCCCAGCATACTGTTTCTGAAACTGGAGATTGCACACAGCCAGTGCTCCCCCCCCCCAAGAAAAATAGGTGCCAGTATTCACCATGAAGTTGTTAACAGTAAGTAGGAGAAGTCAGTAGGTCCTAGAAGGGGGGGGGGTCTGGAATGCTTTCTAATGATAACGTGTCAGCCAGCTGCTCTGGCTCTGCTGCGTCCCCCTCCTCTTCTTCCATTATCTCCCAGCTTTGTCCCTCTTCTTTCTGCAGACCACCATTGTAAACCTGGACTGTCCTCTCCTCAGGAAGGAGAAGGGGGAGTGGTCTCCCCCATTCTTCCTCAGTCTAGTCCCTGACAGCAATCAGGGTGAGAATGTTGTGCATTACCTGCTGCTTTGCCCCTTATATTCAATGCTCAGAGACATTCTTTTATGACCTGTTCTTGACTGTCTCTCAGGCAGATTCCCCCCAGGAAGTGACAGTCGAGCTCCTTGCGGATAAAGATCTCCAGATTACACATCTGGTAGCCAAATTTGCTCTGGCAGCTAAGAAGCTCCATTCTAGATATGTTAATGCTTTCTAATTTTAAAACCTCATGCTGTAAATTTTTATGCTTTAACTTTTATAGGTTTTCAGCCTTGTTCTTATCCCCCGCTGTACATTGTAAAGGCCTTTGGCTATACGGTGGTACCTCGGTTTACATAAGCTTCAGGTTACATACGCTTCAGGTTACAGACTCCGCTAACCCAGAAATAGTACCTCTTTGCTTCAGGATGAGAACAGAAATCGTGCTCCGGTGGCACGGCAGCAGCAGGAGGCCCCATTAGCTAAAGTGGCGCTTCAGGTTAAGAACCGTTTCAGGTTAAGAACAGACCTCCGGAACGAATTAAGTACTTAACCCGAGGTACCACTGTATAGAATAAATTGATCTATTGAATTAAAATAGTCTGAAAGCAACGTAACAAAACAAAAATACAAACAGAAAAAAAATCAATTGAAACTAATACAATTTAAAAAGAAAACACTGTACAATACAAAATTCCTAAGATGCTCATCAAATAAGGAGGCCATGTTTCCATGTTTTACTTTCAGTTTCTCTTCTGACACCAGGCAATGTTGGCTGCTGCGAACTTTATAAAATGAGGCCATAAGGGACTGAGATCTGTAACAAACAAACTTCATGTATACCCTACCCCAGCTTGGAGGGCTTTAAAAAAGGAGTAGACCAATTCATGGCTATTAGCCATTCCCACTGCTGAAGATCACAAGCTGGGGCCACACTCTTGGCACTCAGGTCCTGCCTTCAAGATTCACATAGGCATCTGGTTGGCCACTGTGAGAAGAGGGTCGTGGATGAGATGGGCCTTGGGCTTGATCCAGCACAACTCTTCCTATGTTCTTACTGCAATAACTGAACGCAGAGTAGCTGCTGCCCTTGGTTTCAATTCTCTGCTGGTGTTTTGCAGAACTGCTCCTCACACCCACTCCCAGAATGATTTGTTTCATACTGTCATTACAAACCTAATGAAGAATGCAGGAGAGACTTATATACCTATAACTAGAATATGCGTTGGATGAAATGAAATCCCAACATGGAAATTCGTCTTATGCGAAGGGATGTTAAAACGTGCCAGTCCTATAAATAGTCAAATTACTGCGGAAGGCTGTTGCATGGTTGCCATCAAACATCCCGGTGCCCCCTAGAAGGAGGACATTGGCACACAGCAATTTTTGCACACACCACAAAGCACCAAATACTTGTTTTACAAAGCCATGTTGCCCTTTTTGCAGTACCTCATAAATAAATCTCATCTTCTCCGTATAATAAAATATGACATGCCACTGAATACAAGAGTGTGTGTATTGGGCGGGGGAGAGAACCTGCACTTTTATTTTGCATAAACTATTTCTACTTGCCTCACAAGGGCTTAGAGTTTTAAAATAAAACCTCGTCATGGGTTATGACAGCATTTTGCAGTATTGTAATATACGATTTTTAGAAGCCTTTTCCAAATGTTCAGCTGCTGACATATGAGCTGCCTCTGCTCAAAGGTTACTGATTTTTGCCATGAAGTGGAGTGCTGCATTAACCTTTATTTTATTTCCTCTAAATTAGAGGAACATTTCTTTCTGTTGAGGCCCCTCTTGTTTCAGGGGTAATCCATTGCACGCTAGTGGCATACATTGCTTACTTGTGTGGCCGCCACTTCTTCCAATGCCTTCCATTTGCATTTTGAGGCCCCATTTGAGAAAATGAGTAAGGTCACATCCACACCATTCGTCTAAAGCTCTTATACCACTTTAACAGTCATGGCTTTCTCCAAAGAACCCTGGACACTGTAGTTTGTTATGTGTGGCACGAGTTATTAGGAGATACCTATTCCCCCCACAGAGCCACAATTCCCAGAGTTTCCTGGGAAGAGGGATTGACTATATTAAACCACTCTGAGAATTGTAGCTCTGCTTGGGGAATAGAGGGGTTTCCTAACAACTCTCAGCCCCCTAAAAAGCAACAGTTTCCAGGATTCTTTAGAGGAGGCCATTTCTTAATCAAAGTGAAGTCTGGGGTCCTTTGATGCTGTCCTCATTTTGGTACAATGGCATATTTTCTAGAATGGAGCCATGTAGCTCTGCTTGTTCTTAGTAAGACTTATGGTTAGTAAGACTCTTTATGGTTCTATTAAAAGAAGAAAAGAAATTGCCAATGCCAAGAGAATCTTTCTGATAGTGTTCAAGCCCATTTGGCGTTTTTCGTCATTTATCGAGATATTACAGCTGTGGCAGTTAACATTGTCATTGAAATTAAATATCACTTTCCCCAAAAATGTTAACTGCTCCAAAAAGGTAGAATCTTTTCTCATGTTTCTTAGAAACTTCTCACATAAAGCTTCCCTTAGTGGCAGAACCCCTTTCCATTAAGTTTATCATTTTTTTCTAAACTGCCTTATGAAATGTCACCATTAACAGCAATAGCTGATTTCATATAATTTTTGAGGAGCCTGTTTTGATCTCTTGCTTGGGGTCAGGGAAAGGTCCTGTAACATAGTTGTGACTTCGCTATATATCAGAGGGCCAAACTTGATGAGACAATGAATATCCAACCAGGGATCTCCCATCTCTTTACATTTTGATAAAAAAAACCAACCTGGCCTTTTCTGCAGTGGCTCCCTGGTTGTGGAATGCTCTCCCCAAGGACGCTCGCCTGGTATCTTTAAGCAGGGTGCTTATTGTTTTTGCTTTTTACTTTTTACTATGGTATGTATTTTGTGTTTTTATCTTGTAATCTGCCCTGTGATCTTCGGATGAATGATGGTATAGAAACTTAATAAATAAATGATACAGTGGTACCTCTGGTTAAGAACTTAATTCGTTCAGGAGGTCCATTCTTAACTTGAAACTGTTCTTAACCTGAGGTACCACTTTAGCTAATGGGGCCTCCCACTGCCACCGCCATGCGATTTCTGTTCTCATCCTGAGGTAAAGTTCTTAACCCGAGGTACTACTTCTGGGTTAGCGGAGTCTGTAACCTGAAATGTTTGTAACCTGAGGTACCACTGCAATAATATATTTTCATAATCTTGGCCGCATTTGCAGTGTGATGCAAATGGCTATACCAAGGGTATATGAAAACCCTGATATAGGTTTAAAGGGTAGGATGATCTGTTGTGGACTTATTTCTTGCTGGCTCAAGCTTGTTTGCCGAAGAGTGTCCACCTGTGGATGTCCTTCCACTGTCACCATCACAATTATGACGGCGGCTTTACTTTTCCCTGCCACATTTACAACACAGGATTGCTTTTCCAGAATCTTCTGGATAGTTGGGTACCCCCCACCCCTCATATGATTGAGACAGATGCATCCATTCTTTATATGAAAAAGCACACACATTCACAGCACAAGCCTATCCACCTTTACTGAGAAATAAGTCCCACTGAGCTTAATGGGCCTTACTCCCAGCTAAGGAGGTACAAGATTACAGCCACAACTCCCGAAATGAAAAGGTGTCACCTTCGTTACTATGTGGGATCAAGCATTTATTACACACACACACACACACACACACACACACACACACACACACACACACACCGCCCTCATTCTTACAGCATAAACAGGTCACATTTGTGCTGTTCTGAACAGGAATAATTTTAAAGCTTTAGAAATCTATAAAGAAATTCACTTTGGGGCCAGAAACATCAGAGAGCAACCAAAAGGAGAGGGGGGGAAAGCAATTCTCCTCTGTAAATTTCCAGGGCTGCACAGCAGGGATGCTTTGCTGCTCACCCAGATTTCTTTACAAAGATGAAGGAAGACAGGTTTTTGTTTTTTTAAGAGATATATATGATTAAAAAAACCCAAACTTCTGTTTTTCTCAAAAATGCAAATTTGGGTCTCCATAATTCATAATTTAACATTCTGTTAAGGTATTTCTTTGCTTCCCCTCTCCGCTCTCCCTACCTCAACTTTGTCTTTGTCTCTAACAATTGTGCCAAAGAATGCTGAATGAGTAAGTGCAACAGAGGAATTGCAGACTTTAGGTTTGATGGTTTTCAGTTTAATATCCACAACACTGCAGGATTTTCAGCTACTCATTTATAGCCCTTGCCTGTGCAATCAATCAGTTCCCCTAAATAAAAAAAGAATAGCAACACCAAGCCTATGGGTGTGAAGCGTTTCAAGTTATTATTTTAAGATTTTTTTAATATAAAAAATCCAGCCATTATTATCCACACAGATTGCCATGAGCAGCTGTATATTCTTCCATTTGCATGACTAAATTAAAAGCTATTGCATGTGACTCACTCGGCATCATTGTGAGGAAGGCTGTGAACATTCACTGCAAATTTCACAGCATTCAATTTAAGCAGCCCTACAGCAAAAGGGCCTCATTCAATGCCTAAATGAGCAGAACAACCAGACCAATGGCATCAGATGCAAATTGATTGGATGACTGTGTCATGTGATGCCATCTCACATCGTCTCAATGCGCTTGGCACTGGGGATGACACAAACCAGAAATCGAGGAGTTCCCAATAGAAAAGAATAACATCTGAAGATTTATTGAAGTATTTTAAATTACCAGATCTTACCTAAATAAAGACAATGTACACAATACAGTGTGATGTGGTAGTTGGAATCTCTGGTTAGGAAGACTCAGATTCTCCCCCTCCCCCTTCTGCCATTTTAAAAAAGTAGGTTTTTTTTGGGGGGGGGGGAATCCATATTGAAAGAATTCTTTTGAGTAATGCAGTACTTTGCAACTTGTTTTGTTTCCCAGTTTTGAGATGTAGCTACAGATTAATGCTCAAAAAGCAAGAATATAAATTTAAACAACTGATGAAACAGTTCTGCTGGAGAGGAATTGCTCTCTCTCTCTCTCTCTCTCTCTCTCTCTCTCTCTCACACACACACACACACACACACACACACACACACACACAATCTACAACCACTACCCATTTTAAGTTTGAACACACATGTGACAATGATGTTGCACTGGTGAGGCTGGGGCTGTGCAGATGCACTGGCAAAGCCAATCCAGCCCTCCCATTGGTACGCCATGCAGCCTTAATAATAATAATAATAAGTGACCTCAGGTGACCTCAACCCACCCCCTTCCACTTCCATACTACTCAGAATATGGTGTCAGGAGACCAGCTTTGCAGAACCATCCTATTGTTCCAGCTTCTCCTGATGGTTTCCTTTTGGGGACAGAAGTGGGTTTGAACACACACGCCAAAAATCTGAATAAAGCCATGTGGTGCTAGGCAATGAGAAGGAAGCATTTTCCTGCTTAGTAGCTCCCTCCCAAGAAGTCAAAGCCAGCCTTAGGTTGTTCTAGTTATATTGACTGTGCCTTTTACATAGGAACCCCACAGACAAGCTTAAACATCAATAAGTATGCCAGCAATTAACTAAATTACCTGTGGAGAGGGCACATCAAGCCAGGCAGAAGGCAATTAGGCATCTTTTAGTTCTGCATCCCCTTGCACATTAACGCTACCCAAGCAGCATGGAGTAAGGAAGCCGAACTCTTGAGAAGTTCACCTGAACAAATAAAAAGTATCACAAGCGTTCCTGTCAGTTATCTGGGGAGTGGCTAGTGGGAAGTAGTGTCACCAAGAACCGGGCTTCCCAGCACTGGTGTCACTGCCCTGTACTGTGATGGTATGGGGACAGAGTGGTGGCAAGTCTGAGGCAGTTCTAGGGCCGGAGTGGAGCCAATTCAATGTTCCTGCAGCTGCTCCCGCACCAACCTCAACCCCATAATGCCCTCGCCCATTCAGGTAAGCAGTAATGATGCCAGTTCTGGAAGCACAGTCCCTGCCTACCGCCATAGCCCACCTCTGTTGCTTCTGTTTAAGTCATAGCAATTAATATAAAATAGGATCATAGAATCACAGAACTGCAGAGTTGGAAGGGGTCCTAAGGGTCATCTAGTCCAATCTCCTGCAAGGCATTAATCTCAGCTAAAGCATCTCTGCCAGAACAGTTTATGTAAATTTGCATCCCCATTTATCTTCTTCTTTTGGGGTGGTGGATTTTCACTTTTGCTATGTGTACACAGTCACTCTACTTTAGCACACCAGAAATTCCTGCTGTTGCCTATCCCCACTCCTCCATTCTCTTCCACCTCTTTGTAAGCTCACTGTGGGTGACGGACCAGTGCAATGCTTGGCCAGGCCCCCTTCAAACCTGGCACTCACCCATATTATATCATCATGATCATCATCCTTTATTTCCCATTTTTCCTCCCTAAGGAGATCAGTGTTTCTGGGTCAGGACATTTCAGTAAACTAATATAAATAAGTGCTAAAAAATAAGTAATGCTCGCAGCAGACCAAATAACTAGGGTGTCTCAAAAGCCTGGATGAAAATTCTAACTGCCCTCTTTGGTGCAAGCAGTGAAGGAGCCATATTGATTTACTTAGGGAAAGTGTTCCAGAGACGGGGGCCACCACAGAAAAAGCCATCTTACACATTTTCTTTAATTTTCTATGAATAATCTAAGGCGGTTGTTTTGTTCAAGCAGCTCAGTGAAATCATCTTTGCTTTAATAATATATTCTTATTAATAATCATCTAGTATCAGATTTAGCATTTCTTGTCTACAAGCAGTTAATGGACATCAATGCAGTTCTTGCTGGATGTTACTACTTCAGACGAGGGTTGGGGGAGAAATTGGATTCAGTGCGCATTTAAAGCCAAATCTAACAAATTTGAAACAATATGTGAACCAAAACATATGGCTATTTTTCAAAATTTGAAGTTACCTGAATTTTGTGATGCCTTAATCCAACCCATGTTTACAAAAGTGCATACCGATATATGGAGGGAAAGTGCATAAAAATGAAGATATTCATGAAAATAATGTAGAAAGATGTTGATGGATTTTCATTAGGACTTAAAACCTCCCCACCCAACGCCGGCAAATTGCTGCATAATGTGGAAAACTGAATTTAAGATAGGAAGAATGAGAAACTGAGAGAAGGGAAATTGGCAGGCCCTCCCATCCCTGCTTCAGACTGTCTGGGTCAGTTGTTAGGTCCTATATAAAGGCCCTTGAGCAGCATGGCTTGGCTGCTCCAATCCTTGTGGCAGTGAGGCCTCAATAAAGCAGCTGACAAACAGGTTTAGAGCTCTAAACAAAGACCAACAAACTTAGCTGGCCTATTTCATCCAATAAAATGCATGGAAAACCTGATATTTCCATGGTGTAGGGGGAAAGAGCAGCTGTGTGTTTCCCCTGCCCTCCACTCCCCGCTTCGAAGGTTACCTCTAATACATATCCGTAATGCTGACTGACAAGGGAGGAGGGATTCCAAAGAATCAAAAGCCTGCGAAGCCTTTTAAGGAAGTTTATCTGTAAAGAAAAAACCATTCTTATGGGTAACTGTAATGAGAACTTGCATTGCCTACTCCACAGGATTTAATTTCTGTGCCAACCTAATAAGTCACAACTGTAATGCATATATGGTATGAATGTTCTCTCGCCTCTAATGGGCTATTTCCTTTGATAGCATCACAGAACAACATCAGCTGTGCAACATGCTACTGTTGACTTGTGCCGGTGAGATTTATCTTTCCAGATGTGGGTTAATCTGTGGTTGGTGAGCAATGGCCTGCTTAGCATGCCAAATGATTCGCCTGCCTTTCTAAATAATAATGCTCAAGGTCAGCCCTCTTTCTCAGTGTTCTGAAAAAGGGCTGTCGAGGGTTGAATGACTGAATCCATTGACGGAGCCAGAGAATTTTCTTGATTGGAACATTTAGAGGGCAGAAGATATTACATTAATCCATCTTTGAGTGTAATGAGACTCCACATCACTTTCTCTTGCTGGCAGGCAGTTTTCCAAACGGAGTTGTTCCTGAGTGTTTCCTTGATCTTTCTGTGCCCACAGGGCTACCTTTTAACTTATTCAGCCTTTGGCAAGTGGACACATTGCAGTGGAGTTATGGTACATGCCCTGTGTTCATTAATAGACATGAGCTGGGCTTTTCTCCCAAAGCATAGTGCCTTGCTGAAGACCCCAACAGATTTTATATATATAGGAGAGAAGCAGTTCTTGCGCATGTAAGAAGACATAAAATACCTGGTTACATTTGGAAAGGTCATTCTCTTTTCACTCCCCAAGAACTAGTGCTTTGGAAGAGAGCATAGAGCTGAATTTATTAATCCAATTTTTGCACACTTCCTCCAATCTTCAGAAGCCTTTCTGTGAGTGGAATGATCAAGCAGATTCTGGAACAGCGTCTGTGGAACCAAAATGTAGTAAAGGTAATCAGAAAGAAAATATAAATAGGAAGGGGGGAACGGACAACCTAGGCTTTGCATGTGAATTTGTGAATGGCAACAATCTGGCTAATGTATGTTTTGCAGCTGAAACTCCTAAACGTGCTCACAAAACAAGAACTGCTTGCCCTTGTGCAGGGACTTGCATGAAGGCATACCCTGGGTGTTATGTGATGTTAGTTGTGGTTCGAGGACCCCCGCAATGTGGAATGAATACACAAGGACACGTGATATAAGGTTAATGGGCAAGAAAAGGCCACAGCTTTATTGATTACAGCAGTGAAAAGGTATTGGCTTAGGCATTGGATGTTTAAAACAAGGGGGTTTATTCACGAGTAGGTGGAGCCTGTTGATGCTAATCCAACTATAGGCTCTCCCCTGATGTCACCGAGGGTCGCGCCACGGCCTCCCGCCAAGCAGGCATCGGACAGAATACACGACCACCAGATTCCTTTAACGGAATACCCCAAAATTGAAGGCATAGGCGATGGCCACACCCAGCCCTTCGATACACCACAACACATTATTCCAATGCCTAACCGCCACCCGAGCTGAAAAGGCTCGCCGCCAATACCCTCACAGCTGTAACCAATCCCTAATGCTGCTGATGACGCTATCCAACCAAATGTCATTCCCCTGGTCTGAGAGATGAACCCCGTCATTCTGGTACAAGGCCTGGTCGCCAATCCGGATACGGTCATGAAAAATGACTCGGCCATTCATAAAGCGCATCCAACGGGCTATTGCCCGATTTAAGAATTTCCTGGTTTTTTCAATGGCCATACAGTTCTGCGCACCGCGCCAAACAGTTCTCTTCAGGAAGGAGGACCAGAACACCGTTGTTCTGGGACACAAGGTAGCAATCTCGTCCAAGTCTCTTTTTATGTTCCATGACAAGTCCACACTTCTTCTATTAACAAGGTCATTCTCCCCTAAATGAATGATAAGGATGTCGGGAGGGCCGAACTTGGCTACTCTCTCCCTCAGCAATGGCATAAGCTCTTCCCAACGCATGTCTCGTCTCGAAAACCAGGAAACTCGAACTCCAGGTGGCAAACCAAGATAAGACATGAGGCTGCAGCTGACCGCCCGTACATGGGCCCAATGAACTATACTGTGGCCACAAATCCACACACTTCTGAAAACAGCTGAGAATGAAAGGAAAAGAGAAAAAACGGGTAAGTAGGGGCAATGTAGCAGAGCGTATTCTAGCGAATATACCCTTTGTAAGCATTGGATTTCCATCGGCCCATTTCCTTAATCTTATCCGCAGGCAGACCCAAGCGTGCAGCTGTTGTGACGGCGCCAATCCTGAATGAGTGTGCAGCATAATCCAGGGATGATAAACCGCAAGCATCAATAGCTTTGCGGAGTACCCTTGAGAATTGGTGTCTCAATAAGGGTGACCCATCTTCGTGAACCAGAAGCAGACCCGGGCCGGGCGGTCTGAGGTAAAGGTACCGCCTAGTATCCTTGACCGGGCATGGGCCCTGCTGCGTTGACGCTGTAAGCTTAACAAGAACACCCCTACCGGCCTGATCAGTTTTGGATTGACGTATCCGCACCGTCATGCTAGTTTCGGACAACTGCACGTCCTCCATAAGGAGGCCGCGCGTTGAGCCGTTTGCGCTAACTTCGACTACAACTTCGCCCACTCTCAGGGCGCCAAAGAAGGCGATAGCATATGCTGCGGAAAAGAGGCGGGCCTCAAACTTGGGACGGGACGACAGAGAGTGAGGCCGAGGAGGGGCTGGCGCCGCAGCATTTAGGCTGCTGTAAACGCCCCCTCGGAGGCACCTGGTTGGGTGCCTGCCGATGGGCGTGGGCGCCAGCCAGGTGAGTGGGGGAGGCAGGGGGCTAACGCCCCCTGCTAGGGGCGGAGCTCGGGCTCCCGCCCACAACCACTCCCCTCTCTTCCAGGGAGGAGAGTCTTTACAGTAATCCCACTGAAATCAATGAACTTGAGTATCTTGTCCATTGATTTCAGTGAGTCTAATCTGCGTATCACCAAAGCTGTAATCCTAATCATGTCTACTGAGAAATAAGTTTTATAGAATTCAATAGGGCATGTTCCTAGGTAAGTGGGGTTTGGATTTTAGCCTTCATTCAATAACACCCTCTGTGTTTTTTAAAATTGCTTTCTACCATCACCATCTTTACCATCAGCCCCTACCTGTCTTAAACAAGACCCAGCAGCTGCAGATAATAGCCAGCTGCCTAGTCGGAGGAGATGCCTCTATGGATCAAAACATCTGGTGCTACCTGGCCTTGGGTTGCTAGGCAGCACACACTGAAGAGACTCTGCTCCTGTGGTCACTACAGAACCTTTGCAGAGCAGCAGCGGAAGCAGCCAAACCACCCGCAGCATCTAAGTCACCCCACCCTAACTATAGTCTTTATAAATCACTGCTGCCTTTAAAAACCCTTTATTATATTATGTATTAATTTTCATGTATTGGCAGCCATATTGGGCATCTGTCATCACACAGAAGGGTGGAATATACATATTTTAGATAAATAAAAAACCAAAAAGATTGCTTCCACTCATTATGCTGTTGCTGTGTGTATGCACAGGGAAATAATCTGTGTGTGAAACAATCTTAGAGACTCAGAGCTGGCATCCTGTTGCTCATACCGGTTGCTTCATCCCTAGATGAAAGTTTGGGGGTTTTAAACTGTAAGATGGGGCCTAATTAAAGCACAAGGATGGGGAGGCTGTGGCACACTAGATGTTGTTGTACTACAACTCCCATATTCCCTTGACCATTGGCCATGCTGGTTGGGGATCATGGGAGCTGAAGACCAGGGATACCCAAAGAACCACAAGCCCCCCACCCCTGGTTTTTTTTACTTACCTAGAATATATCTGAGTTAGCGCAGAATTAATGGCAGGAAAAGCCTTCATTGAATTCCCGGCAATTGCTTCCTCATTCATTCATAAAAACCTTTTAAAAAAGGCCCTGTTGGATGGGGCCAGTTGCCCATCAAGTCCAGCAACGTATTCTCACAATGGCCAACCAGTTGCCTGTGGGAAGGCCCAAAGCAGCGCAACAGTATTCTCCCCATTTGTGCTGCCAAGCAGCTGGTCTTCCAAGGCACACCCCTGCCCTGACATTCATTGATTTAGTCATTGGTTCATTTGTAGCTCTGAAAAGGAGTGAGGCATGGAAATCAGCTGCCTTGCTAAACATGCAAGAGATATCCCATTGTGGCTAGGTAAAGGTAAAGGACCCCTGACCATTAGGTCCAGTCGTGGCCGACTCTGGGGTTGCGGCTCTCATCTCGCTTTATTGGCTGAGGAAGCCGGCGTACAGCTTCCAGGTCATGTGGCCAGCATGACTAAGCCGCTTCTGTTGAACCAGAGCAGCGCATGGAAATGCTCTTTACCTTCCCGCCAGAGTGGTACCTATTTATCTACTTGCACTGCATGCTTTCGAACTGCTAGGTGGGCAGGAGCAGGGACCGAACAACGGGAACTCACCCCGTCTCAGAGATTCGAACCGCCGACCTTCTGATCTGCAAGCCCTAGGCTCTGTGGTTTAACCCACAGCACCACCTGTGTCCCTTGTGGCTAGGTAGGTGATCTTAAATCATTGTCTGAAACTGATCTAGCTCTGCACCTTGGACCACTGATTGCCCATTTCACCCCTTAAGAATAATAAGCAAAGAAAGAAATCTGTGGATAATGAAGTGGTAGCGCTAACAATGTTAATTTATCAAAGACTTTAAAAGAATATTACTGTTTTCACAATCATACCACAAAAGAAGAAATGACATATTTGCACTCAGGTGCCAATTAGTTCACTATGGAGCCACAGGCAAAAGCGAAAACATATGGAATTCTTAGTGTGTCACTTAAAAGCAATTATTTGCTTTAATGATAAAATCTGCCTAGCTTTCCCAACTCTTCCATGTAAATTCCCATTTAATTTCACAGATGGCATCTCTGTCATCATTTCTTTCGCCAGAGAGGAGCTCCATTTCTCGAAACAATTAAATTTCAATTTGTTTGGTAGCTTGCTTGTTCTCAACCACGTTTTTAGCCTTGTAGGCACAGTGGGAGGAAATTCAGAGCTGTGATACCAAGAAGGGGGGTGAGGGTGGGCAGGGACAGGCAGGGAGAGATGGGGGGAGGGAAGGAGAGAATGGAGTCAAGTTGAGGATAAACGCCTTGCCTTGCAATCTAAGCCACAAATCTGCTTTTGGGAGCAGCAGCGCAGCTAGAAGAGGTTGTGATCCAAATTGACAAGGAGCGAAATTGACAGTGCTGGTTTATAGAGTCTGAGCACAAGCATATTAATTAGAGTCAATCAATGGGAAAGCGGATGCTTGGATGAGAAAAGAGAACCAGATCACAACACAGAATCTGATCTGCTGAAGCTGCCTCCAAGAGTCCAGCCATCTTTCTTCTTTTCCATGCTAAGGAAAGTGGGGCGAGGAGCAAAAATGTTGGGGGGGGGTGGAACCTATTTAGACTGCATGGGGAAAGTACACCTTATTAATATGCAAGCTGAAACTGACAAAAATGTTAGGCTGATGGGTTAGACGTTAATAGATTGTGTACAGCTTTTTCTTTTTCCCATTCTGGTAGCATTATTATTATTATTATTATTATTATTATTATTATTATTATTATTATTATTATTATTATTATAAGATGCAGCCTCATATATTTTAAATGCATGACTCTGTGTCAAAACACTATGATCCTAGAAAGTCTGTGCAAAGCATGGAAGGGAAGTGGGATCGTGGCTGGAGGCATTTTGAATGTTATTGCAGTGAGTTACCCTGCTAAAAGGGCGAAACACCTCTATGGTGTTAGATTGCCTTTTCAGTTGGGTGAAAACTCCCCAAACACCTTTAGGGCGTCAAGGCGGTGGCGGTAAATGATGCAAACTGCCCCAGGACCGACCGCCCCCCAAGCCTGTCCCTTCCAATGTTGTGATTCAGCCACCTGATGCAGATTACTCCATTGCAACCTGTGCTAAGCTACTCCCTGGAATGTATCCAGTAGATCTGGAATGTGGAGTTATGTGTAAAGTGTATCAGCTTTATGTTAGGAAAAGGACTCAGGGCTGCACACCAGCATCATCACGATGGTACTTGTATGGAAAAGCTGCAAATAACTGCTACTTCAGCTGTCCCTTTAGGCTACCTACAGAGGAGATACGATGCTTTTCAATCAGCTTTACAGATCCCTATGAGAGTTCTCCCCATCAGCCCCATATCTGCTCTCCACCACTGTGGTTAAAAGAGCTCTGATAAGTGGTTGTGGCAACTCCAGCAAAGTCACAAAACTTGCTTGTCAGAATCCCTTCTCTAACCCCAATCTCCCCAGAACCTAGCTTCTGACTTTTATTTATATTTATTTACCTTCCTAGCTGTGTATTTCCTTCAAACTGAGCACATTATGTGGTTATTGGACCACCCCCAAGTAATATTTCAACCATGCCTTGGGTGGCAAGGGGTGAAGGCATGGCAGGGGTGAAGTGTTCCATTGTCAGTTGTTGTGGAAATGCGCTGCCTCACTGTGCCTAGAATGGTTTATCCTGAGATGATCTGCAGGGATTATATTTGGGCAGCTCTTGACTGGATGTACATCTCTTCTATTTAAAGGTAAAGGTAAAGGTACCCCTGCCCGTACGAGCCAGTCGTGTCCGACTCTAGGGTTGTGCGCTCATCTCACTTAAGAGAGCCAGGAGCCAGCGCTGTCTGGAGACACTTCCGGGTCACGTGGCCAGCGTGACGGAGCTGCTCTGGCGAGCCAGCACCAGCACAGGACACGGAAATGCCATTTACCTTCCTGCTATAAAGTGGTACCTATTTATCTACTTGCACTTAAGGGTGGTTTCGAACTGCTAGGTGGGCAGGAGCTGGGACCGAAAGATGGGAGCTCACCCCGCTGCGGGGATTCGAACCGCCGACCATGCGATCAGCAAGTCCTAGGCGCTGAGGTTTTACCCACAGCGCCACCCGCTTCCAACAGCGCCACCCGCTTCCATCTCTTCTATTTATTAGATGCTAAAACTAGACAGATTGGCAAGTGACATTTTTCGCTTCACCTATAGCAGATGGCATAGCTCGTTTGACTGAATGTGGTTCACCTTGGCCAGTTCTGTTTCCTGCCTGTGGCATATTATAATTTGGGTGAGAACGAGCCAATCATTTACTTAGACAGAGGACCCTTTTGTGTTGGCTTGTATGTGATGACCTCCAGGCTCTTTCCATCCCTATACTTCTGATTCCATTGCATCTTTTTAAGTGTGATACTTCAAAACATAAAGTACCATTCCAAATCCACCTGAAATTTAATTGTGTGAAGATCAAACAATAAGGCGGCATCATGTATCATTGAGTGCTGGAATTAGGGAAGGTGTCTGCACGTTGCCATACGTTTATCCCAAATTCATGTTATTCTTTGAGGGGTCCCCCACCTCTCACAAGCACAAAACTTATTTTCTGTAGTGAAGGAAGGGGATCCTGCATCAGTTGTCTCTGCTCACTTCTCCACTGGCAGGAAAACAAACTCTTGAGAAGGTACACCTGGTGGGCAGGGCAGCCCTCTTGCAAGTTCAACTTCCTGCCAGCTCTTGCTGGAAGATCGAGGGATGGCAAAAGAGAAGAGGTGGGAACTGTTGAGCTCTTTTCTCCTAATAAGCTGTGTTCATTTCACTTCCTATTCTGTTAAGCTGTTTATTTTTTGGCTATACAGTTACTTGCTTAATCACGATTTGAACTGGCAAGGGGGTTGCCCTCCTCACCAGGTGTACCCTCTTGAAAATTTTACTTCTTGCCAGAGGAGAGGCGGGCAATGGGAACCAACACAGGATCCCCTTCCTTCCTGCAGAGACAGAACTTACCACCGTAAGTTCCAACATCCACTCCTATAATAATGCTATATGGATGCATTCAGACCACAAAGAATTTAAGAATACATGTATGCAACCTTTATTTCTGAAGGGCATGGAGGAAAGCCGGCCATTGTGATATAATCACTGTGCATACCCACCATGAATTATTATGATGGAACTTTTGCTCTCCAGTCTTTGATATTCACCCGAGGTTCTGAAATCTATAAAGAGTTGCCTTACAATGAGTCAGACTAATGATCTAGCTAGGCCAGGATGGACTAGCAACAACTCACCGTGGTATAAGGCACTAATCTTTCTCTGTTCTGCTACCTGAGATCTATAATTAAAGATGCTAGGGGCTGAAGCAAATGCATTATGCAGATAAAGCTTCAGCTCTGTCACTGAACTCTGGTCCTTGCTTGAAGTTCTGTAGACTGAGCTGATGATTGCTACCTAACATAAGGCAACCAATCATTAAAATACTCGTGGCAATGAAATGTCAGAGTTGTATGAACAAGCATTTAATCCATGTTGCAGGACACAGGTATTGTGTAGTGGTGCTACTTTAATTGGCTTTAATTGTCCTGAAACAAAATTCTTAATGGAAGAAACAATATGTGTCCAGAAGCTAGAAAAGTGGCAGTTATGAGAGCCAGTGTGGTGTAGTGGTTAAGAGCGGTAGTCACGTAATCTGGGGAACCGGGTTCGATTCCCTGCTCCTCCACCTGCAGCTGCTGGGTGACCTTGGGCCAGTCACATTTCTCTGAAGTCTCTCAGCCCCACTCACCTCACAGAGTGTTTGTTGTGGGGGAGGAAGGGAAAGGAGAATGTTAGCCGCTTTGAGACTCCTGAAGGGGAGTGAAAGGCGGGATATCAAATCCAAACTCTTCTTCTCTTCTTCTTATGACACTTGTGGCTTTTTTTGCTCCTCTTTGTGAAACTTGAATGAATCTGTGATTGATTACCATGGCCTTTGTGCATCGGCTGTGCTTTCTTTACGTCATACAATCTGTTGACCAAAGGCAAGCAGAACTGACAGAAAATAAGATACTTCTCTACTTTTAGGATGCACCTCCTTCAGTTAGGGATTTTATTTCTCTGGAGGTAACTATATACAGAGAAAAACTATTCTGAGAGACTCTTGAGTTGAGTTGCATTTAGGTAAACCTTGTCTTCTCTGTCTCTGGTTCTTTTGGGAATAAAAATTCTAGTAATGAACGCGCTGAGTAATCATGTTCATCACATGCCCTAAATATTAACAGTGCAACCCTACTCACATGTAAGTCTTACTCTGTTCAGTTGGGCTTCCTCCAAGGTAAGTGAGGTTAGTATTGCAGCCTCTGGCATCAAGCAGTTTAGGAGATGATAATTTTCCAGAATGGGTGATTAATATTGATTATATGCAACCTAGGTCAAATGAAAACCATGGGAGCTTTTATAGTCACCTTACTGGGATGTTAATTGTACTCAAAGTTAGTTATTTAATTTCTTACATGTTTAAAAAGTGTTTTGAAAAAGTGTTTTAGTTTCAGTATTTTATTAAACCAGCATGAAACACAGGGCTTATTGTTTTTCCCAAAGGCTTCAATTCAAAGTGTGACTTCACCTCATGCACTTTTTCCTCTTTCTGTTTTTCATGGGCATCCACGGGGATTTTTATTTTCCAGAAAGAGGGACAAAATAAACACTTCAAACAAATAAACATAATTATCATCAGAGAACACATCTACATTTTTTTTTGTACCTCTGATGACTGAGTGGTGGTGGTGGGCTGACCTTACCTCTGACCTAATCAATTCCTCCACTGTTTCTCAATGGGTAGACCTGCTGTATATCATAGAATCATAGAATCATAGAGTTGGAAGAGACCACAAGGGCCATCGAGTCCAAACCCCTGCCAAGCAGGAAACACCATCAGAGCACTCCTGACATATGGTTGTCAAGCCTCTGCTTAAAGACCTCCAAAGTAGGAGACTCCACCACACTCCTTGGCAGCAAATTCCACTGTCAAACAGCTCTTACTGTCAGGAAGTTCTTCCTAATGTTTAGGTGGAATCTTCTTTCTTGTAGTTTGGATCCATTGCTCCGTGTCCGCTTCTCTGGAGCAGCAGAAAACAACCTTTCTCCCTCCTCTATGTGACATCCTTTTATATATTTGAACATGGCTATCATATCTCCCCTTAACCTCCTCTTCTCCAGGCTAAACATGCCCAGCTCCCTTAGCCGTTCCTCATAAGGCATCGTTTCCAGGCCTTGGACCATTTTGGTTGCCCTCCTCTGGACACGTTCCAGTTTGTCAGTGTCCTTCTTGAATTGTGGTGCCCAGAACTGGACACAGTACTCCAGGTGTGGTCTGACCAGAGCATAATACAGTGGCACTATTACTTCCCTTGATCTAGATGCTATACTCCTATTGATGCAGCCCAGAATTGCATTGGCTTTTTTAGCTGCCGCGTCACACTGTTGGCTCATGTCAAGTTTGTGGTCAACCAAGACTCCTAGATCCTTTTCACATGTACTGCTCTCAAGCCAGGTGTCTCCCATCTTGTATTTGTGCCTCTCATTTTTTTTGCCCAAGTGCAATACTTTACATTTCTCCCTGTTAAAATTCATCTTGTTTGTTTTTGCCCAGTTCTCTAATCTGTCAAGGTCGTTTTGAAGTGTGATCCTGTCCTCTGGGGTGTTAGCCACCCCTCCCAGTTTGGTGTCATCTGCAAATTTGATCAGGATGCCCTTGAGTCCATCATCCAAGTCGTTGATAAAGATGTTGAATAAGACCGGGCCCAAGACAGAACCCTGTGGCACCCCACTAGTCACTCTTCTCCAGGATGAAGAGGAACCATTGATGAGCACCCTTTGGGTTCGGTCAGTCAGCCAGTTACAAATCCACTGAGTGGTAGCATAGTCAAGACCGCATTTTACCAGCTTCTTTACAAGAATATCATGGGGCACCTTGTCAAATGCCTTGCTGAAATCAAAGTAGGCTACATCCCTTCATCTACCAGGCTTGTAATTCTGTCAAAAAACGAGATCAGGTTAGTCTGACATGACTTATTTTTCAGAAATCCATGCTGACTATTGGTGATCACAGCATTCCTTTCTAGGTGCTCACAGACTGTTTGCTTAATGATCTGCTCCAGAATCTTCCCTGGTATTGATGTCAGACTGACTGGGCGGTAATTATTTGGGTCCTCTCTTTTCCCCTTTTTGAAAATAGGGACAACATTTGCCCTCCTCCAGTCTGCCGGGACTTCGCCTGTTCTCCAGGAATTCTCAAAGATGACTGCCAGTGGTTCTGAGATCACATCTGCCAGTTCTTTTAATACTCTTGGATGCAGTTCATCTGGCCCTGGAGACTTGAATACATCTAAACTAGCCAGGTATTCTTGTACTATCTCCTTAGTTGTTCTGGGCTGTGTTTGCTTTGCTGAATCATTTGCTCCTAATTCTTCAGGTCGGGCATTGTTTTCTTTATCAGAGAAGACTGAGGCAAAGAAGGCATTGAGGAGTTCAGCCCTTTCTGTGTCCCCTGTTTGCATTTCACCATCTTCTCCTCTGAATGACCCCACTGTTTCTTTGTTCTTCCTTTTGCTACGAACATACCCATAAAAGCCTTTTTTGTTGCTTTTAACCTCTCTAGCAAGTCTGAGTTCATTCTGTGCTTTAGCTTTTCTGACTTTGTGTCTACACGTGCTGGCTATTTGTTTGAATTCCTCTTTGGTGGTTTCCCCCCTTTTCCATTTTTTGTACACATCCTTTTTTAATCTTAATTCAGTTAAAAGTTCTTTAGATAGCCACCCTGGCTTCTTTAGGCACCTTCCATGTTTCCGTCTCATTGGTATTGCCTGACGTTGTGCTTTTACTATCTCCCTCTTAACAAACTCCCAGCCATCATGAACTCCCTTTCCTTTTAGTATTGCTGTTCATGGGATCTCACCCAGCATTTCCCTAAGTTTTATGAAGTCGGCTTTCTTAAAGTCAAGAAATTGAGTCCTAGTATGCTTGGCTGCTCCTTTCCGCTGTATAGTAAACTTCAGAAGAGCATGATCACTCGCGCCTAATGATCCTTCCACATCTACCCCACTAACCAGGTCATCAACATTGGTTAGGACCAGATCTAAAATGGCTGTTCCTCTTGTTGCTTCTCCCACTTTCTGGACAATGAAGTTGTCTGCAAGGCCAGTGAGGAATCTGTTTGAGCTTATGCTCTTGGCTGAGTTTGACGTCCAACAAATATCCGGGTAATTGAAGTCCCCCATTACTACTATCTCCCTTCCTTTTGCATGCTTGGCCATCTGTTCCAGGAAGGCATCATCTATGTCCTCCGTTTGGCTTGGGGATCTATAGTAAACTCCCACAGTGAGGTCTCTGTTATTCTTCTCTCCCTTAATTGTGACCCAAATGCTCTCACTTTGGCTTTGAGGTTCTAAATCTTGGATCTCTTCACAGGTATACACATCCCTGACATATAACGCCACTCCTCCTTTCTTGTCTGGTCTGTTTCTCTGAAATAGATTGTATCCCCCCATTATTACATTCCAATCGTGGGACTTATCCCACCAGGTTTCAGTGATGCCTATTATGTCATATTTAGTTTGCTGTACCAAGAGCTCAAGCTCATCTTGTTTATTTCCCATGCTTTGCGCATTAGTGTACAGACATTGAAGTCCATTAATCATTCCACCGTGTCTCTTATTTAAGGATTTTTTCCTCCCACCACTAGGTCCGCGTGCTGTTTGCTCCATTTGGTCTATGACATTTGGATGATCATCTTCATTAATTGATAGACTCCTACCTTCAGGAGCACTGTCTCCCTCCCCCACATTAGTCAGTTTAAAGCCCTCCTGATGAGGTTTCTGAGATTTTTGGCAAAAACATTTCTCCCAAACGTTGTGAGGTGCAGCCCATCACTTGCCAGAAGTCCATCTTCAAGAAACTGCAGTCCGTGATCTAAGAATCCAAACCGTTCCTGTTTACACCATTTGCGAAGCCAGCTGTTCACTTCCACTATTTTCCCCTCTCTCCCTGGGCCACGTCGTTCAACTGGGAGGACAGACGAGATGACAATTTGTGCATTTAGTTGCTTCAATTTCCTGCCGAGAGCCTCGTAGTCTCTTTTGATCTTCTGGAGGCTATTGCTTGCAGTGTCATTGGTTCCCACATGAACCAAGAGGAAGGGGTATTTGTCAGTGGGTTTTATGATTCCTTGCAGTCGTTCAGTTACATCTTGGATCTTAGCCCCGGGGAGACAGCACACCTCCCGAGACATCTTGTCAGGCCCGCAGATCACTGCTTCTGTTCCCCTCAGTAGGGAATCCCCTATCACCACTACACGCCTCCTCTTAGCTTTGGTCGGGGTTCTTCCGTGAGCTGTCCGTTCCAAGGTCGCCTGCACATTCCCTGAGGACTGACTTTGCTGCTCGTCTTCATATACCTGATCAACTGTAATGAGGGAGAGATCCTCAAATGGAGTCTGCTCTTCGTCTTCCATGCTAGGGGAGAGGACCTCAAAGCGATTGTGTATTTCTAAACAATCAGAGTGAACCCTGGGCCTCCTACTTCTTTGAGTCACGTTTCTCCATATATCTGGCTCCTGTGTTGGTGAACTATCCTCCTTCTCAGGGGAGTCCCCTGTCTCCTCCTTGGTGGGGACGGTGTGCTCTGTTGCTTCCAAGAAGAGCTCCAGCTCTCTAATTCTTTGGAGCGTAGCTACACGTTCCTCCAGTTGCTGGACTTTGTCTTTTAAAAGGGCAATCAACATGCAATTGCTGCAGGTGAAGCTGCCTGCAACCTTTGGCAAGATGGCAAACATTGCGCAGGAATCACAGGCGACTGCAGCTGTTCCCTCCCCTTCCATCTTGAGATCGTGTCGTTGGGGGTGGCTACAGAGGTCCTCCATCATAAAAAGCTTGAAGACAGGACAAATAACTTCCCCCACAAAAAAACCCCTAGGTCTCCCCCAACAAACGTTTGAGACTAGCTCCCCTAAATCTAAAAGATGGGTATAACTGCGCGCGCCGCTAGGCGCGCACCGCTGCCCTGCAAACTCTGATAAGCTCCTCCCACAGCTAATCCCCTGCCTCAACAGAAACCCTGCCCCCTCTGACCTTTACACAGGGAAAACAGCTAATCAGCCACAAAGAAACACACACACACAAGAAAACCCTTTTTGCTCCTTCTTCAACCGCTGCCCTGCAAACTCTGATAAGCTCCTCCCACAGCTAATCCCCTGCCTCAACAGAAACGCTGCCCCCTCTGACCTTTACACAGGGAAAACAGCTAATCAGCCACAAAGAAACACACACACACAAGAGTCCTCTCTCCAATCAGAACTACACTAAACATGTGGATACCTGACAGTGCCGGATTTACGTATAGGCTAGGTAGGCTGAAGCCTAGGGCCTCTAAATCTAGGCGACCTCGCCAGCCTGCCTGCTCCCCAGCAGGCAACCTCCCCTCTCCCAAAATTGCAAACCCAAGAGTTCATGCAAGGGCAGGGCAACTTGGGCCTCTAAATCCAGGGGGCCTTGCCAGCCTGCCCGCTCCCCGGCGCCACAGTCTCCCCTCTCTCAAAACTGCAAACACAAGACTTCATGCAAGGGCAGGGCAACTCAGGTCCAGCAACTGTGAGAATCAGGGCTAGCCAGTGGGGCCCAATTTGAAGCAGTGGGGCGCAACTTGGTGTTGTTTTTTTTGTAGGGCCCCAGTTCACACCCAAAGTCTGCAAAATCTTATGGATATAAATAAAATCCAATTGCCCTGGTGCGGGGGCCCCCTTAGGAGAAGCCCATGGGGCTCAATTTGGCCAAATTGCTCCAATTGCCTTAAGGTCAGCCCTGATGAGACTGTGCAGGGGTTGGACTGACAAGCCCTGCACCTTCTAGGTCCCTGGTGTCACCATTCAGAGTACAGACTCAAGAACTTGTTATGGGGGGGCACTTATTGGAAATCAGTTTTGTCACCTCTCCTCCACCCCAACCCCAAGACAATGAGCCCAGCCACCTTTTATTCACAGTCACATAAGCACTACACTACAGCATGCCCCTAAACCTGTACATTCAACATATACACCCAGTATGTACATTCAACATATACACCCAATATGTAGCAATGGAGATTTATGTTACTGTTTTATGAATGAACACTGCTTTATGAATGGACTCTCTGTTTTGTGAATTACCTAAGAGCCACCAATAGGGAGTTCTAGAATCTGACAGCTAACCAATTGGGTACTACCAAACAGCGACCCCCATTGGTGAAAGCAGGTAACCAGCAAGGAACGCTTTAGCTCAACCTTTGCACTGTTGACTGAACACCCCCTGCTGTGTAGATAATGGAGAAAGCTCATAAATTGTATCCCTTCTGGCATCCTGGCCAACTCTATTATGCTGGGGTAAACCCTGGTGCACCAGAAGCCCAGAATAGCAGCAAATAAAATCCGCTCATACGTCAGCGACTGATAAGACTTGTCAACCAGTTCTTCCAAAGTCTTCCTAAATTATAAAGCTCCAAAGTACAGGCCAAAAGAGAACAGGTCTGGGAAGACCGAGGCATACAATGGGCACCACCAGTGAAAAGGCCCTGCTCTGTGTAGCTCCTGCCCTGTCATTTGATAGGGCGCCCACTTGCCCTCCTTCTTGACATGGAATGCTCTCTATTGGAGTCTCCAGGTCCAGTACAAAGACCATAAGAAGGGAGAGCAGAGACCTTGAAGTTCCCAATAGCTGTTAATCAAGCAAGCAAGCACACAGGTCACCTTTGTCACAGTCAGGATGCCCATGTCCTGGCCAGGCCTGCTCCCAATCTTGTTTTTGTACAATCTTGTTTGTTCTCAGTAACCAAAATTATATTATCAACACATACAAGCAGAAAAGTTGTTTGCCTTCATTTGCAAGGAATCGTACAAAACAAAGTGGCACTAATAAAGAAAAGTTCCAGGGTGACAACAGAAAGCAAACTAAAAATGCTTTTGCAGTTTGTCAAAACTATCCAGTAATATGAAATTATAGAAAAACTGGTGCTATTAACAGTAATCCTTCTAGCTGGTTAATTGGTTCAGCAACTTCCATGCACATGATGTGTGATGCTAATTATTTCCCCAAAGAGTTAAATGATAACTAATCAGAGGCAGCTACAGTTGCAAATGGCAACAAAATATCTGTGAAAGGAAGAGGAGCAGGTTTGCTCTGGTATGTTGCAGGTAGGAATACTGTTTGTAGTGAAGTGAGAGCAGTAGTTTACTTGCTTGAATTAACAAATAAGAAAGTTTTGAGAATTGAAATTCTAGATTAAAATTGATTACTTAATTGAGAAGGGGAGTGTAAGAAAAACACTGGGGCCTAATTTGAATAGTAGAGTGCCTGGTATCTGGTAGGCAATCTCATCCTTTATTTCCACACTGTGGCTGCAGACCAAATCACCTGTCAGGAGAGTTATGAGATTCAGGTGAGGGTCAGATGCCTTGTCAATCCCAGCAGGTATATAAGAGGCCTTTGCCCTGGCCCATGCCCCCTGCCCTGTGGTCACCCATGCTCTCTCTAGTGAAAGTTCATCCTTAAAGAAAACCATGGGGAGGGTAGCATTTATACAATGACTTTGCCCTTGGTTCTAAAGCTAGGTTCTCCATTCATTGCTAAAAGAGAGCTCCTAATAGTGTACTTCACAGAATTATTATAAGGCTGAATGAACTAAAAATGGCCATGTTCAAAAGTGATAAATAATTCAGTCCTTCGAAGCTATCACTCTCAGTGATGCAGTGAGTGCAATGTATCACATGGGGACCAGATTGTGCCATTTGTGTGGATATCAGAATATAGCTCTAGCTTTTCTTTGGGGACTGCTAGTTTATGATAGAAAGCCAGATGTGAAGGAATGTGCACATACCCTAATGTGAGACTGTTATGTTTGTCAGACAGTGGCAGCATACTAATTAAGATTCTTATTTTTTTAAAGGAAAAAATATTACGTGCCCAGTGTGTGTGTTTGTGTGTGTGTGTGTGTTCTCTACTCCTGTTTTTTCTGAACAGCAGGAAGTTCTTGGCATTTCCCCCTTCCCCTTTTTACAGGGATCAATTTCCTTTTAGAGGAGAGAACATTGTACACAAGTGACGACTCTGCAATGCCCTTTTATAATTTAGAAATGTTCAGGGACTGCAGATGTCTTGGAGCATAGATACAAGTGCACATGTGCAGTGCAATCCTATGCATCATTACTGAGACGTAAGACCTGCCATGTTCAATGACGCATGCCCTTTGGGAAGCATGCATAGGATGGCATCTACGGTCAGCTACATCAGCTTCAAAGCAAAGATCTAAAGGAGCTAATCTGGGTCTCTCTCAAAATCTCTAAGCAACTCAGCTAGCCAGCTGCAATGCCCACATCCATTTATTTTCCATGTGTTCTGGAATGGGCCTGTAAGGTTTTTTGCATGAGTTTTCTGTATATGCGAGAAAGTCATACCTTGATCTGTCCAAATTATTATTATTATTGTATATTTATTTATACCCCGCCTTTCCCCCTGAACATACTACAACTAAAAGCAAGAACCACTAAAAACATAGAAGAATCCATCATTAAATTACAGTTGAATATTGATAGAATTAAAACTATATACATGTATAAAATCAGGTTAAAATGTACTGGTAATTGCAATAAAAACAGCATGGCACCAGCCCTTTAACTAAATAAGTGGTAGCAGCTCCTGAAGCACACAAACTCATTGTCTCCTTATTCTGACATAATTAGAAAGGTAGAATAGAAAGACTTCCTAATGTTTTTCATTTCATCTATGATTCTAGTAGTCTTCAGTATGTTTTTGCAGAGCATTCACCAATAAGAATAACACTTTTTGTGCAGTTGGCTCTATTCAAATGATTCTGCTTATTATTGATATTTGGCTGGGAACTTACTGCAATTCCTTTAATTATTTATTGGGAATTTGGAAAGAAGGCATAAGGAATATGTTGGGGAAAAACTTTTCCTTCTGAATATTAACAATTTAATATTAATTGTATACATTAGTATTTTTAAATGCCACAGATCCTTTGAAAATGGCAACACTTCCAAATTAGAAAGACATTCAGACAGCTATTTGCACATAAGAAATTCACAACTTTGCAACTTTAAAATCTTCATAGATTTCAGTTCGAACGCAACTTCCACAAGTGGTGTTACTTCCCCATCAGAGCAGCATCCAAAACATCCAAATCCAAGACCTTTGCTTTCTGCATTCCTGTTTTCCATTGCTCTCCCACCCGTTTGCATTGACTACCATACATTCAGTTGACACATTTTCAGTCCAGTAAGTTTCCAAAGTTGGCACCGTTGATAGCTGGAGCTTCTCTGCAGCTCTAACACATAGTTAAAATTGTGCGTATGTGGTGATAAATGATAAATGCAGTTTTTATGAATGAATAATCAAATGAAATGGTTTAAGCGCATAATGAAATGAAGGAAGTTGCTAATAATGGAAATGAATGGAATAACAAAAGGGTGAAAATTCATGCACATCCCTTGATGTTAAGAGAGCTACAGAACTGCCACAACTCTGTCACACCAGACATTTAAATAAAGCACACTTTAGCGAATGGGGTCTCCTGCTGCCACTGCGCCGCCAGAGCACGATTTGTGTTCTTATCCTGAAGCAAAGTTCTTAACTCAAGGTACTATTTCTGGGTTAGCGGAGTCTGTAACCTGAAGCGTCTGTAACCCGAGGTACCACTGTATATCTCCAATTGCTTTAAGTGTTGAGTATTGTATTCTCGATTTTGCTTTTAATGTTGCGTTTTTAGGTTTTGCTAACCACCCTGTGCTCTGTGTGAGGAAGGGTGAACGATAAGATAGATTTCTGTGCAAAAAGTAACAAGGAGCAGAACTGCAGTGGACACATAATGTATGTATATTTTTAAGGATGCACAAATATTAGGAAATTACAATAAGCCTTGAAGTGGCCTCCTTCCAAAAGAAGCTAAATGCAGGGAAGGTCTGCATACGTGGAAGTTCCTCCTTCTTACAACAATGGGGGGTATGGGGTGCAATACTGTCTTCTGCTCACTGGAGCCATAATCCCTTCCGGGTTTTTTGTGTATTTTTTGACAGACATGAGACAGGTATAGGAGCTCTGAGCAAAATGTTGGCAACTCAAATAGGCATATTTTCCTTCCATGTCTCCAAATGGCCCTGCCTTCCCTTGAGCTGCCTCCTCCTTCTGCTGGGGCTGCTCCTTCCCTGCACCCCCTCCCACTAGTAATTGCCTCTTTCCCTTCAGCCCATTTGCCCAACTGTGACACCACAGGGAGCCAGCGGCAACAGCTGAGGAAGCATCTGAACAGCCTCCCATTATCCATCTCGGTGGGGTGAGTGGGGGAAAAAGCTTTAGTGAACCTACTTAGTGTTTGTATGGATGGTTTTGTTCTTTGGCATTTGGTGGACTGATTTTATTGTCATTAGAGCTTGCATTTATGTGTTTTATTCTGCTTTTACCACGTACACCACTTTGATGGCTTTATATTCTGAAGCAATCTATTATATTTGTTTAATAAATAAATAAATAAGCAAGCAATAGTCACCTCCCATGCACCTCACTTTGACTAATGGCTTTACCAGTTAAGTGGGTGTAGGATTGCAGCATTTGTCTACTAGAGCAAGGAACTGCCTTCCCATGATTGAGATAATTTGTGAGTTAATAGCTCAGGTGTGATTTCAGGAAAGCAATTTCAATCTGAGTTTAGAGAAACAAGCCATAGCTGCCGCTTTATTAACTGATAAGGTTATAAAGGTTACCGGGAAGTAAGGTTCCTACCAGCTCAGTGCATTTATTGCTGAGAAAATTACTCAACTTTCAGGGGATCTGTACCAGCAACATTCTCATTAACAGAAAGCCAGCCTGCTTTATCTTTGTCGGCTACTAAGCACAGAGATTAAACTTCATTTTCCTGCAAAGTTTAGGATTAGAATTAGTCCAGCAAATACTTCCCTTGTCATTTTGGATGTTCCACCTTTGAGTGATCCATGCATATCTAGAAAAATCTGACCAGTGAAAGTCTGTATTTCTTTTAGAAGGGTTGGACCAAGCGTGCACCCTTGGGAGACTAGCGTGTTTGGGTTGCTTGAAAATAATTCACAAAAAGAAACTTCTACTGGGAATGTTAACCCATTTTATATCCGCCCACTACTCTTGTCCCCTTCACCACTTACTGATGCTTTGGTACCACCACCGCCCTCCCAATTGTAAGGACATATTTCTCCTTCACGACATTATCCTAGCCAATTAGGGATCACGTGGCAAATGCATCCAGCAAATTAACTATACACTGTCCTCTTAAAGACAAGCTTGCCTCCAGCCTCTCCCTTTCCCTCTTCTCTTTTAAACTCGGGGAAGCTCTACTACACACTGCTGTCTTGGAGCCTTCCTGAGTACTGTATGTAAATACATCAGTTAAACTGCCAACACCAGTGCGGAGCCTAAATTCAGTACAGACAGCACAGCAAACATGATGACGTTCACGTTAGATGCTTAAAGTTTCACACACAAAAACAACTACCCCCTGTACATCTGTAATGGCATCTGTTGCAGTCGTAGCTTCGACATTCTTGGAGACGACAGATGTGATCCTATGCACACGTAACATGTACGAAAGCTACACTGAAATCATTGTAACTAGGAACCAGGCAAAATGACCATTTACCAGGTGGCAATTTACTATGAGGTTCAGGTTCTCAAGTGGGTTGAGAACATTTTGCCACATATTGGGCCAAATCTTGCCACCCTTTTGCTCCTGATACATGGCAGGATCCTCTTACTTCGCAGGATTGGTTTGATAGGCTGATTTAGTTCATTTATATGCTGCCTTTTCACAAGACGCGGTGTCCAAAGCAGTTTACAACAAATG
The DNA here is from genome assembly GCF_964188305.1 of Podarcis bocagei. NCBI lineage: Eukaryota > Metazoa > Chordata > Lepidosauria > Squamata > Lacertidae > Podarcis > Podarcis bocagei. The sequence continues at coordinate 40,321,929 of NC_138130.1, forward strand.
TCCGCTTATTCTTGAAATACAAAGCACTGGGGTGGGGTGGGGTGGGGAGAGGAACTGGTTTACAAAATGTATCAGCAAATTCAAATAGGGCAAAAACCAACCATTTAACAAACACAGAATAAATTCAATATTACAAATGAAATAATCTAGACTTCAATACGTAAATATTCAGCAAAAAGAAAGTTAACGGGCATTAAAGTTCCAACTGCTTGTACTTGTCTTGCTGCACTTCAGAGGGGAGGAGTCATCTCACCACCAGTCTAGATGTCTTACAAGTGAATGATAAAGAGAACCACATCTTGCTATCTGTAGGCTTAGTGTACCATCCTGCTAAGTGATAAAGAGACTTATAGCACACAGCAGGTACAGAGAGTTGGTAAACGGCCTTCTATGGCCAACCTTCCTTCATATAGTACAGAGATAGTTGGCACTTCTCAGGTTCAGACGTGTACCAGATGACAGTCATATCATTACTGTCACATTACATTTCAAAATGCTGCTTTGAGACACAGTGGCGTAGCGTGGGGGGTGCAGGGGGGGCCGGCCGCACCGGGCGCAACATCTGGGGGTTAGGGTTAGGGGCGCAAATCCACGGGTTAGGGGGCGCAAATCCACGGGTTAGGAGGCGCAAATTACTTGCCTTGCCCCGGGTGCTGACAACCCACGCTACGCCACTGTTGAGACATAATGCATTGTATTTACGGGGGGAGAGATTTCAACGGCTTCTTTAGATGTCATCCTGGTATTTGTAAGGCATTTTTTTCTTTTTCTTGGTCCGTGACCGCTTTCTTTGAATTATTTCATTTCATGATGCTGTGGACCTTTTTGCCTTTATGTCTCACCCTTGAGAATGAACAAAAAAAAGTATACATTTAAAAACCTTCTTCTGAATAAGTAGTGTGATCTTAGATTTGTCGTTCATAGAATCTTTTAAACTGATATTTACAAAAGAGATTCCCAGTAGACATTTATTTCAAGGCATTGTGTTCCCAGTAGAACCTTGAAGTTTTATGGGGTTTTGGAAAAACAATCTACAAAGGCTGGCACCAGCAATGGCTATCCGCTCAGATGACTTGGAAGATTAATATCTTTTTTAGCAGATATTATATGTGATAGCTAATTTCTAGTCTATTCAGAGGCAGTGTATGGCTAAATAATAATGAGAAATAACCATGCTTTGCTCAAAAACTTCCTAGACTAGGCTAGATGGGTGCAGAAGTGCTAAAGCCCATGCTTTACGTCCCAGGTCCAAGAGCTATGACTCAGTGGTGGAGCATGAATGTAGAAGGTCTCAGGTTCTGTTAGTTTCTGTTTGTGCCACTAGTGCAGTGCTTTTGAGTCCCAAGACTCTGTTTACATTTCAGAGATTCCAGGCTGTTGGAAGTCTCAAGGAAGACAGGATGTTACTGGTTTCCTGTTCCTTTGTTTTTCAGTTGCTATCTGCTCTCACAGAGAGAGGATATATTTTCTTTTCTGTCTGCGTAGCAAGAAATAAAACTCTTTAGCCATGTAGCTCATACTATCTCGTCCTTCCGCATGCTGCTGTATACTCTGCGTAATGGGGAAATGTGCTTGGAGCCTTATCAAAGGCTCAGGTCGTTAATCATCATCGTAGGAGATTTGGAAGGCTCGACCGGAGGAGTCGTTCAGTCGAACGCAAGTCCGACCGGTTCAACCCCTGGCATTCTCAGAAGGAGAAGGAGAAGGAGAAAAGGAAAGGGATTTTTTTTGGGGGGGGGAGTCCTGGACTTTCATCCTGAGGTGCAGCCCTACTCGCACCTCTGGTGGGGCTCAGAAAGGAGTCCCTGGAAGTAGGGGCTCAGAAAGTAGCCATCCTATTCCCTTCCTTGTGAGTGAACATCAGTAGAAATTAAGTGCATCTTGGCTAAGAAGCTGTGATTATTTACTTTATTTCATCCCTGGTTCTTCAGTAAAATCCAAAGCCACCCCAGTAAAGATGTTTCATGAGGACCCCACAAGAGACCTGTAGTGGTTAGGAGCCATGGCTGAAGGCCCAGGACATGTGCTTCCGTTACAGCAGAAATGACAGTTTCTACCATCACGGATTAAAACTGGGGGGCGGGGGGCGGGAACCCAGCAGCCACTTCTGTTCTTTGCAATATTACAAAGCATAAGGGTTCGATTCTGCTATACCTTTCCTAGAGCTTGCCTCTTTCCCATCTGAGGCTGTCTGTGATGTTTTCTTCTGATCAGTGCTCTAAAAGGCTTCCCTCCTCGCCTGTGCCATCATTCACCTGGAGCCTTAATAGCCTTGCCAGCCTACTGAAGCCACAAAACGAGAATGAAAAGAACAATTTAGGGAAGAGACAGCATAAGGACATTCTTCAGCACTGCAACATCTTCAAACATATATTTCTTTCCACTTTCATGCTTGGCAAACCTCTTGCTATATTAGTTTCCTGCAACGGCAATCCCTTTTTGAAAGTGCTCTTAAGTTGTGGCTGTTTTTAAATAGAGGTTTCGCCCAACCCCAAATATAATTGAAAGTGTTCAGAACTTGATGGCTGGGGCCTAAATGGCATCACTTGCCTCCATCCTCTGCATTTATTAGCACATGGACTATTTTTAAAAAAATATATAAAATGGTTGCAGGTTGCATTGCCCATTCTCTGCCACGTTTTCTTTTGACCGTCTTCCATTTTAAAACTCAGGGCAGCTTAGTTTATTGCTGAAAATGTTAGTGGTCGCCTCCTTTGTATGCTGGGAAGACTAAAAGCTCATCCACACTTCTGGTTGTCCTGTGCCTGGAAAGCACGGGTCTGAGAGATTTCCCACTTGTCCTGTGCTTTCCAAGTAGTTTTTCATTTGTCCCGCCATTTTGGCATGCATTCAACTGGTGCATCTTTCATTCACCTCTTCATAGGTAGGCTTGTGATCTGAAAATATGAAGAAATGAGCTCATATTACTGCTTTAGTGCTGATTGGGCCCAATCTAGATATGATGTAAACACATCACAAACCTGGGAGATCCATCATCGACTCTCCCACTCTTTTCTTGTAAGGGTTAAACGCAACTGTTTCCCCCTAGATTTGTTTGGGGCTGCGGTGCTGAATGAAAGAGATCCATCCTTTCTCCTGTAACGTTTTCCTCCACTAAATTGCTCTCCTGTAGTTATTTGCATGTTGTCCTCCAGGACAAGTTTGAGATGCTTAGTTGAGGTTGTTATTTATTCCGGAGGGGAGAACATGCAGGAGCACATAAACAAGGGATCAAATACAGCCACAGGAAAGACACCACAAGACACACACACACACACACAGAGAGAGAGAGAGAGAGAGAGAGAGAGAGAGAGCGCGCTGCATGGATTTGCATTGTTCCCAGTGGAATTTGAAAATTCATCTTTATCAAGGGAAACAATATTTATATTCCTCCCTGAAAGCTGCTTGGCAGGTGGGTGGTAGGTGGGGAAAGACTTTCATGCCTCAGCTCCCTAAAGCGGTCCTTTTGTCTTTGGAAAACTTAAGACTCGTGAAATAGGCAGAGATACCTCTGACACAGTTATCCATGCTCTAGCAACACATAGTTAGATTAATGTGCTGCCTTTGAAGACTGTCCTGAAACTTCGGTTGGTTTGGAACGCAGCAGCTAGGCTGTTAGCTGAGATGTGCCAGTTTTAACTGATCAGACTTTGTGCACAGTTTGAGACAGGGAACATGGGCCACCAGCTTGTTTCAAGGCAGAAAAAGTGCTGGCTTTGATGTGTAAGTGCAAAATAATTTGGGACTAAGGTACTGGAAAGCATGCCGATCTCCCATCTCATTTTATCCAGTCTTTAATGTTCACATCAGAGCAAATTTTATTTGTGGTTAACCCACCTTTGCAATGACAAACCTAGACAGCATCTTAAAAAGCAGAGACATCACCTTGCCAACAAAGGTCTGTATAGTTAAATCTATGGTTTTCCCAGTAGTGATGTATGGAAGTGAGAGCTGGACCATAAAGAAGGCTGATCGCCGAAGAATTGATGCTTTTGAATTATGGTGCTGGAGGAGACTCTTGAGAGTCCCATGGACTGCAAGAAGATCAAACCTATCCATTCTTAAGGAAATCAGCCCTGAGTGCTCGCTGGAAGGACAGAACCTGAAGCTGAGACTCCAATACTTTGGCCACCTCATGAGAAGAGAAGACTCCTTGGGTAAGATTGAGGGCACAAGGAGAAGGGGACGACAGGGGACGAGATGGTTGGACAGTGTTCTCCAAGCTACCAGCATGAGTTTTATCAAACTGCGGGAGGCAGTGGAAGACAAGAGTGCCTGGCGTGCTCTGGTCCATGGGGTCACGAAGAGTCGGATACAACTAAACGACTAAACAACAACAACCCACCTTTAGGGATTAGGCAGGAGTGGTGACAAGAGAGGGCCTTTTCAGTGGTGGCACACTCAACAGACATTTTTGTGAAGTGCATCCACTACCAAGCAGTGAGTTAGCACTTTTTATTTACCAAGGCTTGAGATAGTCAGATGGTGCTTCCAGTGTCATAATAGATCTATTGGGTTTACTGACCAATCCTTTATTGACTGATGCTTGCTTCTTGCATTCATTTTATCTTTGGTTAAATTGCCTTTTATAGTCATTGTATAACTTTTGATTTAGTGTTGTATTTTTGGTTGTTGTTTATTTTACAAAAAGACACACTGCAGGCTATTTCGGAAATATTTTTAGTGGAAATGAAGGAATGAGGAAAGGAAAAGGGGGAAGGGATTTTGGACAGATAATGACAAAAGCTGCCCAGTTAGAAACACAGTCTAACCTGAAACTTATAAATTCAGTAAGCATATTTGCTTTCCTGCCACATGGAGAGAAGAACAAATGCATTTCTATTATCAGGGTGCTCTTGGCTGTGAGGCTGTTGTTATTTTTTGTATATTTTTATTCTGGATGATTTATCGTGCTTTTACACATGACGTTGACAGTGCTCTTTTGCAATTTATTTTTAATTTATTTTGCGAAAAGCATAAATAAAGACTGATAAGAGTATTATTTTCTGCTGTTTTCCACTTGAGCAATTAAAGGTGAAATAAATGTGAAAGATGTATTTTATAAAGGGAGCGACAGTCCTGGAAGTATTGTGACCTTGGGACACATCCACACGGCGCATTTAAAGCATTCTTATACCACTTGCACAGTCAGAGCTTTCCCCAAAGAATCCTGGCAACTGCAGTTTGTTAAGGGTGGTGGGAATGGTAGCTCTGTAAGGGGTCTCCTAACAAATTTTAGGAGATTACAGCTCCCAAGGTTCTTTGGGGGAAGTCACGACTGTGAAAGTGGTATACGAGTGCTTTAAGTGTATGGTTATGAATAGCTAACAATTCGCTTCCCTTTCATGAAACCCAAGACCCGCTTGCAACATGTCATTTATGCAACGATATCACATTAATGATACTGGAGCTGAGGCTCCAATACTTTGGCCACCTCATGAGAAGAGAAGACTCCCTGGAAAAGACCCTGATGTTGGGAAAGATTGAGGGGACAAGGAGAAGGGGACGACAGAGGATGAGATGGTTGGACAGTCTTCTCGAAGCTACCAGCATGAGTTTGACCAAACTGCGGGAGGCAGTGGAAGACAGGAGTGCCTGGCGTGCTCTGGTCCATGGGGTCACGAAGAGTCGGACACGACTAAACGACTAAATCACATTAATGGTAGATTTAGACTGGCCTGTCCACTTTATTAGTTGTTCTGCAGTGCTTCCTCAGTGTTCCACCTGATTGCTGTTTGGAGGGTCAATCTTGCAACAGCAGCCCCACCCCCAAAAAACCTAGAAAATGTGTGGCATAATGCTTTTTGTGTTGCTGTGATGTGGCAGGTCAGTCTGCTAAAACCCAAAGATTTGCTCACTTCCTATCCCAGCGCTGACTCTAGGTAAGCTTACTCCTGAGTTTGCTGCCACAGTGTGTAAAACTGCAGGGACCATGTTATTCTCCCTTCCCAGTCTCTTATTTCGTAGAGCTCATGAATTTAGATGGAAAACAGTCAAAGCTTAGATGAATTACCAATTTATATTTGCTTTATTCTACTTTGACAGCCATGGCTTCCCACAAAGAAAGAATGCTAGGCACGGGGGTTTGGTGGGGTGCTCTGCCCTCCTCTGACAGAAATCTCTGTCCCCCTCTGAAAAAGTACAGTTCTCAGGAATCCCAGGCAAGAGGAAATGTCTCTTAAACTAGTTTAACTGAAAAGTCCTGTGAAAGTTAACTTTGGAAGTAAGGTATTCGTCACAATTTGCTTGTACAAATTTTCTAGGGTTGGAGCTACAAACAGGAGGAAAGCACTATAAATAAATAACAACTAAAATCTTTATAACAAAAGAAAAAAACCTATGTAAAATGGCATAGAAATATTTTGTGCTCTACAGCACCATCTGGTGTTGCATGTTTATAACACACTTAAAATGCTGGGGGTTTTTAAAATGATGTAGCTGAGTCCCAGGTAGGCTGCTAACAAAGCATTCTTTCTGATTTGTGGGGAGGTTCTATGATGCAGAGTCAAGCAATTTTTACCCCACACTTTCTAGCGCACTTCCCCGTCACTTGCCTGACCACAAAAAGTCCCACTTTTTTTTTTGAAGTGGGTTTGCCATGCAAAAGCACAAATCCAGTTGAAATTGGCATCCTGAATTTGCCAGCATGTACTGAATCTCATTTGACAAATGGCAACAGTCTATTGCGTTCAATTGGGCTTCCTCCCAGGAAAGTCTGCTTTAAGGTTGACAGCCTAAGGCTGAAGTCTGATGTGAGCAAGCCCCGTAAAATGTACTTAACTTACAAGAAACATGCACATAATTGCACTGGGCGCCTGCAGTGTGATCTTCCCTTCCGTTCAAGCCACCACACAGTTATTTTAAATCACATGCATCGTATAGGGAGGAATTCAGTGCCAGGATCTTCTGATCATTCTGCCAGCATAAGCATTCCCACATGCCAGACAGAATGAACCTCCTCCCTCTCCCACTGCATGTGGTTCTGAGGGTTCTCACAATCCTCCAGATCATTTGGGGGGGGGAGATGGGGAGATGGGGGAGGGGAGATGGGGAAAGCCCCCTTGCACTAGCGAGAATCTTTGTGCCTTCTTCCCCATATGCACTGGGCTATTTGACTGTGGCCCATATTGTTTACCCTCCGTACTATAGATGGTCCTGTAGAACTTTGGTTGTAATGAACAGAAGATCAGGCATGATTTTTGAAATATAAGGTCTTGCATTTTTGTTCCCAGAAATTTGCTCTGTCTTCTATCTATTAAATTATTTGAGAGTCAATGTCAGGAACAAACACGGGCTAGTTCATTTTAATACTGTCGTACAGAGTTTATTTATGGTAAATCTGAGGATTAGCACTACTAGAGGTTCAAATATTTTGACGTCAAGTGAAACTCCTGACAGCGTTAATATTAATTATCGGATTTTTATTCTAGGAAACCTTCTTTTAATAATTGATGTAAAGTGTGTGTTGCTGCCACTGTTCATTGTTTAATTACTTTTCTGATCAAACACATTAATGAAGGAAGACCTAATAAATCATGCAAGAGCATAGCGAAGTACTTAATTAGTATGTGTTGCGTTGATTGATGGTAATAGAAAACCACAGCAATCTCGAAAAGGTACTTAAATGTGACTGTGCTGTATTACAAGGACACCTTCAACCAAGTTTGCTATTTGAACTAAAATAGGAGGCAATAATTCCTCTTTAAAATGCAGTCTTATAAGACACTGAGGCTGAAGTATCTGTTACTTTGCATCCTAAACCTTTAAAAAGTGTCTGAATTAGGGATGAGGATCCCATGGCTTTCCATATGCTTCTGAGACACTAACTCACTCACCATTCCTGACCATTGCTCATGCTCATTGGAACTGATGGGATTTGGAGTCCAACAGCATATGGAGTGCTGCAGATTGCCTCTTCCTGGTCAAAATGCACGGTGAATGATGCATGTTGGGCAAGGTAAGCCATCAACACTGAAGCCCACTCCAGGTCCTAAACTTGGCACCTGAGGCACATCAGGTAGAGATACTCATCTGACTGCTGACATGAAGGAAGTTTGAAAGGTTAAATCCTGCTATTTGACCAGTAAATGTAAAGATTTATCAACAAAGGCTACAATCCTATATCCCTGCTTATCTGGGGGGTCTGCCCCATTGAATTCAACAAGAATTATGTCTGAATAGACATTTATTTTATTTCTTTCACTATTTATAAGCCACACTTCAATTTTTAAAAAATACAACAAGGTGGTGTGGAGGATAAAACAAACGATAGTACAATAACACCGATAAAAGATGGTTGGTAAAAATATTCACATTTCAAAGGGCTGAACAGGACAGTTTTTAAAAGGTGTCTTAAAGATGGGTGAATCCTGCCAGAATTCTGTTGACAAGCTGCTCCACAGGTCAGGACCTGCCACACTAAAGACTTGGTCTTTGGTGAATGCTGACTGAGCTTCAGGAGCATGGGAGGCCACCAAAAGTGCCCCATCAAAAGATATCAGTGACTGAGGTGCAGCATAAGGAATTGGAGGGCCCTTGAGGTATTTGGGGCCCAAGTTGTTTAGGGCTTTGTGAATTAGCATAGGAGCTTCAAACCTGGCCTAGTATCAAATAATCACTGTATAGGATTAGTAGCAGACGATGGAGCAGCATGGCATGAGGTTGGTCAACTGGCTTCCCAATGCGGAGGTCATTGCCAGTAACTGAGGGGAGGCGGGGAGGTGACATGGAGGGCAATATGATTCAGGTCCTAGGTGCTGGCGCCAAGGCACTGTGGAGCTCCTCAATTTTATTTATTTTGAGAGGGTCAGACCACCCCATTGTTAGAGCTGTGAGCAGAACGATGTCAGGATGCTGTGCACATGTCAGGACATTGTGTTGGGCCCCTTCAGTCTGCTTCAGAAGATGGTGTCCCTGATTCAGGTGCAACATCAGGGGCGTCAGATTGGCTCTGCTCTTTTGCCTGAACCATGTCAACCTCCCTGCTGCCTTCCAGCTGTGATGGCCTGGGACTCGGGCTCAGACTCGGAGCCAGAGGAGTCTCAGTCCGCACCGCACCCTTTGCCTCAGGCGGCAGCTGAACCTAGTCTGGGGCCTGATTCTGAAGAGCCCCAGGTTGCACAGGTTCCCCTGCAACAAGCACCAGCTGGGCTGAGTCAGGGGCCTGAGCCTGCCATGGCTCCAGATGCGGGGATTACCTCGTTGCTTCTAGCTGGGCAGTCACTTACAGCTGCTCCACTACCAGTTGGGTCAGGAGAGGCTGAGGCGGCCTCTGGGTCTAGTAACCTACTGACATCCCCCCGAGCTGCAGAGACTGAGGTCTGAGAGAAGGAGAGACCTGAGTACTCGCAGGAGGAGTGCTCGCCTTCGGGCGAGACCAGGAGGTGAGTCACCGGGGGATCAGGACTGGCCATTACCCTGACAGAGATAAAAGGCTGCTGGACCCCGCCCCAGGTTGTGGGGGCAAAGTTGTTGTTGGCCAGAACCTGCCTGTGATCCTGTGCCTGACCTTGCCTGGCTTCCTGCCTCGTGTCCTGCCTTCGCCCTGTCGGACTGACTCCTCGCGGAACCCTTGGATTTGGGACCGGACCTGGACCGTGTTGCTCAGGTTACCCCCAGGCCCAGCACACCAGCAACCTCCATGTTGGGAAGTCAGGGAAGCAATACTGCCCCACCAGCCACTCCGCTATAGAGATTGTGCTGTGTGGGTGGTAGCAGGCCATATTGCAGTGAGGGGCTTGGGTAGGTCCTGCCCCCTCTTGCTTGGGTAGGTCCTGACCCAGGGTGGTCAGAAAGGAAGCTCTCCCCAGTTCGCCTGCATTCCTTCCAACTAAGTTTGCAGCATTCCTGTTAAGAAACTATGGTTTTGTAAGCTACTTCAGGAGCCTTTTTTTTGGCCAAAGAGCAGGATAATAAAAATAAATATGTAAAACACAGTGCCTATGTTTTGTAAGATTCTACAATGGCATTTTCAGCCATCGGCAAGCCCTGTGTGAGAAAAAGAATCTCATTCAGTTCCAGGAATTCTTTTCCATTTAAAAAAAACAACACACACACACATTCTTTTTACCTAAGCTTTGATGCTTTTTCCCATACTGATTTAATTAGTGTTGGAGTGACAACAACTTCTTGAGGAAGAAAAACCTGCATGCTGGTGATAAAGAAAAAGTAGGAATTTAAATTAAGGATAGCCTAATAGCTCTGCTTCATTTGCCAGACCTGATATCAGCAATAAACAGTGGTTTTAGGCTGAGATGGTGTATCCAATTTTTCGTACAAAAATCAGTTGTGGTAAAGAAGGCAGGAGATTTATGCCCACTATTTGTAGGGTCCACAAACTAGTGAACATTAAAAGCCCTTGAACTTTCTAAAAGTATGTACTTCTTTCCTGTCATGTCTATATGTGCGTTTAACACGCCACATTTTGCACTTCATTTTTACTCATAGACAAAGCATTGTTAGGTGTCTGCTTGTGTAATGGGGCAACTCTTTCTACTTATCTCCCCTGCAGCCCCTCCAACACACCTAAAATCAGCTTTGGAGGGTAAGGGGACTTTCCAGAGCAGACTTTGGACCCAGACAGGGGCTTCAGGAGGAAGGAGAGAGAGAAAAAGTCCCATTGCAGAATCGGATTTCCTGTTGCGCAGGCAGGAAGACACCATTGGATGTCACCCATGATGTTCTGTACTACACATAAGGCTTCCAAATATGCAAAGCATGTATTTCTTTCCAGACATTTCCTGTAATCTTCTAGAGAGGCCATCAACTGCTTTTCAGTGGCAATGTAATTTTCAAGTATATTCCTGGAACAGGTTCTTCCGACACGTATGTGTGGTGTATAGCATTTTGATGTGTGTATTTGGAGTCCATAAAGACAACGGAACTGGAGATGCTTGATAACTTCATCAATGACATCAGGCAAAGAGGAGGGGGGCATTTTGTCAAGCTTCCAGATGGGATAAATCTGGGAGGGATTGCAATAATTTTAGAGATCAGGTCCACATAACTGTAATGGGAAATTTAAAAGGTAAGGAGGACTAAATGCTACAGTGAATGCCAGGCTAAGTACGAGTCACTGGTCCCATTCATTTCAGTGGGAATTCTGTTGGAGAACTTCCCAGTGGAGTTTGACAAGGGACTTTTCTGTACCACCACAAAATGTGCATCCTATCCCAGTGTTGTCCTGGACCATTCTCATTTTAAATCTGGGTCATGGCAGTCATCCCCCCATTTGGATATTCCAAGGATTGCAAACCTCCAGATTGAAAGGGGTGAAAGTCAAGGCAACTCTGGGATGAGGAGGCCATCATGTGGATGTCTATGCATTATTGGGGAGACAGGCTGCTGCAAATTTACATTTTGCTCCAGTGTGGATGAGTCCAACAAATACATAAGGACTGAACTCCACAGAATGAAAGCTCGACTATCCTGCACAATTTTTATTATTACTATAGGGAAAATGCAATAGGTTTGTGGCTGTTTCACATCACTCAAGGGATTGTGTGGTGATGAAAAGCTGAGGTTCTACTTTGGGAATGCAAGTCATGAGTTGGCTAATTGCTTACATCCATCATGACATTATAAGACGTAGACATGAAAGATATTTTTGGGCCCTGTGACTTTTTATTTGTTTGATGACACAAATGAAAGGAGACTTTATGGAAGCCAGACTTGATCGAGTACACTCTGCAACACACCGTCATTTATTTAGGAATGCTAAATTAGAACAACGAAGAGTTGTGACACAGGCGGTCATTTTTATTATTTTTAAAAGCACAAATTATTCCATCAAAAGAGGACCGTTTGTAAGGCACGTAATGAGCAATGTGTATTAGGCAATCACAGTACATATCAATCAGATTACTTACCCATTACAAAAATGTTAAGCATAATGCATACAGTGGCAGGGTGCCAATAGGCCACAAGGCAAGGAAAGGGGTTTTGTTGTTTTTTTGGTCTGCCATTTGTACAACTAGACTCAGCAAGCATTTTTTTTTTTTAGTTTTTAAAAAAATCTCAAAACAATTAGGAAAATTAAAGGAAAACAAGTGGTACCCTGCTTTAAGTACACACCTGTTTAAAGAATGAGATAAGAAGGTTCTTTGAATGTCAAGCTAGGAGTTAAATGACTTCCAGGTGATCTGTTCGTTGAGCATCCATCCTAGTTTGTTGCACAAAGTTTGCAGGGTGGTTGTATGATGTTCACTGATTTAGCATTACTTTTTTTCTTTGAGTTCAGTGAGGTTATACATGGAACATCAAATGATTGTTGTTCCACACGTTCCAGTGCATTTTCTTCCATCACTTTCCTTACTGCAAAAAGTCCAAATTTGGAAGGTTTTGTCTGTGTGCAATTTTGCATTGATGTACACATTTTTGCTAAGCCATTTCCCCTAATACAATGCATTTTTGTTTGTTATTTTCACTAACATATGCGTCCTAGTTCATGTATTTTTGCACACATTACTTGGCTGGGGAACTGGATTGCAAAATTCAGAGAAGTGCAATTTTCGAAAGGTGCCTGTGTCTCAGCTCACATATGTATCAGGAAGTGTAAATGAGGTAAGTTTTCCTTTGAATGTAAAGAAAATAGAATTTCCCCCCAGTCCTTAGAGGTGTTACGCAAACCTGGGCTGTGTGCACATTACCAGCTTAAAATGCAGCTAGGTTAACCTTTTTCTCAATTCAGATCGAAGCAGCTTTGGGGTAAGACACATCAAAATGAAGTATTTCCTAAGAAATGGCATGATAGAAACAAATCGTATCTAATGTTGTGTTCATACCACTTCCCAGACCAGTAATGAAAGTGCACTGGATGCATAGTATACAACATTGTTTGTTTGGTGTGGTTATAAAAATCATTTCATTGTTTGTTTGTTTTTAAAAGCCCACACACCAAGAATTCCTCTTTGCAGGAGAATTTACAAAATAAAATGATGAGAATAGTCTCATCATAGCTAAGAATCTCCAAGCCCTGCTGCCCCCATCTTCAATGATCTAATAATATAAATTTGGACATATAATCATATTTGAGTTTCTTTCAGATGTAGAAAGGCTTGTTTTCTTTTTAATCTTTTGGCTGCATATTTCCTCTGGGTAATTCAACTCCTTTATCTCACGTTGTCTTCAGAGTGTTTGCTGAATCCCCAATCTGATCCTTCAGAATTTACTTCTGTTTATGACTCTTGCGCACATTTTAATTATAATAGATGAGACAATTTAGCTTGAACAAGCAAGAAAGTTCAGCGCATATGATAAAGAGTAAACAAGTAGATCAGAAAGATTGATTAGTTGACTTAAAGGAGGGAGCAGGCATCTGTGACCTGACTGAAATCTGCATAGTATAGTTTGGAAGTTGTTGTTCTAGCTTCATCTTTTGAAACTGTGTGTGTGTGTGTGTTTAAGTTGCAGTTTGTTTTTGTTGCTGCCATCATTTTGACATTGCCATCCTGAAAATATAGATACATATTGATTCTATTGTATGGAATCTTAAATGCTAGATTCTGTTTAATAGATTCTAATATTTAATCTTAATATTTAAGATTCTAATATTTAATAGAATCTATTGTATGGAATCTTAAATGCTAGCCTCCTTTAGAACAGGAGTGGCTAACTTGTGGGTCTCTGGATATTGCTGGTGCCACCAGCCCCAGCCAGCATAGCTGCTTTATAGTATGGAAAACCATGGGAGCAGCCCAGGGCCAGCCCTATGATGAGGGAGAGTGAAACAGCAGCTTCAGCCAAAAGGTGCAGGGAGCGGCCAGAGTTGTGAGTGCCATGTGGTCTGCCCTGCACCCCCTATGCTAGCCTGCTGACCTCCAGTGCAGTAGAAGAAACCGTTCCTTCACCAGAGTCAGAATAGAATTCAATTACCAGTCCAATTGGCACCTATGGTTAAGGGAAGGCTGCCATCTTGTCCTTTGCCTCAGGCTGCAAAATGTCTTGAGCTAGCTCCAGAGCAGCCACACACATTTCAGCATGAACATTGCAAAATAAGTCAATCTAGAGCATTTATATCTGCCAATAGCTACCCTGGTACAGCAAGGGAGGTTTGTTGCTGAAACACCTCCCAACCCATCACCACTCACTTATATGGGTTTAGATGCGAAATGCTAATTTAATCCCCAGCAATAAGTATCTTTTACTGTGGCTAACATTCTCCTTTCCCTTCCTCCCCCACAACAAACACTCTGTGAGGTGAGTGAGGCCGAGAGACTTCAGAGAAGTGTGACTAGCCCAAGGTCACCCAGCAGCTGCATGTGGAGGAGTGGAGAAGCGAACCCAGTTCACCAGATTACGAGTCCACTGCTCTTAACCACTACACCACACCGGCTGTTGATGAACTGGAAAAGTTTCAGAGAGCAGTAACAAAAGATGAAGACAGGATGGTATGATTAGCTCATGAGACCTACAGTAAGGTTACCAGATTTTTTTCAAAGAATCCGAGGACACTTTTTAAAAAAAAAGAGAGAGAAAAGTTATTAATTTTTTTAAAAAAAAAATTTAGAAGTAATATCTTCTCTTCTGTGGTCTCCTCTGCCGCACAGCCTTCCTCTGGGCCTCGGCCTGCTCTCTTGGAGCACTAGCCGCCGTGGAGTAGGCTTGGGTCAAACCTGGGCTTGGCCACATGTCCTTGCCCTCCCGGTGCTCTCTTACCTCTGCTCCTCAGCGGCGGCAGTGGCGCAGCAAGGTCGGGGCTCCCCTCTTTTTTCTCCTTCCTCTTTCTCTCTCCTCCTCCTCCCTGCATCAGCTCCGGGGTTTTTACTGGCCCCGGAGTGCCACTGGGCAATCAGCTGCGTGGCCAGGCACTCTCACTCCCGGCTTGATTTGGGTTGCGAGGGGGGGATCAGCAGTTCCCCCAGTTGACATGCCAGACGTCCCTGGTTCCCCCTCAGCAGTGGCAGTGGCAGCGGCAGTCTCAGCAGCGGAGCCAGCCTGGTAGCACAGTTGGCTCTGGCTGGCTTCAGGAGCTGCTCGCTGCCATGGCGCCCGCCATTTTGCCTCACCAGAAGTCCCCATATGATGTGTCTTGTGCCGTTGAACCAATCCCGCAACATTCATTCCTTACTAACATATCTAGAACACTTAAAGTATAAATCTGGGGACATTAAATGAAATCTGGGGACATTCCGGGGACAGATTTTGTCTGGGGACAGATTTGTAAATCTGGAGACTGTCCTCGGGAAATGGGGACATCTGGTAACCATAACCCTTTTTGGGCGGGGGGGGGGAGGAATTTCCACAATTTAGGTGCTGCCACAGAAAAAGCTCTCTGCTGGGTCACCAGTCCCTGCACTCCTTTTTCTTTCTTTTTTAAACAATTCTGTGCTCATTTCTAGCTCCAGGTCATCATGAAGCACTTAAAAAGCAGTGGCCCCATTAGGAATCCTTGGGGAAAACCCACTTTCCCCTTGCCTATTTGCCCATGACATCTCAGTTTACACAGAAGCCTGTGGTGAGGGAAGGCCCAGTCTACAGTGTTTACTGGATTACCCTCGTCCACATACTTGTCGGCACACTCAAAGAAATAGAAAAGCTGAAGGTGGTAGGACTTGCTTTTGTAGAACCCATGCTGATTCTTCTTGTTGAACAAGAATTGTCCTTCTCTGTGCTTGATAACTTTATCTTGAATAATGTTTTCCACTGGTTTACCCACAATAGAGAGTTAAGCTAACTGGCTGGTCATTTCCCCATCACTCCAGTTTAAAGCTATTTCTGAAAATGCTACCTGTTTCTCATGGACAGCAGGCATGCTGAATTTGGATTAGAGTAAAGGTAAAGGTAAAGGGACCCCTGACCATTAGGTCCAGTCGTGACTGACTCTGGGGTTGTGGCAGTCATCTCGCTTTATTGGGCGAGGGAGCCGGCGTACAGTTGGCCGGGTCATGTGGCCAGCATGACTAAGCAGCTTCTGGCAAACCAGAGCAGCGCACCGATACACCGTTTACCTTCCCGCCAGAGCAGTACCTATTTATCTACTTGCACTTTGACGTGCTTTCGAACTGCTAGATTGGCAGGAGTAGGGACTGAGCAATGGGAGCTCACCCCGTCGCGGGGATTCGAACTGTGACCTTCTGATCGGCCAGTCCTAGGCTCTGTGCTTTAACCCACAGCACCACCCACACCCCTTTGGATTAGAGTAGCATGAGGCTAATATATAAGGAGAAGAACAGTGCAGCAATGGAAAATGTTCTGGAGGGATGTCTTTGGAGTTGTATCATGGGGACATGGCAGGTAGGGCCATGGCTGCAGAAAGATGGATTGAACATCAGCTGATGCACAAGGAATTCTGCTCTGTCTCTCTCACCCACCCCCGCTCTGGAGGGCCAGTTTGACACAAAGGTGGGACAACACAGTTATCCATCACCTATGTCAACATGATGTCAGATAATTGACAGGTGGGTGGTCCTGCCCATTTGTCAAAGTTGGTCTGCTGGAATGGGGAAGATAAACACCTGACCCATCTGGCCAAAAGCGTCCCCCACCCCCTCATCTATATATCGCAGCAAATCCTGGTCTCAATTTCAGTATAACCTACCAGGGCGGGAAAGATCACACAGCATATTAGCACTCTTCAGGTCCAAATTCAGCGGTTGTCCTGAGGGGATGCTGATAAACAGTCAGTAGGACTTAATGAGAAACATATATATAACTCTATTTTAAAAATACTATGTTTCTCATTGTGCCAGTCTCCTGCAAGACCATTTACCATGGTTTTTTTTTATTGACAAAATTAATAAAACCATTCAGCTTAGTGGAAACATTTTGAAATGTAATTAGTATTCCATAATAGTGAGCATAAAAGCTGTCTAAACAGTATAAAAGCTGCCAGAATTTTAAAGACTAATTTTGATTGCCTCCTCATTGATTAATTCGCAGGCGCATAACCAAGCATTCATATCCCCGGCAGAGTCAGTGATAAATAAACATGAGCCAGGAACCTGTGAGGAATATTTATTGACCTCACTGCACAGAATGCATTTTGAATCGTCAGGAGGGCAACACAGCAGCCCAGGAAGAATTGGACCTTGGTAAAATTGATATTTTGTGTTATCTGAAAAACATTATGTGAAATAGATGCTGCGTGGCCTTCTGATGCAATCAACAGCTTCCTTGTTATGGAGCAGTAACTGACTTTAATGAAACTATCCAAGAGTAAGCCTGCAACCGTAAACTTAATTTTTTTCTTGACCTGCTACTAAACTCCTTGGGTAGACATATATAGCATTGCATTGTAAATGGATATGAAAGGCTGCCATGATCGGTTGCCTTTCATAAACATGCTTGCTTCACCAGCTTTATGCCCCACTTGCAGGCACCTAAAGGATATCTGGTTGCCTGCCTCTGGAAATAATGGCAGAAGTGTGGATTTCAACTCAACAGGGAAGAATAGTCTTCACGAGAGGTGCATCATCACAGCTCACTCGAAATCCGTAGCTACACAGAGTAGGGTAGCAGCCTCTAGGGGTTCACTGAGATCGGAAAGAAGGACATGAGATTTTTGAACCATGCCAGGGGGCAGGAAGGGGGAAAACCATGTCCCTGTTCACCTTTCTGATGAAGTTTAACCTTGTTGCAACTGTCCAGGAAAAGGATCCTGGGATTGTGGTGGATAGCTCAGTGGAAATGCAAACACAGCATGTGACAGACATGGGATAGATGGATCCCATGTTAAGAAATTTAAAGTCATGAGTGGTTGAAAAAGAACCAAACCACCTAACATCTTCACCAAAGCAAGGACGTTAATGCTGAAAAAACTGTGCCTGGTGCTAGGTTTGGTTTGTGGGGAAGAACATGCAGATTATTGAACGCCATTGGCAAGTTGTGGCTTGAGAGTGTATCTCCTGAAGTGTGCATTGAGTGTTGTGGAAGGGGAAAGGGCATTCAGTGAACTGTCCCTTATAAAGAAGAATCATGTCTGGTCAACCATGAGTGAAGAGCGGTTGAACAGTTTAGTGCTGTCAACCATTGAACATGAACTTGCTCAAGGTATTGATTTCTCAGAGGTCATCAGAGACTTGGTGAATGGAAAAAAATCAAGAGAATGGCACTGAAAAAAATGTCCAAGTAATTTATTCATTATATGATGCTGTTTGATCTACCGTTGTCACTTGGATATTGTTCTTTTCAAAAAGACATGGATATTGTTGAATACTGTTCTTATTCATAAAGAACTTAGACTGCTTATTTCCCTGTTTGAAAAGGTTTTTTTAGCTGCTCCTATCTTTTAATGTTTAAATATTATAAAATAATTATCTGATAGTTATATGATTATGACTTTTGAACTATTTATAATGGTTGTAGAATGCCCTGTGAGGGCTGGAACTCTGAAAGGCAGGTTAAATATCTGTTAAATACATTTTAAATCAAGACTGTGGATTCAAAGTAACTGTCCTTATTGGTAGTATATGAACATGAACACCAGGTCTTGCCAATTGATTGACAAGCAGTGGGATGGGATAGGAGACCCAATCCACATACAGTGTGCAAGATCCGGGAAATTCGGTTGTCACTGGTGCTGTGGGCCATGGGATAGCCATCTCTGGTGTAGAGAAAGTGGACAGAGAGAAGCTTCATTGCTTCTTTAATAGTAAGTGTTGCTATTTAATAGCAAGATGAACAAGTGTTCATCCAATTAAACGATGGACAATTAAACAATTAAATGGTGGGAGATCCAGGGAAAGCAAAAACACATATTTCATCACACAGTGCATATGGAATTTTCCACCACAAGATGTTATCATGAGTGACCACCAACATAGAGGGCTTTAAAAATGTGGATTTGACAAAATTCATGCAGGGTGAGGATATCAGTGGCTCCAAGTCATGATGGATACATTTTAGGATCGGCGTTACCATGCCTCCAAATACTGGGGGGGGGGGGGAGTGCAGTGGGAGAAGGCTAGTGCCTTCACATCCTGCATGTGGACTCATCATAAGCATCTATAGTTGTAGAAAGCAAGATTCAGGACCAATGGGCCTTTGGTCTGATCCAAAAGGGTCTTCTTATGTCCTTATGGCATTAGATGAATAGAAGCTTCTAGAGGTGTATCAGTCTTCAATATATATCCAGGACTGGTATCTTTTCATTAGGTACATCATGCTCCCAAGTCTGCTGAACAGTGTTGTGAATTGTGCTGCCAAGCAGAGAATCAAAATGTTGCTTACATATGGCACATTAACATTTGTATGAGCCTACTTCCACTCTTGCATCCTATTATAGCGGCTGTAGCAATCTGTCATCTATAAGGAGTTTCAAAGCTTGTTGAGAAACTCATAAATAAGCTACAATAGTCTTCTATTGTGCTGAGGCATTCTGAAACATCCTTACACAGTGTAATAGCCCTTGAGAACTAATGTCGGAAAAGACATTGCAGGGACCCCATTTTTTATTCGTGATCTGGACAAGACAAGATGTCCAAGCTAAGAAAGGGCAGTGTGTTGCTTTTTTAGTACAGAAAGAAGCTCCAAATTTCCAGGAGCTAAGACGAAACTGAAGTACATTTAGAGTCCTGAAATGCTTCTTACAATTGCATACTGAAAATAACCTGTTGTTTACAGTTACCACTTTGAGTCACGATCATTATAGTTTGAGTGTACCAATGCAGTTTGACAAAAGTTCGAATCTCAAGGGGATAGATATGCATGTCCAGAAAAAGTTTCCAACTCAGTTCCATGAGTCAAGAGGCCTTTGATAGTTTCATCCCAGGAGGAATCTTGCTCAAGATGCTTTAGAGAAATTAGAATAAAATAAAGTGGATGAGTCATAACCACAGTTATTAGGAGCTGGCTGCATAAAATGGAATCTGCGGCTCAGAATTAAACCTGAGAGACTTGGGCTTGTGTGACTTGTTGAGCACAGACTGTCAGATTCTCCACATAGACCAAGATGGTTCACATGTGGGTTACCTCTGAGCAGTGGGGTCCATTACCCAGACTCAGATGAAATGTGTGAATCCCATTATTCAGGCAAACTCTCTGGAGCCTTGTTTGAAATGGGTTCAAGGAAAACAATGCAATTTAGCAAATCTGCAACCCACTGTCTTGCTTAGCAAAGAATCCCCTTGTAGCGGACATCTTTTCATTTTCTGTCTTTGAGCGGGTCTATGGCAGAGGTAGGTAATGTGATGGCCTCCAGAAGTTGTGGACTTCAGCTCCCATGAGCCCCTATCAGCATGGACAGTGGTGGCAGGTGATCTGTACTGAAGTCCAGGAGGGCACTACATTGCTTACATCTGGTCTATGCCTACTCTCTGTAAATGACAGATAGTATAACCCAGTGGGAGCTTCTTCACAATTCCCATTGAAATGAATGGGGATATTAATATATTAATAAAAGAGCACTTCTTGTTTTTGAAAGAGGCGCTTCTCAATTGGGTTAATTTTGCCTGTTTTATGTTTCAGTGTGAAAGTAGTTCTCTGGGGGGAGCTGAGATATTTCCAGGCAAACCCCCAAATGCTGAGAATACTCAGCTTTCATTGAACCAGTTCAATGCTGGTATTGTTTTACTGACCTGCTACTGCTTAGCAATCTTACCTTATGTTTATGGGTTCTTCTTCCTGGGAGAAGAACGAGTGATCTCATTCAATAGCAGATCTAAACGTAAATGGAACAATGTCACAACCACACACATATGTGATGAGGTCCTTGAGAGCAAATGGACCAGTCTTCAGGAATTACTGTCCTCATTCTCAATGGGCACTTGGTTTGCCCGCTTTCATTTCAAATCTAAAACAAAGTCACCAAAAGGGGTTGGGTTTTTTTGACGCTGCTGAAAGTGTTCACCAAAAGTGCTGCATTTGCCAATATTGAATAAAGTCTACAGTGAGATAATTAGCCAAGTCATCTTTCTGTCTCACAAGACAATAGAACAGTTACCAAAACCGAGTTTCAGTAGCGCATCTCAGTTTGATGGCCTTGTCGAAGGGGGGAAATAAAAAAAAAGAAAAGGGAAATCAATTGCACCCATAACATAAACCAATATGGCTGGATTTTACAAGCTTTTAATTGACTGTAACTAATTGGTCCCTCCACAGGGTAGAATTACTTAATTTGCAAGAGACAGTAAAACACTTTGGTATGATAATACTTCTATGGCTGTTTGCATAGACTGTTTCGATTCACTGCTGCTTTCTGCTTCGAGCAATCATTTTTAACAGACCTGCAGAGGGCCAGGGGGTTGGGAAGAAACTACTCATTGTATCATTGCAGGAAATAAAATGCAAAAACTCCCAGCTATTATAAACTTAGAAAATATTAGTACTGTTATTTTGAAAACTTAACAAGACTGCTTTTCAGGAGAATGGCCACATGCATACTGTTTCATCAGTGATGTCTCTTTGCACAGGCTAATCATAGTGCCAGAGTCCATCATGCTAATTTGATCTGTTTTTGTGTCTTACAACATATCCATAGTACATTAATTATGAACAAGAATTCATTTGGATAGATTAGCATGAACATCATTCCATGGGATAAAAAGAAGTGTGGTGGGTGAGCAACAAATACAAGAGCAAGAAACTCTGAGAGTTAATACATTAAGAATAAACTCAGGATTTTGGAGGTGCATTTAATAATCAGACATGGCAATTACAATAAGGGGAAATAAGAAATCTGCATACAGTGGTGCCACGCAAGATGAAATTAATTCGTTCCGCAAGTTTTTTCTTCTTGCGAGTTTTTCATCTTGCGAAGCACGGTTTCCCATAGGAATGCATTGAAAATCAATCAATGCGTTCCTATGGAGACCGTCCGGGGACAGAGGGGAAGTGCCGCGTGCCTTCCCCTCTGTCCCCGGACCTGTTTAAAGCAAGGGAAGGGGCAGCGGGGAGAATCGCTTCTCCCCGTTGCCGCCCCTTGGTTCAAAAGGGGTCTGGGGAGAGAGGGGAAGGCGCGTGCGCTTCCCCGCTATCGCCGGAGCTTGCGGGGCAAGTTTCGTTTTGCGAAGCAAGCCCATAGGGAAATGCGTCTTGCGAAGCGGCTAAGAAAACGAAAAACTCCTTTGTCTAGCGAGTTTTTCGTCTTCCAGGGCGTTCGTCTTGCGGGGTACCACTGTAGTGCATTACTTTTTTCTCTCCCCCCCCCCAAGCTATGATACCTTTAAAAGACTGCAAGCTATGCAAGAACCACAGGACACAGGTTGGGACAAGCAAGTCCTGCAGCAAAATATTGCAGCAGGGAGTGCTCCTGTTCAATGTCTCAGCCAATCAGTGATGCTTTCTTCCAGGATCCTCAACTCCACCCTTGCCCTCTTCTTATTGGTCAGTTAGCGTTCCATGGTCACTGAGCATGCCATGTCCTCACAGGGTTCACTTCCTTAGAGTCCTTTTAATAAGATTTTGTTTGAACTTTTGCCAGCCTTGGAGTTCCCTGGAGCCAGTTTATACCTTCTTTTGTATTGAGGAAAAAAATTAAGAAATGAACCTTGTGTTATATAAGAATATGATTGAGGCTGATAGTCACAAGCACTGTACCCAGGGAGGACTCAAGAGGGAACTGTTCCTTTCAGAGTAACCTAATGCTTCAAGAACAGAAAATACTGAAGACTATATTTTTTAAAAACTTCAGAAATTATTTAAGTAAGCCTACCCAGACATATAATGTTGATATGTGATTTCAATATGCAATTTTATTTTAATATATATATATATATATATTTGCTTTCGTAGATTTTCACGGGTACAGGAATGCAGGTTTTGGTATCTTCGGGTGTCTTCCCGTGTAAGAGTTGGGGTGTCTAGGCGACGTTTCGACGAGGTCTCACTCGTCATCTTCAGGCTGGTGCTTTCGGCTTCTTGTTACTAGAACAGAGCAGGATCTCAGTGTTTGAGTTCCTATAAATACTGTTGAGGGGGTGTGGTGTATAGCCTCCAACGTTCTGGGCAGAGAGGAAGTTCCCAGGTTAGTGTGCCTTTTCTTCTTTTGTTCCTTAATTACTTGAGGGATATCTTGAGTGATTTCTTGAGTGATATTCTGAGTACCACTTAGGAGGGTCATTAGGTGTGGATTAGTTGCTAAAGCTTTCGTGTCTTGACCTCTTGAGCTTGTGAAGAGTTTTTCTGAGAAGATGGCTGTACTGCACTTAGTTGTGCTCTGGCTTGGCTTCGTGTATATGGGCGAGCTGTGGTTTTGTGCCCTGTGCCAGCCAGATCTGTGTAGGGATTGCAGGGGGGTGCAGCATCCGGAGGTGCCACTATGGTTTGGCTACTGGATGGTGTCTGTAATTTATCTGTGGAGAGGGTCTGGGTTTGGGTCTGGTGTGGTTGATTGGAGATGGCGTTCTGTGTGCCTCTGGTTCTGGTGTCGGTTTTTGTGGGGAGGGCTAATTTCCAGATGTCTGGCAGGCGGGACGTGTCGTCACGCTTGTTCATGTTGTGAGGGTGTTTCTCTATCTCGATGGCTTCCATGATTATTCTCTTGTGGTGATGTTCCATGTTAAAGAGCAATTTGGAATCTGCAAAATTAATTTCGTGTCCTGTTTCTTTCATGTGTTGGTAAAGAGAGGAAGTTTTTTCTTCTTTTTTGACGGCATTCTTGTGTTCTGCGATACGTGCATTTATTCGTCTGTTTGTTTGTCCAATGTACGTGGCTGGGCAGACTTTGCAGGGTATTTCATAGACCCCTTGGTTTTCTAACTGGATTTTATCTTTTGGGTTTCTGAGGATATTAGCTATTTTTTGGTTGGTGCAAAAGGCTGTTTTGATATTGTGTTTATGGAGGATTTTGCTAATTTTATCTGTAGTGCCCTTGATATAAGGAAGGAGGGCCATGCCATTGTTTTCTTCTGTGTCTTGGTTTTTGGGGGGTGTTTCTTTTTGGATTAGCTTCGTAACCCTGTTTTGTTGGTATCCGTTGGCGATTAACACATTTGAGAGATTCTGTAACTCAGTTGTCAAGTGGTCTTTGTCAGCCAGGCGTTTGGTTCTGGAGATGAGAGTCTTGGCTACGGAGTTTATTTGTGCAGGGTGGTGGTGTGATTGTGCATGTAAGTAGCGGTTGGTGTGTGTTTTTTTCCGGTAGATAGTGTGTCCTAGGGAGCCATCAGGTTTTTTGTAGATTAGGACGTCAAGGAAGGGAAGTTGGTTGTTGGCTTCTATTTCCATAGTGAATTGTATTTTGGGGTGTAGGCTGTTGAGATGTGTGAGGAAGCTATCTAGTTTTTCCTTCCCGTGTGGCCAAATTACAAAGGTGTCGTCAACATATCTGAGCCAAAGTTTGGGTTTGTGTTCTGACTTGTCTAAAGCATTGGTTTCAAAGTGTTCCATGTACAGATTTGCGATGACCGGTGAGAGGGGTGATCCCATAGGTGCTCCTTCTATCTGTTTGTATCTTTGTCCATTGTGGATGAAGTACGTGTTGGTTAGGCAGTGGTTGGTCACATCGGACTACCAAGCAAAACTATCAAATCTACTCCAAGACCCTACCTACCAACCTATAAAAACAGATCCCACCACCTATCTGGAAAAAACCACCAAATCCAAAATAAAAGCCTCTCCTATCAGTGAAGAAATCCAGCTAAGAATCATCCCCAGAGAAAAATCATCCAGATGCCCCAAACTCTACGGTCTCCCCAAGATACACAAAGAAGGAACACCACTCAGACCAATAGTCAGCTCCATAGGCTCACCTCTACAAAATCTCGCTAAATTTCTCGCTAAGCAACTTCAGCCCTATGCAGAATCTATCGCTTCACACGTTACAAACTCCTTCCAGTTCATAGAAACAATAAAGAAGCAAAACCTACATCCCGATGACCTACTTGTGAGCTTCGATGTTGTATCTCTCTTCACACAAGTGCCCATTAATGAAGCCTTGACAGCCATTCAAAACAAATACAATCCCCCCGAATACATCCTGGACCTGACCAACCACTGCCTAACCAACACGTACTTCATCCACAATGGACAAAGATACAAACAGATAGAAGGAGCACCTATGGGATCACCCCTCTCACCGGTCATCGCAAATCTGTACATGGAACACTTTGAAACCAATGCTTTAGACAAGTCAGAACACAAACCCAAACTTTGGCTCAGATATGTTGACGACACCTTTGTAATTTGGCCACACGGGAAGGAAAAACTAGATAGCTTCCTCACACATCTCAACAGCCTACACCCCAAAATACAATTCACTATGGAAATAGAAGCCAACAACCAACTTCCCTTCCTTGACGTCCTAATCTACAAAAAACCTGATGGCTCCCTAGGACACACTATCTACCGGAAAAAAACACACACCAACCGCTACTTACATGCACAATCACACCACCACCCTGCACAAATAAACTCCGTAGCCAAGACTCTCATCTCCAGAACCAAACGCCTGGCTGACAAAGACCACTTGACAACTGAGTTACAGAATCTCTCAAATGTGTTAATCGCCAACGGATACCAACAAAACAGGGTTACGAAGCTAATCCAAAAAGAAACACCCCCCAAAAACCAAGACACAGAAGAAAACAATGGCATGGCCCTCCTTCCTTATATCAAGGGCACTACAGATAAAATTAGCAAAATCCTCCATAAACACAATATCAAAACAGCCTTTTGCACCAACCAAAAAATAGCTAATATCCTCAGAAACCCAAAAGATAAAATCCAGTTAGAAAACCAAGGGGTCTATGAAATACCCTGCAAAGTCTGCCCAGCCACGTACATTGGACAAACAAACAGACGAATAAATGCACGTATCGCAGAACACAAGAATGCCGTCAAAAAAGAAGAAAAAACTTCCTCTCTTTACCAACACATGAAAGAAACAGGACACGAAATTAATTTTGCAGATTCCAAATTGCTCTTTAACATGGAACATCACCACAAGAGAATAATCATGGAAGCCATCGAGATAGAGAAACACCCTCACAACATGAACAAGCGTGACGACACGTCCCGCCTGCCAGACATCTGGAAATTAGCCCTCCCCACAAAAACCGACACCAGAACCAGAGGCACACAGAACGCCATCTCCAATCAACCACACCAGACCCAAACCCAGACCCTCTCCACAGATAAATTACAGACACCATCCAGTAGCCAAACCATAGTGGCACCTCCGGATGCTGCACCCCCCTGCAATCCCTACACAGATCTGGCTGGCACAGGGCACAAAACCACAGCTCGCCCATATACACGAAGCCAAGCCAGAGCACAACTAAGTGCAGTACAGCCATCTTCTCAGAAAAACTCTTCACAAGCTCAAGAGGTCAAGACACGAAAGCTTTAGCAACTAATCCACACCTAATGACCCTCCTAAGTGGTACTCAGAATATCACTCAAGAAATCACTCAAGATATCCCTCAAGTAATTAAGGAACAAAAGAAGAAAAGGCACACTAACCTGGGAACTTCCTCTCTGCCCAGAACGTTGGAGGCTATACACCACACCCCCTCAACAGTATTTATAGGAACTCAAACACTGAGATCCTGCTCTGTTCTAGTAACAAGAAGCCGAAAGCACCAGCCTGAAGATGACGAGTGAGACCTCGTCGAAACGTCGCCTAGACACCCCAACTCTTACACGGGAAGACACCCGAAGATACCAAAACCTGCATATATATATATATATATATATATATATATATATATATATATACACACACACACACATTTTTAGGTCAATTTGTTTGTAACATGTGATTTTATTGGTATTTTAAAATGGATTTTTATATTGTTTTTTGCAAACCACTCAGAGGTTTTGAGCATTGAGTGGAATATAAATGAGGTTAAATGACAATAAAATAAAAGTATCACACACCCAACAAAGGTATATGTAAAAGACAAAACAATCCTTTCTACTTTTTCGCTTTGGTAATCTTTTAAAAAAGAAGGAGACTATATAGCAGCAGCTGCCAACCTTTTTGGGCTAGTGGGCAGATTTGGATTTTTGAGAAGGTGACAAGGGTGCCAGTCACAAAATGGACACCAGGAGGGAATGGCATAACACAAAATGGCCGCTGTTGGGGGTTTGGCATAATGGTTGCTACTTTTAAAAGACCAGAAAGGCAGATGCAAAATGACGTGGGCATGTCCTCACCCCATCAGGCACCAGCACACTTGCTCACAGATGGATGCTCTTTGAGTCCTCTGTTCAGAAGTAAACAAATGGAAAGGTAGTCATTCAGTCCTGACATCCCATGTAATGTTTAAGGGGTAATTTTCAATATAGGAGAGGCAGATGTGGATTTTTTTTTTGAGAAGCCATTTACTGAAACGTTTCTGATTTGGGGTACCATAGGAGGTAATGGTGGACACACTTGGTACCTATGGGTACCCCTGTGATCTAGGAATCCCAAATTCACCCAATAATGGGCTCTGAGGCCATTTTCTTAGCCTTCAGTCTAAACTCATTGCACCCAGTATTCCAGCAAAGAAATGAACGGGGGAGGGGGGGTCAATTTTACCCGGTATGAACCTTGCTTGGCATTTTGTGTCTAAAGAAGAATTAGCCTAAATTATTTTAAAGGCTAAACCAGGTCAATGACTGAGCACAGAATTTTTTTTTATTATTATTATTATTATTATTATTATTATTATTATTATTATTATTAGATGTATTTAATAGATTTCACTCCAGGACCAGATTTTGCTAATAACACTGTAGCAGAAAAGCTGGATTCAGTGATTTTTTTTCCATCAAAGTTTTACATGCCAAGCAGTTCCCATTTGAATTAAAAGTCTGCAAGAATAGGTGGCGATTGAAGGGATAATGCCCCCCTCCCGTTAGACCGTAGGTAAAACAGATGGTGATGTACCAATTTATGAGGATTATAAAGCAGCAGCTAATCCTTTCTTAGGCAGTGGATCAATACCCTCCCCCTTCATGAAGTGACATTTTGGGGGGTTTTGTTGTGTTGTTTTTGCAGTATTATCAAGGGGAGAGAGCTTACCAAGTTCGCTGTGAAATGGGTTTACCAGCAGGTGGCGCTTATACAGCAAATATGTCTTGCAGCTGAATTACTGTATACCCTTTTCAAAGGGGTTATTGGCTCACTCACCTAGTTGCCCTGTGGCTTGGCCAATGCAGAGTATCTCTTTCAGTGGATTACAAAGCAGTGGAGCGAGGATTATGGCAGAGTGTTATCTGCATGACAGGCCAGTTAGTGGATAAATGGGAAATTCTTGAAAACGGCCCAAACTAAACCAAAAGCCATTATCTGAAATGGGAAAAAGGATGGGAAATATTTATTTTGCCCTCCCTGCAAAAATGTAACATATCCAACCCAAAGGTGCATGAAAAGGATGCAAGGCAAAGAAGAAATTATAAAATCTGCAAATCACTCAGAAGCACAGGTATTAAGGTGGATTTTCCTACAGAGCCAACCTTTGTTCCTTATATAGGCATTGTCATAGGGCAAAAGAAGTAAAATGCTAGATGGGAAAAAAACATTTGAAGTTCATACCAGCCTTTCACAGTAGAGCACAAGAGTCAATTGTTAGTAAAAGCTATGATTTTGAGGTGGTTGTTTTCTTTCTTCCTAGGAAGGCCAAAACAAATTTGATGAGATTAAGCCGTGGTGAGAATAATTGCTTTCTGAGCTTAAACCCAAATCCATAGTTCAGATCTTATTAGGCTACAGCAAAATATGATTTCTCTAAACCTGAGATTCATATCCTTCCCAATCCTCAAGAGGTCTGTATGGGCAACAGCCTTTTTAAAAAAGAGAGCTTTAAAAGATCAATAAATTGAATAGGTATAAAGATGAATATATTGTGGCATGCCACCCCAATCTCTGAGCGGTGTGAGAATCCAGGAGTTCACAGCGCCCACTCAGGGTTCGGCTCCTTTGGAATGAGGTACAGTGAGGACTGTGGAGTCTTTATGATATATGGTTTATTTACAGATATATGCCACCTATGATGGAGGGGTTCACACCATCAACACCCCCAAAGGATCTTGCTTCGCCCATAGCCGCATCATTGGATTCAAGCAGAAATCAAGCCTCTCCTTTTATCTCTATGGCTTCCACCTGCTTCTAGCTTTTAGTCCACACACCTCAGCTCTCCACTCTCACTTTTGTCCTTCTAACTACCACCCCACTGAGGGTCCCACTCAGTTGGCCTCTGGTGCTGAGCCACTTCCTTTATTCTCTTAAGGACCCATTACATAGGCTATCACCTCCCTAGAAATTTAGCCTGGCTTATATTCTAACACTTGCTGGATCTAGAGGTTAGAAGGGTCTCGGCATACAGCCTATTTCCCCCTTCCAAAACACACACACACACACACACACACACACACACACACACACACACACACCAAATAACAGTCTTGCACATCTAATGATTTTGTACAGATAAAAATGTTTGATAGCTCAGTCGGTTAGAGCATGGTGATGATGATGCCAAGGTTGCTGGTTCGATCCCTGTAAAGGATAGCTGAATATTACTGCATTGCGGGGGGGTGGGGTGGACTACATGGTCCTCAGGTTCCCTCCCAACTCTATGATTCTGTGACATCATCTCTGGAAGTGGAATGGAGCTCTGGATTTGGGAGAAACAGTGGCAGGAAGTTATAGTGCACAAAATCTACTGAAGTGAATAGGTATTGAAATATATTCGGAGTCCTGTAGTGATTTCATGCTCTTTATTGCAGGTTGTAAAACAGTGATTGAATTGCCCCCAAACCTCAGGCTTTTATATACATTATTTACACAATGAGTCCCGTCTGATTGGCTGATTCTGCTTCCCTCCTGGAGCCTGATTGGTCTTTTCCTGCAGGCCAATCAGTTCTTGCATTCTACGATCCTACCAGCCTAATAGGCTGATTAACTTCCTCCTGGAGCCTGATTGGTCTTTTCCTGCAAGCCAATCAGTTGTTGCATTCTAGGATCATACTTGCCTATTGTTCTAGGATCCAAGGTTAGTACATAACAGGTATTATGTAAGAGCTCTTGCACAACTGTCATTTATTCATATAAGAGTTGCAAGGAAGAACTCCCCAAAGAATTGTCCTCTTGTCGTTTCCATGTGCTGCTCTGGTTCTCTAGAAGCGGCTTAGTCATGCTGGCCACATGACCCGGAAGCTATACGCCAGCTCCCTTGGCCAATAAAGAGAGATGAGTGCCACAACCCCAGAGTCAGTCACAACTGGACCTAGTGATCAGAGGTCCCTTTACCTTTACCTAGGGAGGGTGACTACCCAGTTATCTTGGTTAAATCCAGCTCACAGTGGTCTTAGAAACAATGATGAGATATTGTAGGGTAGGATGTAGGGCCCCATGTTGTCAAGGCTTTACAGGTTGAAAGCAACACACTGAATTACACATCAAAGCACAGGGTTTTCCATTGAACTACCAGGCTACTAAGTGGCTAAGATTGGGCCGGAGGGGCGGGGGAGACCCACTTACTGCTGGCTGTAAACTGAGGCCTATGGAATGGCTGGTTTGGCTAGTGCTTGCACTATGACATTCTGCCTGCGCAAGTGTTGTTGGTGAGCCATGTGTGCCTACTGCATTTGCTTGAAGAGTGTGGGAAGCTCTGTAATGATTTGCACAATTGCATAGGCAATATTTAACTTTCCAAGGGTGGAAGAATTGGATGGGCTGTTTTAATATTATATGTGTGTATCTGCCCATGTATCAAGCCAAAGGTTTCCTGGAATGTGCACCATGCAGTAGGATGCTTTCAGGCCTCAGTGCACCCATACTCCCAAGACTACAAAGGAGACCTTGACACAAACAAGGTCTCAAAGCATTATTCCCTTATTGGAATGCTTTGAGCGTGTTGTGCAGCATGCGGTGTTATAGGAAAGGGTGGTGTCATGCAATAGTTTTACTCTCACAGTGGATTGATTGGTTCCTTCTCCGCTTGACTAGCCTATGGTACATAATGCTGTGATTGATGTGTGATGGTGGAGTTGTCATGGACACTATTGCATTGTCTATCAGTGTTGATACAGTTGTTTAAAGCAGTATCGTTTTCCCATCAACCAACAGCTCCTGCCGGGAGCACATAGGATCAGGATCGCCTATTTCATTATCAGGCCAATATTCTGTCTGCATTAGCAGCTGCTGGTATAGCACGGTCATTGGATGCTTTCAAGGTGCTCTGAGTCCAGGTGGTCTAAGAAGCAGCTGTTTATATAAAGAAGAAGAAAGGAACACTGAATTAGGGTTCTTTCACAGTCCATCAGTTTTTTCATTTCAGCTGCAACGGACATGTGGTGGGCAATTCATTCCCCCTCCTTACCAGGTCAGCTTGCGGATTAGGTACTTCCAGAAGAACCCTAAGGGAATGCCCTTGCTAAATTCATTCAGCCCAGGATTTTTGATTTTTTTTTCCCCCTTTTCTTTTTTGGACAGTGTGCAATTTGTGGAAAGATTATTTTTAGCCCACCTTCAGTTTTGGAGTATCAGCAAGGAATGTGTGATGTTCAACCAACCACAAGGTGTTTATGTGCTTTCAAAGATTGCTGTTAAACATAGCAGAGGATTGCCCTTCGAATAATTCATCAGCCAATGATAGTTCCTTCCAAAGGTTTAAAGGTTGCTGCTTGTTACTTTGGGGAGTGATGCTATTTTCCCCTGTGGAGCTTTGGCTAATTTATTACTCAGTCAAGATACTTAAAAAACAACAACACAACACACCAGTCAATTTATTTTACAGAGAATGACAGCAAATAGTAAATTAACACCTTTAATAATCTTAGTTGATTCTCCCTCTCTCATTTTTCTATAGACACTATGAATAAGTGCTTCTGCAAATAAGTATTATTCAGCTCTCAGCCTCAGTTACCCGTTCTGATAATTGACTAAAATGTGGACGCAGATTAAGTATGTCTTGTTCATAAGCAATTTTAATTTTTTGCTTTCCCCATCCCCAGGAGCTTTTATTTCATTATTGATCTAACATTTTGAAAAATGAATTAGCAGCATGGCTTTTCGCAATGAAATATTTTTTAAAAAACCACTATGAAATAATTCATACAAAATAAACTCTAAATAGCAACTCTATGAAGCACCATCCAAGTAAATAGAAACACTGGTTAATTACCCCCCACACACACACACATTTCAAGCAGGAAAATAAGGACATTCCCCCCCCAATCCCACTGACCCCATTGCTCTGCCGCCGCCTCCTCCTCCAGGGCCTTAGCCTCTGCCATCTCAGGAGATGCTGCTCCAGCTGGTGTGACCTGGCAGAAGGCTGCACCAGCCCACCAGCATGTCCCAAGGAAAGCTGCAGCCTCCGCCACATCTTCCTCCACCGGTGCCCCAGACATACTTCTGGAAGCCAGCTTCCAGAAGTTCTGCGATGGAAGAAGGAAGAAAAGTGGCAGGGTCAATTCCCCCCCCCCCATTTTTTGCTCCCGCTCTCTGGTGTGAGCCAACTGACTCACACTACAGAGGGAACAAAAAGCCACCCGTCTTTTGGTCCCACGCTCTGCAGTGGCAGAGCACAGGAGCCAAAATGAGACATCCCCCAGACTGGGACCAGAAGCCAGGGCAGCTTCTGTCAATCCATTATGTCCCACTTAAAACGAGACTCTTAGAGGGCATGTGGTTACTGTGCCTTGCTGATAAGACGCATACTAGGACCATGCACCAGATCTGGCTAAATCCCAGATCCTGAACTCGATCAGGATGATGTGGTCAGATCAGGTTGAGGCAGCTCCAGATTGTCCTGGATCGGACTTGATCCACCTGGAGTGATCTGGGGGTTGTCAAAAGCAGCAGCCTGCCCACAAGGACAGACCAAAAGAGAGAGAGAGAATGAGAACAGGAATGTCTCCTTTTCCCCCATCTTGACTGCCTGACTGTTCAAGCCCCTTCACCAGGCAATTCAGGGCCCAGATCTGAAATGGGTTAGCCCTAGGGTTGGACTGAGCCACTCTGAAACATCACAGGCTTTGCCAGGCCCCAAATTGGATTGACATGCTCATTGCCAAGCCCTAATATAGATGCAAAACCCATTAATATGCCCGACTATACAGTTCTCTCTGCTCACCCTCTCTCACTTGTTGCATCTCTTGTGAAACAGGGCAAGCAGTGACCGGAGGAAGAATGCCCATTGCACAGCTAGGCAGTTTATGGGGGCATGGCAAGTCTGCTCCCCCCCCCAACCAGATTGTGATTTAAAGGCAATACCTGCAAAATCTGTGGAGAACAATGTTAAATTTTCCTATTATTATTTTACTATTTTAACTATTTACTTATGTGTGGCACTCCTTCCCTTGATGACGCTCTATCTGTAGCACCAATCACAAGAAGCTCCACCCCTTCGCTGCCACACCTTTTACTGGCTCTGCTCTACAGCCTCCTTGAAGTGAACTGGAAGAGACAGCAAGGAGGAGGAGGTCAGGGGGCTCTGTGGGGGTTGCTAGTGCCCCCCCTACAGAGGAAGGGTCCTTTGTGGGTGCCTGACAATACCAGCTCTTGATCCAGGCCCTAGTTACATACATATCTGCTTTGATTGCCTTGTAAACCAGGGTGACATTAATTGCTACAGAATTAGACTTGGATACTTTCCAAGAGACAAAGGTGGCCAAATAAGCGAGGGAGGAAGGAGGACCAGGGCACACAACCAATTAGAACTGATTGGCTCTGTAGGCTTGAGGGTGATGAATAATGTATATCCTCATTGCTGCATATGTGTCCATCCTCATGAAATATGTGAACTTGTCTAGCTGCAAAAACAAATGAGACTTAAAAGTAGAGCAATAACTTGCAGCGTTGTAGGGGCTTTTTGGGGTGTGTGTGTGACTAATTGATGCAAATACGGATCGTTTGGTAATTTGTTATCTGGAAGAACAGCAGGCTGTACAATAAGCATATTATATTACCCGTTGCAAATGATTCACAGGAAAATGCACGGGGTTCACATTCAGTTCTAGCACGCCTGAACCCTGCCTGCAAAATACTGACACTCTGGATCGTGCTTTTGGACTTGCAAATCCACCAACTGTTTCTGGCAATGTCAATAGGGAAAATAGTGGAAGCCTTTAAATAAAGCAATACCCTGGAAGAGCCTCTCTTTCAAAATCAGGATGGCTATTTAATCAACATGGGTGTGCTTTCACTTGGCAGTAAACGCTGGCTACTCTGAGCATCAAAGCCTGCATTCCTGCCCCCCTTCCACTACCATTTCACAGCTGATCAGTGTGATGTTTCAAACTTCTTTATTCCTCTATTGATAGCAGAGATCAGATCCCTGCCATGACATCTTGTCTGTGTGTTTTGCTTTGGTAATCAGCTGTCCCCTGCAGGAGCTGCAAAGCCACATTATAATTCTGGGAAATCAGAGGATTGTTGAGACAGGTGCTTTTCTTTTGAAGCAGCCCCAAAGGATGAAACATGGATTTTGAGGTTAAACTTTAAGGAGATTTGTTGCTTTACTGCTGGGCTGTATATGTAGCAGGTGTGTAACGCCCCTTGCTGTATGTTTCGTATATCAGCTGGTAGTGTATTGTTGATAAGTTAGGGCAGTGTTTGAGCCACTGTACTGCGTGAAAGGATAAAAGCGTAATACTTCTCTTGATGATGAAAAAGCATAGCATTTATCTAGTACTTTAGAAAATTCAAAACGTACAACATTGTCAAAATCCTTAACATTAGATGCACCAAAGGGGGGGGGGACTTGTGGCTCTCCATTTGCTGTTGAACTACAATTCCCATCATCCCCAGTCAGAATAGTTAGTGGTTAGAGTCCAACTGGAGGGCTGTTGGTTCCCCATCCCTGCTATACATTATAGTCAGA
This sequence comes from Podarcis bocagei, assembly GCF_964188305.1. Taxonomy (NCBI): domain Eukaryota; kingdom Metazoa; phylum Chordata; class Lepidosauria; order Squamata; family Lacertidae; genus Podarcis; species Podarcis bocagei. The sequence goes on from NC_138130.1 coordinate 40,356,623, forward strand.
ATTGTGATACCATATTGCATTTGGGGGCTGAGGTGAGGAGATAGTGCTTATTCAAACTCACAGCAGAGATGACTTTTGAGTCAGTGATATCTTTGTTAAGAAATCAGTCTCTTAGCAGCGACACTGGGTGTAGGGACTGGAATACATTTTAGTGGCCCACTTGACACACATATGAACCTAAAGCTCCAATCCTAACCCCACTTACCTAGGAGCAAGATCCACTGGATTCTATAGGACTTACTTCTGTTCTGAGTAGACATGGTTACAATTGCAGTGTAAGTCACACTGTGTGTGACACATGACCTGTTACTCCATATGTTGTAGTAACATATTCCAACCAGATAATAAAATTATTGCTGGAGATGTGCTAGAAACATAGCGGTCTTGCTTATATGGTCACAGATTAGTTTATTATCATATTTAGATATGGAAGCAACCTCCCAACTTCCCATCAGACTGGTGGGTGTCCAAGAACAAGGTGGATTGTGTTGATCCCTGTATCCTGTAGCAGACCTGTGTGAATTATAACTCACCAAGCACATCCCACCAGCCATGTGTGGCAAATTGATCACTAGGGTCTGGGTTAATTGGACCAGATCACTTTGACACTGTTTCCACCTCTATGGTTTTGTGGCTCTGTGGTTCTATGCAAGGCTATAAGCAATGAATGAGAACCATCTGGATCAAAGCAATCACTGGAAATGAAATCAAGAACTGTGACAGAGTTTTCCTGGAGACGCATTCTGGAATCCAATATTCACTTGGTAAATTATCTTAATAGCCTGATAACAAAAGACCTCTTTGTTAGCTGCATAATCAGTCCTACTTTAGACAGCTCTTTTGTGCAGCTCCTTTCTGCTCTGATTTCCTGTCATTTGCCCCTTCTGATCTTGCATTAGGAATATTAAAACAGAGGGCTTGCTTGCCTATCAGAATTCCAATTTTGTTCCCACGTTGCGCACTTTCGGTGAAGACGCCTCTCCTTGCTTAGGGCCCATGCTAATAAATAAGAGAAACAAGGTTGAATGAGAATATGCATGTTTAGAATAAGGTTGCCTAGAGTGGGATCTATGAATAAAACAAGCAAAGGTAATGACTCACATTGTGCCATTGTGTTTTGAAGTAATGGCTTCAGCTAATATGCAGTTAGGTAAAGCCCCAATAAAACTGCTCTCATGTGAGATGAAAACTAATTTGACATCCAAAACAGTGCTAGATTCAGGTTGGGGACAGCGGCTGTATGTGCTCAGTACCCATGCAGAAGATGGAGTGTGTCCTTCACATTCATGTCCCTTACAAGCCTTTCACCAATTGATGGTGGACAAGGTGTGTAGTTCCTCTTTTCCTCCCTCTCCTTTCCACTGACCCTCCCTTGCTTACCTGGTATCCCATACAGTGGCGGCGGCAGCTCATCCTCATCATCACTTGCTCACTTCCATCACTTACAGTGAGGGAGAGTGAGGGAGAACATGGGAGTCAGAGGATGGAGTAGCACCAGGCACTGGTGCCACCTAATTGCTTGCCCTCTGCCCATGGTAAAGAATGTGTGATAGCTGCTTTCCATGCTACTCTTCCTTGTTGCCACTTGCTCCCTCACGTGCCTTCTGCTGTGGTGAGGGACAATGTGAGTGATTAAGACCCAGTGCCTCTCAAGTGTGGTTCTCCAGCTGTTGTTGGGCTACAACTCCCATCATCCCTAGCTAGCAGGCCCAATGGCCAGGGATGATGGGAGTTGCAGTCCAACAAGAGCTTGAGTTTAAGAAACACTGGATTAAGCAAATGGTGGTGAGGAAGAGCAGGGGGCTCAGTCAGGTGTTGCTGGAAGGACACGAGATAGATAGCGGTGTGGAAGAGTAGAAGCATCAGTTTTCTCTGCCACCCACGTCCCCTGGGTCCAAACCCCACCATGGAATGACATCAACTCCACCTCCTCACCCTATGTAACAGCTTCTGCTATACACATATGAGGGAGCAGGCATTTCTGAAAATGGAAGGAGCCAGTGGTAGAAGCTACAGGCAAGGGAACCAAGGGGGGGGGCTGTCAGATTACTCCTGCATACAGCAGTGACAGGCGAGGCTATTGTCAGGGCATGAGTTGAAGCTTTTCTCTCTCTTTTTGGTGGGCCTTTACCTGCTTTGGTAGTCTGGCTGTGGTTGGCAGTGGACCCCCTGCCACAATGTGCATATGTTGCATATGCCCAAGAATGCCAACTGCTGGTGAAGGCCTGCCAGGACTCGGTAGGGCGGCACCTTTCTTCATCTCTCAGCTTTGATCAACAACTACAAATAACATTTAGGGAGTAGGCACATACAACTTTATATTTGACACTGTAGGTATGTGATGGTGGGGGAGGTCAGCTCATGCATTCTCAGACTGCTAAAGAAAGGCTTGGGGAGTAGGAGTCAGGTCATGGCCCCTAGGGGCAAAAATAACTACCAGCCTGATGGAAATGAGGGAAATAAAGTGGAGGTTCCTCCTGGCAAAGGTTGTCAGTGTCGACTGAGGAGGGAGCAGCAGAACAAATAGATGAGAAAGAAGAATACCCAGCAAACAGCTCAGACACTAGAACAACTGTGGTTGGTTTCAAAATTCAGTGATGATTATGGAGAGAGAAGGGGCCTGGCTCGTATGCTCTGGCGCCAAGAAATCTCCCCAGTATCCTACCTGGATTTTGTGTTGATGGCAGCTGGATTTGGCTCCGAGCTGCAAGCCCTGGATGATGATGATTACTTTAAAAATGGAAATGTTTGGTTTCATTAGGCATCAGTGATTGAAATGATTAGCCATTGCCTTACCCTGAAAGATAACCTGAGATTTATTATTCCTGGATGTGACTTTAATGCCTTTGCAAATTGAACTGTAGTTAATACCCTTGTAGTGTTTTTGGTTTTTTTCATTTCTAAAAGCTGGGTGGGTGAATTGATATTAATTTTAGATTCTTTTGCTCAATTACACTTTTTATCATACAGTTCAAGAAGCAGGCAAGATTCATTTTTAAAAAAATAAAAATAAAAAATCTCTGGCTCACCGCAGCAACACATTTCATTACCTTCAGTTCCACTACACTTTTAGCTATATTTACTCTTGCCTCTTTGTGTAAATGGAATTCTTTTATTTCTTTCAAATATCTGGGCACTATGACTGGTGCTCCTATTACTTGGAGCTGCTATTACTTCCAGGTAAATATGAATAAGGTTGTGGTGTAAACAGAAGAACATCAGCACTGCACTCTTTGGCAAAAGTGCTCTAACTGATTTGCTTTTTCAGATGAAGATGCCTTTGTTTATTATGTCTTCTCAGTGAAAACATAGGATCCTTCTAAGGCAGGAGTGGGGGATCTTTTTCAGCCTGAGGGCTAAATTCCCTTCTGGGCAACCTTCTGAGGGCCGTATGCCACTGGTGGGGGGGGGGGAACAGAGGCAAAAGTGGGTGGGACAATGAATTCAAATTTTACCTTTGTATGGTAGGCAGGAACAAGCCAGCAGTAAATCACAGTGAGCAAGTAGAGTTAACTCTTTATTAGCAAAACCAGGAACTGCACAGAAGTGTCAGGCCTAATGAGCAGAACAACTCATCTCTAGCCCTCATTAAGCAGTTGCTAAGCCTCTTCTGCTTCTGACATCTCTTCCTCCCAGTCTTCTCCCTCTGACCACGCATTGTTGTCCCACCACCACCCACTAATCCCACCACCAGAAGCTCTGAGCCTTCTTCCCTTAGGGATTCCCCAGCTGGTTCCTCCCACCATCCCTCTATATCAAACCAGTCCATGACAGCTAGGTTCTGTACAGAATTCTCCATACAGGCAAGCAAGAAGCATTGTCAGAATTCAATAACATATTCCAGCCAAGCAAAAATTTGGGATGAGGCCTGGGGAGAATACCAAGGACTTGAGGTTCCTTATCCCTGTTGAACGGGATAATGCAATGTATAATGTCAGGGAGACAGTCTTAATTAAGAATGCTAAGAGAAGTAATGCATATTGCCCCAATCCAGCAAGTGTGATCTACACACAGAAGCAGGCTTCTACAAGCATAACTCATGAAATAAACATCTGGATGCACACTATAATCTGCATAGTGATGCTTATTGGAACACCACTGAATAAGCTGGAACCATCTTTTTTAATGCATCTAGAGACATGACTTGATATGCATAACTATTAACCTGCAGCTGGAGACTGGATTGGGAAACTGCCACCCTCTGAGATGTTGTTGAACTACAACTTCCATCATTCCTGATAAGGGTGGCAGAGTTACAGTTCAGCAGCTTCTGGAAGGTCACTAGTTCCCCATCACCTAGATTTTCATTTGAGTTTTTCAGGGTGTTTTCCCCCCAGAAATAGTTCGACAAATTCTTTTGCATCTGACACCATACAGGGGACAGTGTAAAGGGAGAAGAGCATCTGGATTCTTTTTAATTTACTCCATTCCATCTCAGGTAAGCTGGGAGCAGAAGGAACTATTGCCTCCGCTACTTTTATTTTTCTTGCCAAAGCAGAGATGTCTCAGACCATGTTGAAAGTGACCAGGTCTCTTACAGCTTTACAAAAGAGGATTAAGCTCTGAGCCTAAGTGCAGATTCTGAAGACTTTCCCCATTCATGAAGCCAGTCTCTCTCAGTGAGGGTGCTTACAGCTGGCACAGAATGGAGGCCATTCACAAAACTGAGATAGGAATAGTGTTGTCAGCCCATATTGCTAATGTCAATTATATATGTTGCATTTCTCTGCCTGCCTGCAATTTGTGGGAAATAATGATGGTGGATGATATAAGCATATTAGGTGGATGATATAAGCAGTAAATCAGGTCACCAAATCACATGGCAAATGGTTACAAAGTTTCCCCTGGTGCAAAAACCACACAACCAGAAATTATTCCCAGGCTGAAAGTGCAAGTACTACTCTCCAAGTACAGTGGTCAAACACAAACAGATCCTTAAAGACTCTGGGCCAATCATCTTCTCTTTCCCACACCCATAACATGGTTGCGTACATCAGCTTCACCTCGGCAACAGGGAGACCATTCACAAAAGCATTTTGTGACTAGGGTTGTATTCAAAGGAACACATTTTCAAATGGAAACACTGGAAGGGTGATGGTAAGAATGGACAGGAGCAGTAGAGAGCAGGTCTGAGCTACAAAAATTCCAAGAACAGCATAGGTCAGTTTTGATATTGGGTTGAGGGGTCTAGCCTGGGGGTCAGGCATGTATCCTATCAGTTCAGTTGATCTGGCAGAGATCTGTTGCATATCAGTGTTGAAGGCTAACTGCAGGACTGAGCTGCTAGAAAGGATAAATATTATAAAGGTCAGTGTATGTCTTGCTCTGCAGCAAAATGAGGCTCATAATGGATGTAAGGTATGGTTCTGATGTTGCTTTAGCAACAATCAGAGACTGAGCCCTATATAATAGCAACTGTTGCCCACACTGGAAGGTCTTTCTTCAGCTAAAGGGGCCCAGTCCACTCCAGAAGTCTCCTACTGCAACAGAGTGGAGGAGCCTCCAGTCTCACAGGAACTTTATGGACAGATTCAGATACTTGGTTCCCTTAGAAGAAGCCAGAGCTAAGACTCCAACTAATGCAATAAGGCTTCCCCCTTCCCCTCCCCTATGCACTGTCCATGCCTTCCTGGAGGGCCAGGAGGAGGGGAGATAATTTTTATTGGGCAAGTAGAAATGCTCTGGAGTGCTAAGTTGAATTTCACCCTCAGTAATGGTGTTCTCTGATTCAGAGGATTAATTCATTAATTTGTCAGACACAGCTTGGGCAGAAGATTGTAGATTCAGCATAGGTGCTTTATCCTTCCACATGTGATGAGTTTTAATTGAAATAACAGGTGAATAAATTAAAAGGGGAATCTAAATTGAATTGACTGCAATATCACATGACACCTGGGGTCCAGCTTCAAATTACTTTACATCTTATGGTGTGCTTAATGAAGAGGGGATGTTGCCATTGTGATAGGAAAGAACTGGGCTCTTCACTCTTCCCTAATCTGGGGCCAGCCAGAAGCCAACTTAACTTTAATGGAAATGAGAGCTTCCTCTGGGCAGCTTCAAACTGAACACCATGTAATGATTTTCTAATGGGAAACATGTAAAGTGTCCATATCAGATTAACGGAAGGAAAAAGCTAGCTCAGAAGTAATAGGGAGTTTCAGGGTTGGGGTTGGGGACTGAATCTAATATTCCTCTTGACCCAAACAGGGCATTACAAATTTTAAATACTGATCTTCATGTATACAGTTTCTTGATGAGCATTTTATTTGGAGGGAAAGATGTAAAGTTGTGTTTTGTTTTGTTTAAATTTAAAAAGAGGCATAGAAAATGTCCCCTTTCACTCTGGCATCCCGCTATGTCTTTCTTGAATCCTCATTTGTAAAAAGTGGCAATAAAATTGGAGTACCTCCTTTGCTTGTGGAATGTCATGCTCAGTATGTTACGAGACATTTAAAAATCTGGCTGACATCTTCATCAGCCGTAGGAGGGGCTGGTTTGCTTGACATTACATTCCAAATTTCTACAGCAGAGCCAGAACGAGAGAGAGACACATCATCTTATTGAGTACAAATACACAGGCACTCTGTCCACTTTACCTCTTAATTAAATGTACTCTGGAAACAGAAAGTTCTGTTGTGGAAGATTCAAATAAAGAGGCTCTTCAGTGAGCAGACTTTCTGGTGAGAGTTAAAATCACAGCCAGCTGAATGATGTCAAGGATCCTGCATATTTCCAGGAGACAATGCAAAAGGTGGCCTCTTCCACCATGCAAAAATAAGAGGCTATTTCTTCCCCAAGGTTGCTTTTTCTCTTGCAAATGGGGCCCGTTTCCAACTCTTGAGGTAAAAAGATATGATTTCACTCTGCCATCCCACCGGCTCCACGCCCCTCCATTCTTACCTGTCCCTCCTTTCTCAAGCAAGCAAGGTGCAAAGATATGCCTTGTTTCCACAGAAGACGAGGCGAGAGTGGGTGGCTTCCATAATCGAAGCCCCTCTGGGAGGTTATGCTGTCCTCTGAGGCACTTGTGGGGTTTCTTCATTGAGGTCCTGGGGGTCTTTGGTGTCTTCCCCCCACCTCACCACTTCTTCCCATTTCAGTCAGGAGCTGCCGTGTGCTGAGAAAGGCAGGCAAACCGAGTTCCCATAGCGCTCTCGCCACCCCTGGGAAGCCGGGGCTCTCCTTCTATGCTACATACAGTCTGGCAGCAGTAACTCTCATGAAGTGGCAGGAGTGTAAATAATGCATATTTCTGAGGCACCATGGCGGGTTTCTGACTTCTCCCCACGCTGCCTTTTCCCCACCCAAAGTGCCTCTTCTGTCTCTCCCCCTCCCCTTCCTGCGCCTTCCTTGTTCTCCCCCCTTGGTATCCCTCCCGCCCCACGGAGCTGTATAACAGCAGATTTGGCCACGTCTTTCCTCAGATTTCTTCTCTCTCTCCCCCTGCGTTTATGGGAGGAAGCTGGGACCCAAAACAGGCGATGGGACGGGAGAGTTAAGCGCCTGTTCCTGGAGGAAGAAACGTCTCTGAACTCCAGTCACGTTTGATGGAGCCAGAAGCATGCGCACAAGCTGAGCGTGGAGCTGTCCAAGTGCTGAAATTTATAGTCCGTGTGTAAGATCAGGGCTCCTTCCCTCATTCCGGCACAGGAGGGAGCGTAGCATTTTCCCTCCAGCTCCACACCAATCACCCCCTCTCGATATTTACAACTTGCCGATAAGGAAGAGGGAGGGAAGGCAAGAGGCAAACAGCTTCTTCCCCCATTTTTAACGACGATTCAGACAAATGCCGATGTGCAAGCCCAAGGGAAATAAGAGCAGATCTGGAAGGCAGACCAGCGTGGCAGCAGCGCTATTCCCCTTGGCATGGTGCTAAGGTAGAGAAGGATTTGATTTTTCTGAGCGGGGTTCAGGATTTGGGTGAAAGCATCCTAGACTAACTGCCCTTTCAGATGCTTCGTATCTTTTGTGCTGGCTGTTTCGGATGTGCCTGGGCTTAACCTAACCATGATTCCGAGGACTGGTACTTTTGATTTTTTGTCGTCTCCAATGTATAGAAACGCAGGTCTTCTCTTTCTGATTTTAAAGAAATTTAAATTATTGTTGGATTTGGGGATTTAGAGAAGACCTAGTACTTTCTGAGAGCCTCCCTCCCCTTTGATTGACTCTGGAACCGTTTCTGGGATATTTTTCCACACTCAACGCAGAAAACAGGAGGAATGAACCGACAGCTAGTGAACATTTTGACAGCCTTGTTTGCCTTTTTCTTAGAAACACACCACTTCAGGTAGGTGAAATCAGTTCCGAAAGCCTCTATTAAACCTGTAGGGATTTAGGACAACACAGGAGGAGTACTCCATAAACTTGACATATTTTAGCTGTGTTGATAAATATTTCATTTTAAATTTATGCAGACTACAGACAGGTTTCCATTTGAAAATAGCTGTTGCTTGGCAACATACTTTTAAAAAATTCAAACAAGTTTGGCCAAGTGAAGTTATATAGATACCCTTTCTGTTAGAGAGAGAAAATGTTTTATGGGCAATGAAACTGGAAACATTTCCCCATGTAATTGAAATCTACTTTCTTCAATATTATTGGAATCTCTCAGCTATCTCTCTTCCTGTATAGGATAGTAAAATCTGTTTTTTTTGGGGATGGGCTTATTTTTGTCTGAGGAAATATACTCAAGTGTATTTAGTTAATCTCTAATGCACTTTAATCTCCCTGTTGTGCTAATCATAAAGGGTGGCAGAGGAGAGTTTCCACATCCTTGAAATGCATGCTTACCTGCAAAGTAGCAGTGCTGTTCTGTATTAGTGACTGTGAGTAAAAACTGGAAGACTGGAGCTATTCTGGATTAATTAACATGGGGTAAAAAAAAAAGATATGAATTCATGTATGTGATGCTAAAGAGACAAAGACAATTGCTTGTGGAAGAAACCTCAAAGAGAAGTCATTATCCCAGCAGATTTTGATCACTTCAAGAAACATCTGTTTAACATTCAACATGCCTAGATCATATTGTTTCAACTAAACACCCTGTATGTTCAGCAGAAGGAAAAGGTAGATAGTTAAATGGACAAATCAGGTTTTTAGATGAGTTTCATTATGTTTTTATTTCCAAAGGAATAATGTATTTGTCAATATAACTGACAGCTGATGCACTTCAGTGAAACTGTTGGTGCTAATGAAAGGCTATTCCAAATAACAATGGTGTAATTGATCATTATCCAATTTTACAATTACATATTTTGTCTACTTATCAGCCTATCCCAATTTCTCTACATACCAATTTAAAAAACGGTTGTCATGTCCTGCTTAGCAATGCTATTTGTTTATTTATTAAATTTACATTCCGCCCTTCCTTCCAAAGGAAACCAGGTATGTGACGTTACAAGAGTTGATGAGGTAACATGTTACTGCTTCATAGTGTAGGGATCAGGAATACTTATTGATTTCAGTGTCCAATAACCCGGAATGCATATTTGTGTGGTCACTATATAAATAAAGGGTGATATCCAAAATTAGTCATACTCAGAGTAAACCCACTGAAATCAATGGACTTAAGTTTATTGATTTCAGTGCATCCACCCTGAGTGTGACTAATGTTGGATACCACCCATTGTATTTCTTTTTCATTTCTCTGCTCTCTCTTCACATTTAATCAATTTTTAGCACTTACTTTAAGATAACACTAGAACACAGCCTATTGTAAAAGTCCCTTTGAGAGGATTACGTCTGATCCCTATTAGATGGTTTATTCAAACATACATCAATTAAAGTACACATTTTAGACACAAAGGAATATATTAAAATGTGTGGGAGAGTTATTATGATGGAATTCATTTCCTTGTGGATCAAATTTGTTCATTTCAAGTACTTCTTGTTCTTTATCTTAAGGGGGAATGCTTAGCATGTTACATGAAGAAAGCTATGAAGGCATGAGAGCACAATTAACACCAAATAGGATATAAATTGATATGAATGCTGCAGGAAGGGGCCATTCTCCTTGCTTGATGTGGGCTGATTGAAAATTAAAAACCTCACATCTCAACATTTCCTGGAGGAAATAAATAGAACTGGTGAAGAACCAAGTCATTTAATTAATGCCTATTAAGATTGTAGAGTGTCTGTGCTTGTGTAATGTTCTGTACACTAACACAGCCAAGGTTTCTAACTTCTCTGTGATAAGTTTTGCCAGTTTTTCTAAACTACTATGAACCCAAAGTAAGGCAGCTGCATATTTATGATTGTTGTTTTTTAGTTGTTCAGTCATGTCCGACTCTTCATGACCCCATGGACCAGAGCACACCAGGCACTCCTGTCTTCCACTGCCTCCCGCAGTTTGGTCAATATCCATATGCCATCAGTGATACTTATAAAATTCTTCAATGATGTCTAAGTAAAAGCCAATATTGAACAAAAAAACTCAGTCCTCGACATTTTTTGCCTGATTCTTGAAGAGTTGTGACGCTGTTGGCTCTTCCATATTTGAGAATGATATGTAATACTTTATTAATATAATCAACATATTGTTGCTTTCTTTTCAAATTGGCAATAGATTTCTCTCGTGAAATTATGTGAATTCAATCAAAGAATAATGGCTAATGGTAGTTAACTATTTGTTTAGGACAACTTTCTGTAAAGAACATGATTCCAGATCTGGGAAAACCCCTTCACAGGCACTGTCTCCTTCGGATTTCTTGGACAAACTGATGGGACGGACATCAGGTTATGATGCACGAATAAGGCCAAATTTCAAAGGTAAGTTCTTTCTAAGTCCATTAAAAATTAATTGGGAGTCTGTAAAATACCAATTGTGATATTTACATGTGCACTAGTTTAGGCCTTTATGAAGCTCTGTTCTCACAAGCATATTAATCACCTAGTAATTAAAATGTGCTTTGCGTATATGAGTGATCCATCACAGATCCAACACCATAAACAGAACTTAATACTTTGGAAACACAAATGCTTTTTAGTAGAGTGTATTCACTTGTAGTTATCAAGGCCTAGTTCACACACATACACTTGACTTCATCCAGCTGATCATTGTACACTAAATGACTGGGGTGTGAACTTGAGTGAAGACAATTTATTCGAGATGATGTTGCACAAAATGAAAGCCCCAATTGTGGTGTTAGATCTGTTATGTCCCATTCATTGCTAGACATTGCACTTCTCAAGTGATGAACATGCATGTCTGAATCAGCTGGAAGCGTTGAGGAACCACGTGATGCATATGCATGTGTAAAGTGGCCCAAGTAATTACTCTGATTTTAGGAATGTGGTTCTTTATTGGTTTCAACACAATTCTAAAAGTGGAGTTGAATTACCTCCATATGGAAACAGGGTAGAGAATTAGGTTTTTTTATTATTATATTCAACTTATGTTCAACAGACGTACTCATTTTATACATAAACAGGATATTATGTTGAACATAAGTTGAATATAATAAAAAACCTATCCCATTGATTTATAAACAAACACAGCAATCTGTATATACATGTCCATGGTATTAGGCGCATGCCATTTAACTTCCTTATTTCAGGCTGATCTGCTGAAGTCTATTTGGACTGTCAAATCCACTCTGAAATAAGTGAGCTGGTGATTAAAGAAACAGAAGGTTTAGTTATTAGCAAGTAAGACAGTGCACATGAAATACTTGGAGAGAGGGTACCCTCACCTTGGTGCACAGAAATGTTATCTTGTCCAATTATAATTTAGATCTGAGCCATTGTAGACATGATGTGTTTAAAATAAATCTGTTTCAGCCTCTGCTGTTCAGTGGACAATACAAAGGATGAGATTTCCAGAGTGGTATATAGACATAATAATTGGGTTGTGTGGAGAAAACAGGTGTTTCTGCTACTTTTGTCATTTGCCTTCCAGATGTTATTGGACTACTGCTCCCATCAGCCTCAGCCAACATGGCCAGTGGTTGGGGATGATGGGAACTGAAGTCCAGCAACAGTTGGAGGGCATCACATTGTCTGCTACATAGTAGTCAAGAGGTGGCACATTTGAGCACATAACCTGTAGAAGACTGCATTTGCAAATATATCAGACTGCCACATTATACAAGAATCTGTGAGCTGAAGGTGTTGCTATCATTTGAAAAGAGGTCACAAAATGTACTTCTTTGCTTCTCACTTCTACTCCCTCCTAGAGCACCCTGAATCCATTTTTTTTCCCCTGGAATCTTCAGTGTCTTCTGATTCCTTTGCTTTCTAGCTGTTAAACCTTTGCAGGAGTATATTGAAACAGTGAAGTAAAAGTTGCAGAAGATGGGTATAAGCACGTGTGTCTGTGGTAGGATTGCCATATTTCAAAAAGTAAAATTCCTGACACTCGCAAAGTTGTGATTTTAAGCTGCTTTTTCCATCGTGTTTCCATACATCTGGATGGTTTTCCCTGACATTTTGCCAATTCGGCAAAATTCCTCCCTGACACTGTTTTTACACCCGGAAATCAGGACATGTCAGGAACTTTCCTGATTTATGGCAAGCCTAGTCTGTGGAAGATGCAATAATGCTAAAGGAAGGGCCACATTCTTCACACTACACGATAGGAATAGGGCCAAAGGTGGATGCAGAGAAGACTCTTCCTGCTGCTTATAACACAGGATCCCTTTTGGCTTATAAGATCCAGGCTTAGGAAGCTGGCAGTAAACGATTTGTTAATTAATGACACTTATGAACTGCTTGGTTGTAAAACAAGACAAAAACCCACACCACAAAGTGGTTTACAGCAATATAAAATAATGCACAAAGTGTTGTTGATAAAAAACAGTTAAAAGCAGGTATTCAAATATTCAAAGTGTAATTAAAAAAAGTCAGTAGCAAATAAAATAAAACACATATAACACCTACATGTCTAGGTAGGCTTGCCTCAACAAAAAATGTTATAAGCTGGCACCAAAAAAAAGTGCAGCCAAAATGCTTAACTGATATCTATTGGCAGGGAGTTCCAAAGTATAGGTGCTGCCACACTGAAAGGTTGATTTCTTACAAGTGCAAAGCAAGTATCTTGTGGCATCTGTAACAGTGCCAGATACGCAGATTGAAATGGTTGTGCAGGCATATATTAGGTAAGGCAATCTGGCAAATAAACTGGCCCCAAGCTGTTAAGGGCTTTGTATACTAATAGCCTGGTACTTGGCCTTGGCATTCTCCACTGATTACTTACAGCTTCCAGGTCAAGCACAAGGGAAGCCCCTAATGATTGTCTTGCAGTAATCCAACTTGCACACTTGCTCTTGAGAATTTCCCAAATCCTTATTAGAAGAATTTCACAAATAGTATGCAAGCTTTTGAGTTCTCCAGATTCTGTCTTTAGGCAAGATGGTAAGCAGGGCAGAGGGCAGATTAAAAAGAAACCTCCCAAAAAACCTTTTGCTGATGCTGAAGCAATGGCAGCTGCACCTGGTCTTCAGATGGACTAGGGGAGGAGATAGCAGACATTCAGATGAAGGTGCAGATTTCAGGATGCACTGAGGTCCTGCAGGGATCAAGAAGCATAACAACTGCTGAACTGCTGAACAACTGCTTCCCATCCCTGAAACCCCAAAAAGGAAAGAAGGAAAGGCTGTTACTTCCATCGTTAGGCAAAGCACCCAGGCTCCTTGATGGGTGGAAAAACAGAACCAAGAGACACTAGACAATCTTTATGTTACTAAAGGTAGATGTCAGTTTTAGACCATGTACCAGTTGATGTGCTAGGCACACTGTGCTGTGATATGTAGATTGGCCTAGTGAAGGTTCCTAATATGGCTACTGTGATGGGATGATGAGCTGCTTGTGCGTAAAATCCTAATCCCTCAGAGTTTGGTCAAGACCGCAAAAACTCTGTCTGTGACGGAGCGCCTTAAGCATGGCTCCGTCAGTCGCTGGCAGATTCCGACAGTGGCTGCTTTCGGAATCGTTTCCAACATAAAAGCTCCTTAACGGAAACACGTCTTCTGGACTCTCGGCGTGACAGCTTCCGGCGAGGAGTGGGTGTCCCTATAGGAGGTCCTGAAACTTCCCCACTGTCCTCGCTGGAAGTGTCTCTGAGCCATCCCTCCTGCTCACTTTCCCTCGGAGCCCCTCCTCTCCCCCTGCTGGTTCCCTCTTCAGCTGCTGAGTCTCTCCCAACCTGTGTGAGCCCTTCCACCTCCTGTCCTTCCGATGGCAGTTCCCTGACAGCTACCTTTCTGTATTACTTTTTTGTATGACTTGTTTGTGAGAACATTCAAGCAAAGGCCTGAATTTATATACCCTCCTTCAAAACTTTCCATAGTTACACCCCATTGATGCAATGAATATTTATTAAGTATTAATGAAGATGAAGCCATTTAGAACTCATGGTAAAAAGTAGGGTTTTGGACATGTTTTCATTCTTGACAGAAGTGAGGCCATTTTTTGTTAATTGTACGCAGATAAATTTTGCTCTAGAGCAGGGGTTGTCAACCTGGTCCCTACCGCCTACTAGTGGACGTTTCAGGATTCTAGGTGGGCAGTAGGGAGTTCTACGGCACAAGCTGAATCCTCCTTCCATCGAGCGCTGGTGGGTGGTAAGGAAATTTTACCATCAAGAAAGATGCATTAGTAGGTAGTAGGTATAAAAAGGTAGACTACCCCTGCTCTAGACAATGGCACTTTCACAGTATGAAAATGAGGAAAGGATTCTTTGCTTCATGAAATACAGCCCTTCTTTGGAATATAAAATAGATGTCAAGTGGGCTTGATTCAATGAACCCAGTGAGGTAGCAGAAGCTAGCAAAAGGACTCCTGCACGTGCAACAGGACTCCCCCTCTTCTCCTCCTGTGCACCTCCATGCTTCCCTCAGTCTACCCTGGAGGGTTGGGAGAACCCTCCCAATAGTGTTTGGGGAGAAGAGATTGTTCTGTCTGCCACATGCTTGCACTGATGAAACAATCATATTAGCGTGTGTTGCATTCCACCTAGTATCTTATAACGAGATGCAGCATACATACACCATTTGAATGACATTGCCCATCAACTTTGGGGGGGTGGTCCCCTCAAATATTTTAGGTGGGGCTGAAGGAACCTCGACCTCATATGTAGGAGGTGCATTCATATAACACTTCACAGATCACACTTCACAGATCAAAACTTGCATGCTCCTCCATGCTCTTAACTGGATAAGATAAATATATTGTTTTCTTTCTGTTTCCATTCCCTGACACCAGTATGGCAAAGAGGTGCCCATGCTTGGAAGGCAAGTGATTGTAAAAGTGTCACTGAGAACAGCCTCACCCAGTTTATAAGTTTCTGACCAAAACTTCAAGATATCTAGAGGGCACCAAGCTGGTTTTGGAAGACATTGGGTTGGGTTGATTTAAAGAGTCTGGTATCGTGGCGACGCTGCAGAGCACATCTGAGCCTTTTACACTGTGGAGCGTTCTTGAGCTTTCCTGTGCCAGTAACTTCCAATACGATCTGCACAGTCTAACAGGTGTACATTAGCATTTAAAACGTTTAATGACTGGCTAATGAGGGAATGCTACAGTACAATGAAATGGCATATTTGAATCAGAAATATTCTCGAGCATTTTAAGCACGAGAAACAAGCTTTCAAAAAGAAGAAAATAATTCAGATACGATTAATATGTGCCAGCAGGTAGAATAATTATACGAAAAAAGGAAACTCACCTTTCAACACTCTCCTTGTGTCTGATTCATACTACCAACCATTTAGTAATGCTACTTTCTATGCCAAATCTAACATGGTCTTGTAAGTGGCTTGGAGACCTTTTCCTTGTGTAACAAGCAAATAATAAGTTCAAGTCGTCATCATCAGTGGCAGTGGGAAGCTGTTTTAAACAGCCCTCTAAAATATAACCATCCACACCCCTCAGATATGTTATGTGTAAATGATCCTATGGGAAACTTTTGGTCCAGATCAAAATAAAAAAATCCTTCCAGTAGCACCTTAAAGACCAACTAAGTTAGTTCTTGGTATGAGCTTTCGTGTGCATGCACACTTCTTCAGATACACTGAAACAGAAGTTGCCAGACCCTTCTATATAGTGAGAAGGTGGGGAGGGGTATTACTCAGAAGGGTGGTGGGAATGGGAGATTGGCAGATAGCTGAGATGAGCCTGTTGACGACTCTTAACGACTGTAATAGGTCTTACAGGAAAAGGCAAGGGGTGAGAAGGTGAGAAATGGCTTAGTCATGTATAATGAGATAAGAATCCAATGTCTTTGTTCAGACCAGGTCTCTCCATGGTTTTAAGTTTGGTAATGAGTTGCAATTCAGCAGCTTCTCTTTCCAGTCTATTTCTGAAATTCCTTTGTAGTAAAACAGCTACTTTGAGATCTTGTATAGAATGTCCTGGGAGATTGAAGTGTTCTCCTACTGGTTTCTCTGTTTTGTGATTCTTGATGTCAGATTTATGTCCGTTTATTCTTTGGCATAAGGTTTGGCCTGTTTGTCCAATATAGAGACCTGAAGGACACTGTTGGCATTTGATGGCATACACAATGTTAGACGATGAGCAATTAAATAGTCCCGAGATGGTATGTGTGATGTTGTTGGGGCCAGTAATGGTGTTGTCCGGGTGTATGTGGCAGCAATACTTCTGGTGAAAGGTGTCCAGGGTCTGTTGACCATGTGTCCAGATGATAAAAATATCGTCAATGTATCGCATTGGACCCTGGACACCTTTCACCAGAAATTTAATGATTTTCACCCCACAATCAACCTTACAATGAATCAATCTATGCAAGAAATACATTTTTTGGACACTACTATAAAAATACAGGATGGACACATAGACACCACCTTATACCATAAACCAACTGACCGACAAACATATCTACATGCCTCTAGCTACCATCCCAAACATACCAAACAGTCCATTGTATATAGCCAGGCACTATGTTACAGCCGCATCTGTTCCAATTCTACAGACAGAGACTCTCACCTAAGAGATCTACAGCAAACCTTTTTAGAACTAAAATACCCAGCAGATGAAGTTAGACAACAGATCAACAGAGCCAGACTGATACCCAGAGAGAACTTGCTGCAAGACAGACCCAAAAAAGAAAATAACAGAACACCTCTAGTCATCACATACAGCTCCCAAGTTAAAACAGTACAACGCATCATCAGAGATCTACAACCTCTCCTGGACAATGACATTTCTCTTTCTCAAGCTCTGGGAGGAAGACCTTTCATTGCCTACAGACAGCCACCCAATCTTAAACAACTCCTAACCCACAATAATACTACAACCAGACTTAACACGGACACTGGCACCAGAGCTTGCAATAAATCCAGATGCCAACTTTGCTGCCACATACACCCGGACAACACCATTACTGGCCCCAACAACATCACACATACCATCTCGGGACTATTTAATTACTCATCGTCTAACATTGTGTATGCCATCAAATGCCAACAGTGTCCTTCAGCTCTCTGTATATTGGACAAACAGGCCAAACCTTATGCCAAAGAATAAACGGACATAAATCTGACATCAAGAATCACAAAACAGAGAAACCAGTAGGAGAACACTTCAATCTCCCAGGACATTCTATACAAGATCTCAAAGTAGCTGTTTTACTACAAAGGAATTTCAGAAATAGACTGGAAAGAGAAGCTGCTGAATTGCAACTCATTACCAAACTTAAAACCATGGAGAGACCTGGTCTGAACAAAGACATTGGATTCTTATCTCATTATACATGACTAAGCCATTTCTCACCTTCTCACCCCTTGCCTTTTCCTGTAAGACCTATTACAGTCGTTAAGAGTCGTCAACAGGCTCATCTCAGCTATCTGCCAATCTCCCATTCCCACCACCCTTCTGAGTAATACCCCTCCCCACCTTCTCACTATATAGAAGGGTCTGGCAACTTCTGTTTTAGTGTATCTGAAGAAGTGTGCATGCACACGAAAGCTCATACCAAGAACTAACTTAGTTGGTCTTTAAGATGCTACTGGAAGCAATTTTGGTCCAGATGTTGCTTAACTACAATTCTCATGGCCAATGGCCAGGGGTGACAGGAGTTGTAGTTCAGCAATATCTGGAGGGCCAAACTTCCCTTCACCCCTACTATAAACAAAGGATTCCCAGAATGCACAACAGTTTAGGAGCCTCACAAACATCTGTTGAATCTTGCCCCTTTAACATGTGACTCACATAGCTGGAGTTCCAACTGATTTCATCTGGTGATTGCTCCCATCATATCTCACTTCTGCTTGACTTAGTATTATCTCATTTAGCAGTTTTAGTAACTTCTATCCAAACTGCAGCCTGGACAATAAAGCCAATCTCTCATACTTCTCTTTTAGAGTATGGCTGCATGCAGTTATTCCCCCCTCTACAAGGGGAAACTTTGCATATGGGAGAAAGAGTGATTGTATTTTGAAGGATTATATCTACAGCCTTAAGGACCACAAGCTTCTCATTTATAAAATGAAAGAGGAAATCTTTCTTCAACAGTTCTAACAAATTCTTTGATCACCTAGTCATCGCCATTCCCTTTGGTGACCATGCAAGATGTTTGCATGTCTTTTCTCTCTGTCCTCAACAAAGAAGCACCTGCCCACATTTTTTGGCACATGATGCTTCTTCCCAGTGCTCCACACTATATATAGGTTGGCATGTCATTTTGCCACAAATAAGGCTGTCTTATTGTGATTACAATTTTTACACACTATTCAGTTTATTTCATCTAGTAATACAACACTTAAGTTTCCAAGCTGTGTACAATAGGATTACAAAAAGCATACAGTAGGTACAATTAATTCAAATTAATAATAATACTGTAATAAAAAAAACTACTGGCAAACCAACCTGTGTTCCAAATTGGTAGAAGGACATGATAAAAAAATATGAAGTACATAAATGCCATAACACAGATGGACTAGGCACCATACAAAACACATTTGTTCTTTTCTAGGATGGCTTAAAACATCCAGATGTGCTTGAGGTCTCTTTTTCAATTGGGAATGATTTCTCAGCTTCAGTTACCTAGGGGTAAAAACAGCAAACTCCTTTGGGACTTCCATAATGAGGCATCAGAAAATACTCTTCTTTACTGCTCATTTTTTAAAAACATCTAATGAGGGGCCTCTGCTCTGCAATTGCTCTGGGGTGAATGTCAGGTTTGTACTTTGCATACTTCACTAGGACTGTATAATAAATAAAGATGCATAAAGTCAATCATGTTGTTCAAATCATAAACATGACAAATCCTGAGCAGACACTGTCACATTTACCTTAGTTTGCATCATTCCACGCCCCCAGCAGAAACATTGTTAATAGTGCTCCTATTCTGCAAAGCTGGATTCATAGAGATGAGTTTCTAGTAAGACTGAGAGATAAAGTGGGAACGGCAACAAAATGTTGCAGTGTTTTTCCATCTCCTTTGTAGGAGTGTTTCTGTCCATTGTTTTGAGCTTCCTTTGCCCGCCTTACAACAAGGAAAGAGCTCAGGCAGGGCATATTGCCACCACCTTCACACTGCACAACACCTTAGTGTCTAGATTATGAAAAGGAATGGTCTCATTCTGCTTTTGGACAGAACTCACTGGTAGCATGGTTTCTAGTACTGGGCAGCATACTGTAGTTAAAGATGAATATGGACCAACTGGATCATGGTCTGCAGAAGAGTGAGAAAGATGGTGAGAGGCCTGGAGGCCAAGTCCTAAGAGGAACGGTTGAAGAAGCTGGGCATGGAGTTAGCCTGGAGAAGAGATTATTGATGATATGATATCCGCCTTCAAATATTTGAAGATGGTCACATAGATGGTTGAAGATGGTCACATAGATGGTTGGAGCAAATCTAGTTTCTGTTGCCCCAGAGGGGAGAATCCAAACCAATGGGTTCATATTATAGAGAGGGAAAACTTAAAGAAAAGAGGAATAATTTTGTGAGCTGTTCAACAGTGGAAGAAGGTAGACACTCTTTCACTAGAGATGTTTTATGAGAGCTGGCCACATATCTGGGATATTGGCCCAGATCTGGGATGCTGGATTTTCTAGGAGAGGCTAGACTAAATGATACTGGAGATCCCCTCCATCTCTGTGCTTCTATGGGTACTGAAATTAATTACAGTGGCACAATTACTGGGAGAGGCAGCCTTTATGACAGTTGTGTGCCCTTACATCAGTAACTAGATTGACCAGTGAGCAGAAAACAGAGGCAATGGACCATTATCTTATCCTATTCATAGCCTAGTGAGGCCAAACCTGCTTCCCCGATAAACATATGGCCAGGCAGCCTGTGTCAGGGCTTATGGTACATTATGTGTGTTTCCAGAGCTCTCCCCTTCTTACTGAAGCTACCTGTGCAGAGGTTAGACAGGGGTTAAATCATTTCTATCTCACTGAATAAGCATGCTGGCCACTTTTAGTCCATGTTGCCTGCCACTGTTTTATACGTGAATCTGCCATGTCTAGGGAAAAGTATATAGGTGAATGGAAGAATGTTTTCCTTGCAGAGGGTCCCAGGTTTAGTCTCTCAAATCTCCCATTTGAAAGAAACTGTTAGCAGGTTTCTTCTGGATAGCCACTGCTTGTCAAAGTAAACAATACTGAATGGGATGGCCACATGATCAGCATAAGGCAAATTCCTGTGTTTTATGCCCAGGCTTTGCTTATTTCAAGACCCCTGAAATGCTGTCTTCCTCTCAACCAGCACATCTTGACTGAGTTGTCTGTATAGTGGTTAAGGTGTGCCTTAGCTACTTGATGTCATGAGCATTGACTTCACACCCACTGACAACCCTGAGACTTTGCCGTGTTAGTATTTGGCTCAGATCTTGTGGTTTCGTAGTAGTATATTATCAGCTATAGCAAGGAACAATAGAACTTGCAAAATCCCTCATGATAGTAACACAGGGAACTTCTTTCTACCAAGTCATACGATTGGCCCTTCTAGCTCAGGGGTTGCCAGTGTGGTGCCTTCCAAATGTTGTTGGTCTCCAACTCCCATCATTCCTACTGGCCATGCTACCTAGGACTTATGGGAGTTGCAGACCTAGAACTTCCAAGGACACCACGCTGTCTATTTTGACAAGAACCAGCTCTTCAGCTCTACTTTCTCAGCTCTGTCTGAAGATGCTGGGAATTGACGCTGGCACCTTCTGCATACAAAGCCGATGATCTGCCCTTCCCCCTCTCCTCCTTGCTTTGTCTCTCTGCTGAGAAAGCTGAGTTGCTGGATGCACCAGAGAGCACATTTGACACCTCACCCACCCATCGCAGTCTCTCTTACCCTTGGTGTCAGAATCATGTAACCCTATTACATATCACTCATGGCCCTCGTAGCAGAATTAGGAGAGTCTGCCTTCCTTTGGAAAAAAGCCTTTTCTCTCTCTTATCCATTCTATTGTACAGAGTGAAATACTGCATTTTGAGCTCTGTTATGAATGCCTCAAGTGCAGCCTCAGTTTTACTTGGCAGATTAAACAACGCTGGTGAGAGTGATGGAAAACACTACATTATTTGCATGAAGCATTTTTCATCTCTCCAAAAACTGATGGTTGCAAATCCATTGTAGTAGCTAATGCCCATCTGGAGACTGGTAAGCAGCCATTATTAAACAATTTCCCAAGGCAGAGGTGGGTTTAGGGCAGTGCGCCCAATTCCCCTGCACTGGGTGCCGAGTGGAGGTGGTGCGTTCTTGAAGCCTGGTCAGCGCTTGCCCCAGGTTCTGGAAGGAGGCATGAGGGCTGTGGCAGCGTCCTAAAGTTCTCTTTTCTCACTGCCAGAGCCCTAGAGCCTTCTTCCCAAAGCCTAGTGCCTCCCTTACATGGCTTTTGGAAGGCAATACAAGGGCTGGGTGGGGGCCATCAAATTTTGGCCTCACACAGGGTGCCAAATTACCAAGGTCTGCCCCTGCACAAGGGGCCAGGATAGGATTATACATTGTTCAGGCCCACACTTTAAAGCTCAGTTTCCAAGCACTCTTTCATTGCCCCAGAGCTTTCCCTGCAAGAACCCGCTCTCTGAGGTACAACAAACATCAAATTGGGTTTTCTTCACATTGCTCTTTGCTCCAGTTCAACTTTAAAAAAAGCAGGATTTTGTGGGGAAAGCTGCAGGGCAAAAAATGGAGAGAGAGAAAGATCTTGGACACGGAGCTTTAAAGTGTGCACTATGCTTGGAAAGTGTGGAGGAAAGATAACTGTGGATAAGCCCCTGTTACATCAAGAGGAAGACCAGGCTTTCATCTGGCTTTCCATGGGTGGGAGAGTTTGGATGTGGATTCAAACAGGCAACCTTCTTCCTGCAATCTAAAGTGGCTCCGTCCCAGGAGAATTCCACCACAGTCTTCTTCTGAATGTATACATTCAGAAGCAGGGACCGAGCAACGGGAACTCACCCCGTCGTGGGCATCTGAACCGCCTACCTTCTGATCGGCAAGCCCTAGGCTCTGTGGTTTAACCCACAGCACCACCCGTGTCCCTTCCCAAAGCCTAGTTGCTCCCTTACACGTGTGCATGGATACATTTCTATGTAAGCAGAACTATTCTCTTTCCTCTGTTTAGCCACTGTCACCCACCCCACCCCTGAGGACTTTTGGACAAAGGAGGCCGTACTATATATAGTGCCTTCAGTGCCAGACAGTGCTGTGACAGGGCTATTATTTCATGTTCTAGAGTGACAATGTGCCCCAAGTCACTCCTTCTGATGCAAAAGGACTTGTGAAACTTACTGCTGTCTCAGTGTTTGTGAGCTGCAGTTTTGGCAGGGGTTGCGGGGGGTGTATCTGATTACAATTCATCTCTTGGCGTCATGTTATTTTCATGCTGAGTCAATGGGTTTAAAGCTGGATAATAAACACACTGGACTAGGTCACTTATTTATAATTTACCCTGGCAACAGTTACAGATAATGGCTTTTGTACTTTACCTTTCTGGCACTGGGAATCGGTTTTCCGTGGATTCCACCCCCACCCCCCGTTCAAACCCATTGCATGGCAATTTGCCAATACCATGGGGAGAAAAATTAATTACCGAAAATACTCAGTTAGAGAAAGGAAACATTCAACAGCAAGTAAACAACAGAATGAAAGGTGGGGGGAACAGTTGTTGCATGGAAACAGCTTCTTAATGTGTGAAGAGGGGTGGTATGTAAAGTACTTAGTAGAAACCCAAGAGATATCCATTTCATTTGTTGTCTAAAAATGCCAATGTTTGTATTGAAAATGGAACACTGAGCGCATATAATGGAGATCCGGAGAGATGGAGGTCTGATGAGACACAGTAGAGGAGCACCTTGTTTCTCACTCTTCCCCATGCACAAGTAAGCAATGGGTTGATCAGAGCAGTGCTTCACCCACTCACACCTTTGGAGAGGGATCACATTCACACCAGTCCATCACACATACAGGCCTCTTAGTGTAATATTACAGACCCTTCAAGACCCTTTTCCAGAGACGCTCCTGATTTAAAGAAGCCACCCCGGTTTCTGATTTGATCCCAGAATGTCCAACTTTTCCTTACTTGTCTCTATTTTCATTGGATAAATGTTGGAGGGTATGGAGTTATCCAGCCCCCGAGCCATCTGAAGGCAATCCTGTATAGGGAAGTTTTTTAAATGCTTAATGTTTTTATTATGTATTTATATATGTTGGAAGCTGCATGGCTAGGGCAACCCATTAAGATGTGTGAGATATAAACAGTATGGGTGGTGACCTGTTTCTGAAGACTTGGTCATGTGAGGGTCTGTGTGTCCCTCAATTCATGTTCTTCATCGCATACCATCAATGCAAGCCTTAATCTGTCCATTAATGCTACATGGGGAACACTCACCTGGCAACCAGCTGATGCCTTTGCATTTTGTCTGCAAAGTCCCTTTTGTGAAAGCTCCTCCTCTACCTGTCTCTGATCTGATGTATCTGTAGGGCAGGTGGGTGTGGCTTGGCCAAAAGAAGCCCAATGGGAAAGTCTGGCAGACCTATGGACTGGAGGCTCCCCACTCCTCCACTTGTTGGTGGGTGGTATTGTTTTTGGCTACATAAGGACTGGCTGTCAGAGAACAAAAAGACTCCTTCCCGCATTGCAGGGGGCTGGATTAGATGGCCCTAGTGGTGTCTTCCAATTCTATGATTCTATCAACTGATATTGCTATTAGTATGCACAATGATTGTTCAGGAGATAAAACCCAGATTTTGTTGGCCTCTGGAAAAGCCCTGGCTTCCCCCCTGAAAATATTCTGTTCTATTTCATTTGTTTTTACTTTCTACAAATGCAGAAAGCTGCCCAGTGATCAGGTTGTGTATATTATCTTTTCAGCTCTTGAAACTAGGATTCAGATTTTGCTTGTCACTGAAGAGATGGCAGGAGGTCTCTCAATGCTGATAGATTTCACATAGATACAGTACATCCCAGTGTCATGCGGGGATGTTTGTTAGTCTGAAAAGAATGCCATGCTGGCACAGTAGAAGGAGACTGTCTGTAAAGAAGCAGGAGGAATGGTAAGCCAGCTCAAGACAAAGAGGAGAGAAAGTGATCTGTCTTATTTGAGCGTGTCAAGAAACTACTGAGTGCCATAAATCTTACACACACTCGAGAACAAATTTTGATCCAATAATCTGTACAACCATATCCATTTTGTCTCTTTTGTTCTCTGGAGACAACCAAGTAATACAACACAAATAAATAAAAGAAGTATGGGAATTTGAACAGTGCTCAACATGGATATTGCCTCCCTCCTTTGTGTATCACACAACTGTAATTTAAAATTGTATATAGATTTGGGACGGCATTCAACCAAAGTTAGAGGAGATTATACCTGCCCCATCAGCCCCACATAGAACACATTCTATTTATCAGGTCTTGATGTTACCAGCGCATGATTCACCACAGCAGAGCTATCCCATCCAATAATAGCTGTAATGGGCACACCAGCTATAACTGGTAAAAGGCACTGCTAGCCACTGAGGCTGCTTGAATCCCAGATAACAGAGATTGAGCAATAATACATAATTAAATCTGTTTTAAAAACAAAAAGACAAGCAACGTAACTGATAATTAAAATATCAGAATAGACTTAAAATACCAAGCCCACCTAATAAAAAGATTGGCTATTACGAGCAAATATTTTGCTTGAATGGTTTACATTGTGCAAAGTCTTTGGGAGGAATTCAGCGTGGCGCTAAGGAGATTGCTCTGTCAATGCAAGCATTCCTGCTTCCCTGATGGAACTATCTCCCCTCTCCCCTTCCCATGTGCAATTCTGGAGGTTCTTCTGACTCCTACCCAGAGTCAACTGGGGGGGCAGGGGTGGGGGGGGGAGGAAGGCCTGTTTCACTAGCAGAGGTTTTTGCCTGAGCTTCAGCTAGTGGGACCCATTACATTGTTACCTCAGGTTACAGACGCTTCAGGTTACAGACTCCACTAACCCAGAAATAGTACCTCAGGTTAAGAACTTTGCTTCAGTTTGGAATTTGGAATTTTGATTTCTTTTCACTCATTCCTACTTTCTTGTCTTCCGTCCATCTTGCGTTAATTTGATGGTAATGTAGCCAGCCCTTCAATTTTTCTTTCAACTCCTCATACGGTCTTAATTTCCAGCCTTCCTGGGAACTTGTCAGTAGATCTTCATATGTTAAACTTTGTTCCTCCAAATTTGTCTTCTTAAATGATAGAATATCTGTTGGAGATAGCCACCAGGGTGTTTTGGGTTCGAGCAGTTTTCTATTTTTTTCCCAAACTTCATATATCGGACCTCTGATGATGTGATTCCAAATTCCAAATTGAAATAATTGAAAGTAAATCTAAGCTATTATCTAAATTGTATAATATTTTATTAGAATATGATACAAAAGATGTAGAAATTAAAGAAGTTACAGTAAAGTGGGCAAGAGACTTGGGGCACAATATAGAACATGAGAAATGGTTAAAACTATGGAATGAGGGAATAAAATTTACAGCAAGTGCGGCGATTAGAGAAAACTTAGAGAAAATGATATACAGATGGTATTTAACCCCAGAAAAACTAAATAGGATGTATAAGACCGGCAACAAGGCCTGCTGGAAATGCAAAACCAATGAAGGGAACTTCATACATATGTGGTGGAAGTGTGAGGGAATAAAAAAATTCTGGAATCAGATATATGATGAATTGAAGAAAATACTTAGATTCACATTTCCCAAAAAACCAGAGGCCTTTTTACTAGGGATGGTGGGAAAAGAAATACCGGAAAAAGATAGAACCCTCTTCCAATATGCAACAGCCGCGGCTAGAATGCTAATTGCCCAAAATTGGAAAAACCCAACTTTACCAACGGTGAAAGATTGGCAATTGAAACTTTACGGCTTTATAGAAATGGCAAAAATGACGCAAAGAATTAGAAATCAAAAAAATACAAAGTTAAAAGAAGATTGGAAAAAATTCATGGTATATATTGAAGGTAATCTTAGTAACTTACCAACTACAGTAGGTTTGACCTAAATCTTCCAATGTGATAAACTAAAAAACTACACCAGCTGTAAGAGGAAATTATTAAAGGTAGAAATCCGAAATCAGGAGGGAAGGAAGTCGCTTTTAGCAAACTGCTTGTATGTACACCTTTTTTTTTCTTTCTTTCTTTTTTCTTTTTTCTTACTTTTCTAACTCTTTTTTCTTATTTTTTATTTAATGTCTTTTTAATCTGTACTGGCTGTGTTTATTCTTGGATGTGGATGATGAAGAAAACTTAATAAAAAGCATTTAAAAAAAAAAAAAGAACTTTGCTTCAGGATGAGAACAGAAATCGTGCTTCGGCGGCGCGGCAGCAGCAGGAGGCCCCATTAGCTAAAGTGTTGCTTCAGGCTAAGAACAGTTTCAGGTTAAGAACAGACCTCCAGAACGAATTAAGTACTTAACCCGAGGTACCGCAATAGTTGAATCCGGCCCTGTGATTTGGTGCAGAAGACACCAAGATATTAAATTCCAACACATATCATAGAATCATAGAATTGGAAGGTTGGAAGGGACCCCAACTTTTTTCCATTTGAAGAGCTCTGGACCCAGAGACACTTGAGTCAAAAAAACTGCCCCCTACTCAAAGTCCTGCTGTGAAAGGGCTTGCCTTCAACTGACCAAAATCACTTAATGACATGATATCTAGCCTTGAGAATTGTGGTGAGTAATAGAAATAATTAAAATAAAACCAATTCTGATTTTCCATGTTTCAAGTTCGGCATGTTACATTTCAAGCCCAGTTTGATTTTCTTCCATGCCCTTCCTTTCCAATCCATCTCCATTGTTATCATTGCCCAGGCATTTAAGCAGCACAACTCTGTCTTCATTATGCCATTGTGGCACAGCAATTGGAAGCACTCAGTCCTTCCATTTGAGAGTTTGAATTAACTGGCATGTGTGAAAGCACAAAGTGCACTTCTTTTCCCTCTCCTGTCACATTAGTTGGAATGGGAAGCCATTAACTGGTGGACTCTGAGAACTGACGGCAAAAGCACAACGGGTGGGAGCAGTTTGCAGAGACAATGGCTGCGTGCTTTTTTATGAACCCATCCACTTGTTTTGTATTAATGTGGAAAGTTTACTTGCAGCCCATCGAGTGTGTAATCCATGTTAAGACAGCAGAGGTTCCTTCATATATCTAAGTAAAATTAAGGATTAGTCAGGAAGTCTCCATTACCAAGTATGACAAATGAAAAAAGAGTTTGCTGCCCTATGTCTCCATCGGCTGCCCTTCCCAGTGCCCAATCCCAGCACAGCTCCTCGTCCACATGTGACTCTGCTGCTTCTTGTAAACCCACCGTCATGCTTTGGGCATTATATTGTTGCCATTGCTTTTGCTGCCTTCTCAAGGCTGCCATGTTACACCCATACATTGCATGTGAAGGAAGTTGGGAGTATCTTGGGGAATATGGTGCTGGATGGGACAAAGGATCAGATTTTGTAGTGATTATGGTGGGGTGGAGTGGGGGGATGTGATTATATATGCCTTTTAATTAGAAGACTCAGAACCAAACCCCCCAACTGGTCCATGGTATCTATTATGAGGAATCACTGGCAGTTGGATCCAACTAAAAGAGGATGGAACTATAGCTCAGTTGGATAGAGCATGGTGCTGTTAATGCCCAGGTTGCAGTTTTGATCCCCCTATGGGACAACTGTGTCTTCCTGCACTGCAGTGGGTTGGACAAGATGATCCTCAGGGTCCCTTCCAACTCTACAGTTCTATGATTCTATTGTTTCCTGTGATGTACATGGTCATCATTTTCCCCCAGGCTATAGAGTCTATCTGAGATTTTGAAGAAATTTTTTTAACCCTCTGCAAAACTCGTAAAGCAGGGACAATAGTGGTTGAGTGTGCACACCACAATATCTTTATCATGCCACCTTCAATGGGGAAAAAAGTCATCAGACTTACCAGCATCAAAGAAATCCCATATTCATCCTGCATAAGAATGATTAATGCTGAGCTGAGTCTTGTAAATGAAGATTTTCCATAATGCTGAAAAGCACTTTCCCTTTTTCTGATTTGGGAATCACAATAAAAGGGGACAAAGCTGTTTTTAAATGCAGTGTGAGGGTGATCATTGATCCAACACAGTCAGGTCATGTTCAAGGCAATATTACACTAACTGTCAGAGTCTTCGTCTCACTTTCATTCTCATCATCACCATCTGTTTACTTGTATGCCGCTTTCCTGTGCCCGAAGTGGCCAACATCAAGCAATCAACAATAAATATAACAATTCCAAAAACAATTTAAAATAACCATAGTGTCAATAATTGGAGGGAAATGCAGCATTATTTAAAGCAGTACAAATAAGCTAATCTAATTTAATTTAACAGCTAATAATAATAATAATAATAAATATTTATACGCCACCCAGCTTAAAATGAAACAGTTGCATTCGGTCAACATGTGATAAGGAAGCAAGATTTCCCCAGGTTCCATGTTTCAGTGGGTCTTGCTCTTGACTTTCATATGTTCTGTGGAAGATGAAATTGGGGCAATATTTGCATACAGTTATAACTGAGTTTCTTCCAATTGACCAGGAACCCTGGGAATTCAGGGAGTAGTTTCTACCAAATGTGTAGAGATTAGATCATGGGGCAGCAGATGCAAAAGTTTAGGACAAGGTCAGAGGGGCATGCTTAGCTTCCCAATCATTTATAGAAGGGTGTGGAAACAAAGGTGAGAACAGGGCTAAACCAAACACCTTTCACAATGCTGAGCTGCTTTTCCTGTGCTAGTAGTGAATCTATGCATAAACTAATCAGGTGTTCAGTCAGAGCCTTATTTTCTTAATGACTTCCGGCCCTACAGAGTGAAGGGGAAACTAGATGTAGGTCTATAGCTATTGTTGGGTGAGTGGCTTTAAACCATATGTTTCGGGGTCACCTGGGTGTGAGGAATTAATATTTGTAATGCCTAATTTTAAATAAGGCACCATGGAAGGAAAATGTGTCATCTCTGGCCTTGGTGTGGATGCTGTATGTGGCCAGGGAATCCACAATGTTTGTGACACAAAGACTTGTGAGTACTTCTTCTCAGCAGACCTGGCTAGGATTGCACTGTAAGCCACTGTGCTCTCTAAGGCTTTAATCCCCAGACCTCGTTATTCACATACCATTCTTAGGAGGCTTTTGTTTTTGCCTTGAGCAGACGTTTCCTTCCATTAGAAGTTCTGTCCTATTCTCACACCACCTTTCTAACCCTTATTAAATTCAACAAAGAGCCGTACCACTAAAGCAGCACTCAACACTTCTCCTGAGCCTGAACTGCTGAAATTTGCAAACCTCAAGGTGGCTTTGATAGCAGCTATTTGAGGTGAAACAGCTCAGTTTGTCCTTCATGTTATGATACTTTTTGATCTAATTGGGAGGTTGTACTGAGAAGCTCTGGGTGTTTTTTTTCCTGAACAGAAGGGAAGGCTTTATAGTAAGCTACCTAGTACTGAGATTACTCCAATGATATTCAGAAATTGTTCCTTTAATTAGAAAGTACCTGTGCCACATTATTATTATTGTTTTGCATCCTATTGACAATAGTTCAAAGCAGGTTAAAATAAACCAGCATCTCATTTTATCATCCCAACAATTTATTTTATGCTGAGAGGCTGCTCCATAAATTAACAAGGATTTGAACCTGTTTTGTTCACATCCCATCCCATCTCATTTTCATTTTATATTTTATTTCATACCTGATATTTACACCACCTTTTAGGGTACAGTTGCCCCTTCAAGGGGATGTACAAAATTACAGGAAGATATAGCCTCATTCTCCATGAATTGGTTTGAAGTCATCCATGACCATGCACTATGTTAAGAGGTACTTCCTTTTATCAGTCCCTAGTTGTAGTATTATGAGAGAGGGAGAAAAAAATTTCTGCACCATACATCTACTCCCTTATCATGTTCTCCTTCTCATTGTTTTTCCTTCATAAGTAAACAGCTGCAAACATTGTTTTAACATGAGAAATGCATTTTCTTAGTGGAAGTTGCTTACAAAATTGTGTATATTAGCCAAAACTGCATACAAAAATGTGTGTGTTGGGAGAAATTCACACTGAATTTCTGACAAAGCTTCATAGATTTTTTTTTTTTTACAGGAAATTTCAAGTTGCTGTTGAAATGTGGGGAACTGAATTTTAGATTCAATTTTAGAACCAAAATTGACAGTTTCTTCTATCCCTATGCATACACATGGTCATTGAACACATACAACTTCTCTTTATGGACCATTTAAGAGTGATGCATTACTACATAATATATATTCAGAGCACTCATTAAGTACATGTTTATGCCTGAATAAGATTCCTGGAGCCGGTTTATGTCTTCCTGTGTCATACAGAGGAATCTGGAAACAGCCTCTGTGCAATTGTTTTTCAATGCCATCACAGAGCCATGTAGCACCGCTCATAACATAAACCTTCAGCCTGATTGGAGAGCACCAGCTGCTGTAAGAATCCCCTTGTATTATATGTTACTGCAAGTGGCATGGAAAATCCATAGCATGGATGCGGTTTCCAACTTTCTCTGTGTGATGGAGCTAGCACCGAGCTCTGCATTAGTGATGTGCATTAGCAATTTGGCCATGCAGCAGGGTGAAGCAACTTGCTTCAGGCAAGATGGGAGAGATGAAGGCAGGAATTGATGTCTCAGTGATGGGAGTGAGACTTTGAAAATTATTGTCCCTGGTGGGGGAGAAGGGGTGTCATTTGGGTTCCGCTTCAAACAGCAAAGTATCTACAGCTGGCACGGATTCTAAGTAGGACATGAGGAGATAGTAGCTCTTCTGTGTTGCTTAATCGGCAATAATCAGGTATGATCTGATTTTCCATTGCAATTGTGCTTTGTATATCAGCCTTCCAAAAACTCTTAGCAGCTACAATAGCAGCTGTAACATGCTATAAGGCGTTACACACATTCCGGCAGGAAATTCATTCAAGGCTATCAATGGATATTGGCTATATATTGCCACCAATATCAGAGGCAGGATGCATCTGAACACACTTGCTGGGGGTTATGATCAGAACTTCCCATGGGCATCTGGATGACCACCCTGAGAACAGAATATTGGGCTAGATAGGCCTTTAGTCTAACCAAGCTGGGCTTTTATGTTCATATGTCATTGGCCTCCATAAACTCTTCACTCTGCAAGGCAGGGACCACCAACCTTGTTAGGTCTGCAGGCTCATTTGGAATGTGGAGCAAGTAAAGTGAGCACCACCCACTCTGGTTACTTCTCTCCTCCCCTCTCCTAGATCAGCCCAAGACACAGAAAGAGAACATGTTCTATCCATCTATCATCTATCTATCTATCTATCTATCTATTTATTTATCTATCATCTATCTATCTATCTCTCCACTTTACTAAGAAATCAAGGTAAAAGACAGAACCACTAGAATTAAACGGCGCATTCACAGACCATAGAGCTGAAAGAGGAAGTGAGAAAGAGTGGCACTCTTTCAACTTCCTTCTTCAACTCTACATTCTTCTCAGTGGATGAAAACAGAACCATTCTCACCACCTCATGACCAAAAGAGCAGTGAGGGAGGGATAGCTCAGAGGGTTCATGAACACCAGGGAGAAGACCTCAATGGTGCCATGTTGGTGATCCCCACACAAGGTACAGTTCACTGGAAGTATCCCAACATACATGACATTGCGTCATGCTTTGGTGGGTGGTGCTGTGGTCTAAATCACTGAGCCTCTTGAGCTTGCCGATCAGAAGGTCGGTGGTTCGAATCCCCACAACAGGGTAAGCTCCTGTTGCTCTGTCCCAGCTCCTGCCAACCTAGCAGTTCAAAAGCACACCAGTGCTAGTAGATAAATAGGTACCGCTGTGGCGGGAAGGTAAATGGCATTTCTGTGTGCCCTGGTTTCTGTCACGGTGTTCCATTGTGCCAGAAGCAGTTTGGTAATGCTGGCCACATGACCCGGAAAGCTGTCTGTGGACAAACGCCCGCTCCCTTGGCCTGAAAGCAAGATGCACGCCGCAACCCCATAGTCACCTTTGACTGAACTTAAATGTCCAGGGGTCCTTTACCTTACCTTAATGGGCAAGGGCAGCTTTTGGAGGATGTGTCCACAGTGAGAAGCAAAATCAACATTTACCCCCACAATCATGTCCCACTGGGTATATATGCTATGCTATTTATACCCCAGATAAAGAATTTAAGAAGATAAGAGTTTGTGCTTGATAAAGCAGAATAATAATTTTAGACCTTATTTGATTTTTCCAAGAAACTGCATAATCATAAAATAATACCATACAATCACTACATTTTAGGTCCTAGAGGTTTTTTTTTAACTAGTTCTCTTTTTAATGGTTGCTCAAAATTGCTGTCAATGAATAGTAATATTGACTAAAAGGAATTTATGTCAAAGCCCAGCTTTTAAGTCTTTTTAAGTTCCATTTATTTCAAAATACTGCAAGATGATTAAGGTTTCTCAACAGATACCTTACATAGGGCCCTTTATATTTTTGACACACAGCATCTAAGAAGCAGAATAATGTCCCAAAACTTCCACACAGAATGACAGCATAAAAGGAAGGGAAAAAAACTAACTTCAATGGGAAGGTTACCTTTGATTTGTACTTGTAGCAGTTTGGAGGCTTTGTCATATACACGATTCCTTTTTTTGGATTCTTCTGATCATCTCATTCTGTCTTTCACATTCTGAGTTTCTTTATCATTTAGTTGGGATACTGGCTGGTTGTATCAAAGTTCCTAAAATGCCATTTTAATTATTGCCATAAGGCCAATAAGGAGGCATTGGTTTCCTCTGAAGGCTATAAAAACACAGAACAATAATATTTTGCTCTATGATTTCATTCTTGGTGCTTTCACCAAGTAGAGGAATAGTAGAGGAAAGGGCTGTATCTGCATTCTCTATATTTTACAGGTTAATGTTTAGTGGGCTTATTCTGGTGGCTGGACTTAGATATTTAAAAGTGTCACAGGTGCCAGCATAGAAAATGGATGCCACAAGCAACAAGAATAAAAATATATATGTGATTCTACTTCTTACTGCTGAGTACTATTACATATAAAAAAGCACTGGGAGACCCCTTCCCCCCCAAAAAAAAACCCCCTTGTATTTCACACAAGAACCCACAACAAAGTATGGCAGCCACTGAAGGCATGAGAACTTCCCAGTGAATTGTGAATCAAATTACCAAAGCAAGTTAGAGCCTGAAGTCAATAGGGATAGGGCTTCAACGCACGCAGTTGGTTGACATCAGCAAAATGTGGGTACTGGACACTAAATGCTTTCAATTTATAAAGCACCGCAGAGCTTCTAGAAGAATAGATTAGTAAGCAAGTTTCTGGAGAAGGCAGATGCAAGGAAAGGCTAATCCTAGCTACAGGATCTTTAGCAAGGTTTTGCTGATTCAGAACTCAACTACGAGAAGGTATTTTGTTTTGGTTTGGAAGAAATGAGGACGCTTTGGTGTTTTTATATGCACTGTAAGCCACCCAGAGTAGCTGGGGAATCCCAGCTAGATGGGTAGGGAATAAATAATAAAATCATGATTATGGAAAACTAAATCCAGGGCAGGGCTACACTCAAAATGGATTTTTCTGTCATGGGGCTGCTCCCATGATGAATCTGGGGAATTATAATTCTGTGAAGACAGTAGGTGCCGCAGTGCATATCCACACAGTATGGGCTGGATTCAACAACATATTTGTGCTAGTTGGGGGCAGTGTAAGAGGTTCCATGTGCACAATGGGCCTTTCACCCTTCTCCTCTCCCCACTTGCCCCTCCAAAAAGTTGACTTGCAGGGGGTTAGAAGAAGAGAAGAGGGCAAATTCTTCCATCAGGCAGGCAGAAATGTTTATGTGGATGAAGCATACCCCTTAGTGCTCCTTTTAATTCCACCCTATATATTTAAAACCAGGGATCCATGAACCAACTCATTATTTCCTTATGTGCCATTAAAGCTATGTTCTTATATTAGGCCACTTTTTAAACGAAGTAATTACCAGCACTATGGCCTTGCCTCATTATACAGTATATTTCTTCCTGAAGGCTTCTGCCAGCTTAAAAATGTTTCATTGACATTATTACTGAGGTGTAAAAGTTAAAAATTTGCAGCTGCAATAATACCTCCAGCACAAATTGGTATAGCTCCACCGGATAGAGATAATTGTTGGGAACTCACAGGTCACCTGACCTGTAAAATAAGATCTGCTTCAACAGAAACCATTCATTGCTATTAAAATGTAGTTTGAAGTTACACCTGGCTGCTGACAAGCCTACTGCTTTCCCAGAATGCCACAGTGCTGAGAATGTGGCCGCCAACTTATTCAGCTGAGGCACTCTCTAAACCAGATCTGCGCCAGGCCTGAAATAAAGAGCTCAGCTCCGTTTGCTAGTGGCTTTCTTCCTGTAAATCTACACTTGTGGTGCTTTGTGAACACAGTCCACTGGGCAGCTGCATTTACAATTACAAATACTGTGAAATATTCAGTACTTTAACAATGTGAATGACAAAAGGCCGCAGTGGTTTCACACCTTAGTGTCGAGTAGCCCTATTGCACTCACTGTGTCAGCTTATGAATGAAAGTTTCCATGACTGCTCCCAGGATGAGGACTGATGAGGCTGTCATGCAATCTGCATCATGCCTTGCTGTCTAGTAAAAATCAATCTTGCATTAGTGGAGACTGTAGACAGATCTATTTTGTGCAGTGTGTTGCCATAATCTTTTGTCTCAAACTTTAATGTTTACATGAAATGGATCTGAGGCAAACAAGCGACCAATGACAAGTGATGGACAGATCCTGTTTGTTTCTTTCTTTCAAACATGTTAAACAAACATTTTAACAATTATTTGCATATATGAACATCTGTGTACTGCCATTCCTTCAATATCCCAAGAGAGTTTGCAACACATAAATACCAGTACAATAAAATAGTCCATTACAATCCAATAAAAATCCAACCATCACCACAGTAGCCAGGGAATTCTCTGTGGCTAAATTATGAGTAATAAATTCTTCAATTTATTATTTCTAGACCATCCATTATCCATGCAGAAAGACATGAATAACATTAAACGCAGCACCAAAAATGATACGATAGAATACATAAGGCAAACAATTATTATAAAAAGAAAACAATAACCAGAGCAGACTGAAATACCAACTGTAAAATGTGCCTGGGGGCAATTAGATAAGTGTTGAACTGGTGCTGAAACAATCATAAAATTGGTGTCGGTTGATCTCCTATGGAGGGCATTTGAGGAAACAGGGTGCCACCACAGAAAAGGCTCTGGAGTTGTGCTGTATTTTTGTACTTTTGTCTTTCCAGGCTGTGATGCTTTATGGCTTACATTTTTTATTTGTTACTTTCTTTATTTCTGTTACATTTGCACTTTTAAAACAAAACAATAAAATAATATATATATATATATGAATGCAAAGGCCCTGCCCCTTGTAGATGTCCAAATTTGTACAGTAGTAGAAAAGTCAGCAGTCAGTTTAGCCCCCTCACGCCATAGTGTTTTCTCTTTATATAAATCATCTATCAAAGAATCCAAACATTACAATATTTCAGTTGATTTTTTGGCTGAGGAGTGTGTGAAAAGCAACCGAAGAATCTGTTCCACAGGTCTTTTCTGTGCCGTATACCAGATAATGTAAGAGTTCCTTTGGGAATTTTGGACTGCATGCAGATTTCATAGTTTTCTAAGTCTTTTGCAGGAAGAAAAGCAAATAGTTTTATGGCGCCTTGTGTGGACTACAGTCCATTTCAACAGATGCATGAAGGTGTAGTCCTAAATTGGCAGGCATTAGTACCCATCATTTGCAGGAGGAAGACAGAGAGACGCAAGGACAGAGGGAAATGAAATATATAAAAATCAGACAGTGACCATGACATGAAAGCATTATAATTACAGTGGCTATCAACAAAACATTTAACACAGGCATTTTGGCAGCAGTGTGCTAATTAACACACTTGTTAGAGAGTAACTACTATTTGTGTTACAGGAGCTCAGCTGATAAACACATTTCAAAAATCAAAGAAACTGTCATGGGTACCACAAAATAATACATTTCACAGAAGAAAAACTAGTGATCCTCAAAATACTCCCCCCTAGATTAAATACTTACACCCCTGAAAAACCCAAAGAAAACAAAGACAAAAAAGC
This sequence comes from Podarcis bocagei, assembly GCF_964188305.1. Taxonomy (NCBI): domain Eukaryota; kingdom Metazoa; phylum Chordata; class Lepidosauria; order Squamata; family Lacertidae; genus Podarcis; species Podarcis bocagei. The sequence goes on from NC_138130.1 coordinate 40,393,226, forward strand.
AGGCAACCTCCTCAAACAACCCGCAAAAAACCATCGTATGACAAATTGGGAGGGGGCCTTGGTAGGCGTGAAGATAGTCCCTTATAGCACCATAACACCCATGTTGGGGACTCCATGGATCACCTAGATCTGGAAAATGAATCTGTGAATGTTATTTAATCAATGTAAATATTGTTCATTGCTGAGTCTCACCTTTTGCTTAGTTTCAGCAGTCACTGTTCCAGATTTGGTTTTTTTATTTTATTTTGTTTTTTTTAAAAAAAATAGATGCTGGTGGAGCAGAACTTTGCTATGATATATATTGCAACATTTTTATTGCATTCCACAGGTCCTCCAGTAAACGTTACTTGCAATATTTTTATCAACAGTTTTGGATCTGTCACAGAAACCACCATGGTAAGTGTGGCAATGCCACTGGCAAAGAAACAACACTCCTTAATCTATGTCATAAACACAACCTGTCAATTTTTTTTTCTATTTATTGTTCAACTTGCAGGTCCTCCTGTAAATGTTACCTGCAACATATTTATCAACAGCTTTGGTTCAATAGCAGAAACTACAATGGTGAGTGGGAAAAACCATTGAAGCCATCTTGTGAAGGGGGGTGATTTGCTCTGGATCTGGGGAATTCTAGATGTAGGGGCTTCAGGTTTAAGGGAAACTCAACATGTACACTGTCAGCCTTAGGACAATTATAGAGTCTAATTCTTAGGAATAATTTATATAGCAATATAGGATTTTATTTTTAAAATTATTTTTATTTATTGAATTTATACACGGCCCTACACCCAGAGGTCTCGTGGTGTAAACTCTAAACATGAGAAGCAGCAGAAATAATGGTTATTACTTAGATCAGTGATGGCCACATTTGAGGGCAGATGTTCCACAAGTCAAGCCCATCTCACACACACACACACACAGACAGAGAGAGAGAGAGAGAGAGAGAGAGAGTGGTACCTCCGTTTTCGAACATCTCGGAAGTCAAGCATTTCAGTTTTTGAACGCCGAAAACCCGGAAGTAACAGCTTCAGTTTTCAAATGCTTTTCAGAAGTCAAACATGCCAGTGAAGTCGAATGGTCTTCTGGAACAGATTATGTTCAAAAACCAAGGTACCACTGTATATGTATTTCCCATCAAATGAGGTGGAAAATAAGTTGCAGCACAACATTGACTCTTTGCTAGTCTTTGCTGTTCTTCTAATGTTGAGCTCCGGCTCCCATCAGCCTCAAGTAGTATGGCCAATTGTCAGGGGGGATGGGAATTGTTTGGGAGTTCAAAAACTCCCACAAAGTTGGGGCAGACTGCTCTGTTCTACACCCATCCAGGCACAAGCATCTTCCTGGCCCTGCCCAGATGTGCACAGACTCCCATTGCTGATGCCAGTGGTGGAACACATACTCCTTATTCAGGTTAGCCATCAAGGACTTGAGTGTAGATTGTATGGAAATCAAGTTTATTTCTCTGAGGAGTAAATGGCAAGGCAGCATCACAGAATCTAGAACCCAAAGCCAAATTTAGCTTATATTGAGCCCAATATTCAATAGGACCATTAGAGTTATATTCAAGCCAGACTGATGAAGAATGCAGAAGAATCACCACCCAACTTGCAGGGTTCCCTCCCTTCCCCTCCCTCTCTCTATGATGTTTAAGTCCTCTTGTTGGCAGCTACCATCACACACACCCCACACCACCTGATGGCTGTGGAAGTCAGAAGTTTTCTGGAGGCCAAATGACAGCTTAATCCATTTGGCACAGAAAGGAGCTCCTTCTCACTGAGCTGTTTCCAGTGTTACTCATACTCAGAGTAGACCAGATGAAATTAATGGACATGACTAAATTTCATTGGATTGACTCTGAGTAAAATAGAATTGAATACAGTTCAGTCTTTGCTCCCCCCCCCCTTTTTTTAAAAAAAGCCAGTTCAAATATGGCTGCCCCAGCACCACACTGAAGCCCACTTTCGTTAACACCCACCTCATCACTCGCAGTTTCAAAGGGCCATTTTCACATTTCCCTGCCCAAATGAACTGAAAGTTACTTGCTGAAATATCAAAGTGTATAAAATATATTTTAAAAAGCATAAAAACGAAAAACAGGGAAATGACTAAACAGCTTGGCTGAATTAAACGTAATTTTAAATTATGCCTGGTTATAATCTTCTTCTTTTTTGTAAAATTGTTAACAGGGCAAGTTATTTTCTTACATAAGTATTAAAACACAAAGGTCCCAGATGTAAAAAGATAAAGCAGTGTCAAGTAAGCATAGATCAAAGGTGCCTTTGTAATTTTGCAGCTTCTGCAGTCTGAAAAAAGCAGATTTGGCATCTGATTGCCTGCATGCTCCCCTGTGGGCACCTGGATGCATTTGAAAGGCTACAACCAGTTGGTGGTCAATGCGGCAGGGAGAAGAAATGTGGCAGTTCACAAGGAGAACCACTGGTCGCCATGAAATGGCGGTAGAGAGGTGCAGGCCTATCTGGTGCTGAGAGACAAGGAGTCGCCGCAGCCAACGCTGTGGAAGTGTTGCTGAGTGGATAGTCACAGGGAGCACAGTAGACACTTTCTTTCCTTTGGGCATGTGCTGAAGTTGTTTTTCACCTGTCCAGAATAATTGTGGCCTTCTGACCTGGCATGGTTGCAGGGCTGGACAACAGTGGCCTCTTGTTCAAGACCTGTCCTGTGCTGGCTAGGATGCTTTGAGGCCTTGTGTAACACAGTTCCAGAAGGTAGTCTCCAAGTACAAGTTCCTGGGAACTGCATGGGACACAGGTGGCACTGTGGTCTAAACCACTGAGCCTCTTGGGCTTGCCAATCAGAAGGTCAACAGTTCGAATCTGTGGTGAGCTCCTGTTGCTCTGTCCCAGGAGTTCAAAAGCACACCTATGCCAAGTAGATGAATAGGTACTGCTGTGGCGGGAAGGTAAACAGCGTTTCCATGCAGTCTGGTTTTCTTCATGGTGTTCCATTGCACCAGAAGCGGTTTAGTCATGCTGGCCACATGACCCGGAAAGCTGTTTGTGGACAAATGCCAGCTTCCTCGGCCTGAAAGGAGATGAGCACTGCAACCCCATAGTTGCCTTTGACTGGACTTAACCATCCAGGGGTCCTTTACCTTACTTTACCTTTTTGCCTTTACCTGGGAACTCAGATTCTGCACTGCATTGAGAATTCCCAATGGGAAATCTAATATTGTAGTAGTAGTAGTAGTAGTAGTAGTAGTAGTAGTAGTAGTAATTTTATTAATTATTGAATTTGTATACCATCCTTTATCCAAAGATCACAGGGAAATTCACAGCACAAAAATACAATATGAGTACACAAAATACGTAATACACACAAATACAAATCCATGAGTCCCTCTCCCACAAACATACTGAAAAGTCCATAGAGAAACATTTTTGCCTGGTGCCTAAAGATATGCAACAAAGGTGAGCCTCTCTGAGGAGGGCATCCCACAAATGGGGAGGCACTGCAGAAATGGCCCACTCTCGTGCTGCCACCCTCCAGACCTCTCATGGAGGAGACACACAAAGAAGGCCCCCGATAATAATTGCAGGGTCCAGATTGGTACATATGGGGAGAGGCATGCCTTGAGCTATTGCAGTCCTGAGCCATTTAAGGCATTCCTATGTCTTAGGAAAAACAGGCACTGACCTGAAAACGTTCAGCATTTAAGGAAGGCCACTCTCCCCTCTAAGCAATGCCACAGCAATCCTCCCAACTCAAGCAGAATTGCAGGGAATTAAATTTCACTTGAGACTTCTCACTGGTGCTGTTGACGGGCCTTGAATGGTGTTTTTGCCCTCTCCATTTAGGACTCCGGCAGCTGTAGTGCTGAGGTTGTAGGCTCAATTCAGTTCACATTTAAAGACAAATCTACCTCATCCACACATTCCAAAGCAATACACAAATCTCAGCACAGCCATCCTTCAAAAGCTGCCCTTCTCCAAATTCTGTAGTGCAGTTCTCCAGGAAAGTAAGGGGTACAAAAATGCAGACACTAGGGTAAAGTGTGCATAAAAATGCATATATTAAACATATGTTTAAAAGCATATTAATGTACAGAAATACACTGTATCTGGGAAAATATAAATATTACGAGAAAACAGGCTTTGCAAAAAAAAGTCTGTGACAGGCGAAAAGTGCATGCAAAAGTATGTACTTTAGGAGATAGTTAGGGAAAAATACTGATTTGCAAACTGATTTGGATATGCGGAGTAGTTAATTTACAATTATAAAAATGAGAAATGGACAGAAGCCAGACTTGACAGATTCACTCATCCCTTGTATGGCATATCCTCCTTGCTTTTCTAGCATATCCTCCTTGCTTTTCATAGAGTTAGGCTATTAATGGGGGGCTATAAATGTTTAAAAAAGAGAGGTCATGGAGGTGTTCAACAGGTCCAGTAGTTTTGGGGATTATGGGATGCGTAGGACAGACAGCCTTTGCTTAGGGTCAAAATCTGAAGAGCATCTAGCCTGGTGGGTCTGGGTCACAACAAGACCTAAGATACCTGACAGTCACTTACATACACTTTAACATAAGGTTCTATAGTCATAGCAGGTTTTACTGTGACACATTAAAGCAAACATGAAACAAAACTCATCTATAACTTACATTCTTTTGTCTCTCCCACTAGAAAAATAAGATGAAGTTCAGATCAGAACTATACATAATAATTCCAATTAGGTCTAGTGCTCCTTAAAAATCTTGTCCCATGCCCTTCTGAAAGTGGTAAGTCTGCGAAAAAGGCTCTGTCAGCATAGCCACAGGGGCTTTCTAGCTTTATCCTAAAACCTTCTGCTGACCTTAATGCAGGCAGAGAACAACAGCAATATTAAGCAGTCAAAATCCTGCATGTCACTGACTTTACAAGATGGCATTCAATGACAATATTTGCACGACCTAATGCTGATGGCATTAATCAGACTCCTCCATTGCTTTGATTAAATCCCCTCATTGCATTTTTCTGTCTATAAGGTATGTTAATGTGTGTCTTTTCAGTGTTCATTATCGCATTTCTGCTAACAGCAGCAACAACAAAAGGCTTGAATAGTGAAGTAGATTCAAACAAAGATGTTTGGCTGCCATGTTTGCTTTAATCATAATACCTGCAGACAGCATCGAAGGAGTTCTGCTCGATTCAGTGCTGTTCCGATGTCTGACATTGACTTTCTTAAAGCTGCCATATCTTCAATGAGTAGCTTTGAAACGTGTTTATAAAATGGTCCTAAAGGCAAACATCAACTACTGCTCATCTGCTTTGCTTTATAAACTTGATGATGTGCTGAACAGTATTTCATTCTTGTGGTAATATAAAATCATGAATTTCATGAGGCTTCAAGAAGTTATTGTGTCCTCACAAAACACTGTTGACAGGTTGGACATAAAATGGGAAAAATTGGTTTCTCAACAGTCTAGGAAGGCACACAATGGACTGCAGTTTACTGTAATAATAATAATATTTTTAGAAAACAAAAACCTTCCATGGCCCAGAAAACCAAAATGGCCAATTTGAAGTAAACAGAATACAGAGGCAAGAAGAGGTATCTGCAAATATCTGATAACAAACTCAATGATTATTTAATATGCTTCAAGTCCAGCCAAAGGGGAATTTTGTGTTTTCCGTAACTTGGGCTAATAGACAAAGAAAACTCTCAATCACTGGAAGAGTACTGTAAATCTAAATATCATTGGTCTTCTGAGGAGTAAATGGTACTTCAGTTGCCTTACTTACACTGGTTGGCTGCAAAAGGCTGAGACTCTTAGACTGAAGTCTCAGGTAAGATTTTGTTAATCCTGGTTCTGAGTTTTATAGAAATAAACTAAGACATCTCAAGTCAACATTTTGCAAAAGTTTTAGTATGACTGTGATAGTTTGTGATTACTGTACTGATAATGGAAAATGTGTGCAAAACTACTCATTGTGTGCAGATTATATTTTGGGTTTGTTATTTTTTAAGATGTTTCATTTCCACCCCCCTCCTAAATATGATTTCTGGCAAGACAAATGTTCTTTCCAGAATCTCCCTTTTCTGTCCTGCAGCATAACTTGAGAAACTTACAGCACATCAAACACCCACAATTTTAAAAACAAAAAAACCCAAACTCTTCCTATCGTGACAGCGACTGCAATAACGTTTCAAAAATTTGGGCTTGATAATGTGCTACCGCATTTTGAATTGGTGTAATTTTTTAAAAAAACATTTGTTTACTTGTTTGTTACGTTTTCATCCTTGCTTTGCTTCCTGCCTATGACAGCAAGGCAAGAAGCCAAAGTGTGCTCAACATTTTATGTGACTTTTTAAAAAAATGTTATTTAAAAAAAAAAAGCGAGGCAAGAAGCCAAAACAAATTAAACTGACAAGTATTAAGATGAAATGGTGCTGCACAGTGTCAAGAGAAAGCATTTCCTGAAATACCAAAATGATGAATATACATTTTATACTTATTGAAAAAGGTTGTGTCTACATGAAGCTTGAATATAATACATTGATGTTTTCCCATTGCTGAGGAGTTGCTCTTATCCCCTTTAAATTAGCTGGTGTCATAATTTGTCTGGTGTGTTGAATAGACATTAATTCAACAGAAGAATTAAACAATTCTGCTGCTTGACTTTTGTGACAATAACCTGTGAAATGCCCTTGTGGCTTGGGGTTTTCTTCAACACAAGACTTTCTTTTTCCTCAGCTCTTACTGCCCCCATTAGGGCCTCCCAACATTTCAGAACTGATTTTGGGGAGTGCATTAGGGGCTGGAGGAGGCAGCAGAAAGAAAAGTAGCTCCGTTGCATAAATGGAAGTCCATTGCCCTAGGAGAGCTACAGTGCTGGTTACAGCCCTTTGCTAATGCTGCCACATAGAAATAGATATAGCTAAATTTAGTGGGTTTTATACCAATCAATATATTAGCATCATTTTTAATTGCTCTTGAAGATTAATCTTCAAGATTATGAACTCAGATTTAACATTGCAGCTGAAAGCTATCCCATCAAATATATTTAGGCCATCATCCTCAAACCATTTTTGGTGGACAGTCCTTTTGATTTTAGGGGGATTCTTCTAAAATAGAAGAATTTTTGAACAATAGGCTAACCAGGTGCCCGTGAAGTTCAGGGCTCCTGAATTCTTAATAGCTGCATGAAATGGGGAATTTTGGCTGGTGTAGATAGACTCTCTTTCCACTTGCAGAACTATGATAGTGGCAAAATCGCATACCCTTTTCTATTTTGTTATGCCAGGTGGCATCTACTCCACTTTCAGAATTCCCAAATCTCTTTTTAGGAAGGGAGGAAAGAGCTTCTCTGGTTGGGTGCAATTTAATCCCTAGATTCCCTACTGCACTGTTGTTTTTTAATGCTTGTGATTTGCTGCTTTAAGCGAAGTTTTAGTTTTCAGGCTACTGCTTTTTTCTGTTGCTGGTTTAAATGGTTTGTTTGTTTTTAATTGCAGGCTTGACGTTTTGTAGATTTGTTTCTTTACATCATTAGTAGGATTGTTCGTATTATTATTTGTATTGTAATTAGAGACTCCTGGGCCACGTGGTAGTTGGGAGAGCAGAATAGAAATAAATAATGAAGAGATCAATATTGCATCTGATCAAGATGTTTGGAAGCCTTTGCCAGGTCAACTGTGTGGCCATACAGTCCTAGTCTTGCTTCTACCTTGTGCTGTCCTAGCCAGATAAGAGGTGGTGATGCCATTGTTGGTAGGCAGACAGGCTGCACAACACTGCTCTGCCCCTCGGCCTGCTCCTATTAACTGCTGGGGATTTTAAATCCTTCTTTACCTCAGTGCTTATAGCATAATAGTTGTATCTGTGCAGTTTCATAAATGAAAAAGCATATTCTGAGTTGGATTGCAACTGTTCGCCCCTCTCTCCACCAGTTAGGGAGTGACCTTAGTTAGAATTCCACAGAAGTGCAGCAACAGTCAGATTTATGTTATCACATTTGTGAAAAGTGCTGCATTGGTGGCAGTTAATTAAAAAGGAAATCCTGGGGCTATTGATTTTAATACAGTGAATGTTAAAGCTGCCTTTTCCCCCTGCAAAGAAGGAACCTCGCAAACACCACAAAATGAACCTTAATGGTGTTCATATTTTATACTGTATTCCTCATTGCTATTAAAATTAATAGAAATGTTTCCAGAGATTTCAGTGCCTAATGTTAGGCTAGGAGGAAGGGAAGGGAAGGAGAAAGCAAGGCAGAGCCAATACCATGTAATGATAATGAGAGGGTACTTTCAATTCATCTCTAGGCAAACAACCCAATGAATCCACAGATGAGCTGGAGCCCGAGTCTACATCCTTTTCCTCAGTACTGTCTGAAAATGCCTTTAATCTTAAAAGAAGGGGAACAGAGCGCACTCCAGATATTCTTGGACTACAACTCCCATCATCTCCAGCCAGCATGGCCGGTGGTCAGAGATGATGGGTGCTGTAGTTCAGCAACTTCTGGTATGTCCTTATCTAGTGTGTCCCTTTTGTAATGCTAACAACGCATTCTTATGCGAGCTTATACCGGCTACAGTCCTAACCTCACTTAACTGTGAGTTGATTCAGTGGGACTTAATTCTGAGTTGACACTGTGAGCCCCACTTTCTCCAGAGGAGCTTATTTCCTATTAAGGTTGCTTAGGATTGCCACCTGAAATCTTGTTTATGTGAAGAGCAGTTTCAAATGCAGCATTATAATTTGCATGGGGTTTGATTTGAGGTGAAAATTGCCATCTTGCAGGAGGGAGATTGGAAGGGTTCGTGAAAATGAACCTACTTTCTTTCCATGTTTCTGTGCATTTTTCATGACTTTTCATATCCATTGCTTAACTGGTCTGCTGCTGACTCAGTGCCGTCTCTTACTACGAAAACCACTTTGAGAACTTCTCGTTTAAAAGCGTTGTATACATTCAGTATTCTAAGGCCCCATCTGCACTTAAAGCAGTATCATACCGCTTTAACAGTCAAGGCTTCCCCCAAAGAATCATGGGAGCTATGGTTTGTTAAGGGTGACTAAGAGCTGTTAGGAGACCCCTCAAAGCGCCACAATGCTCAATGCTAGTTGTCCCTCAACAACAACATGAGAATACTGGTCAATGAAAAGGTTTCTAAATGTCCATGTGTACAGTGATAGATACAAAGTCACTAATTTGGGTTAGGGAATGACATCATTTTCAGGAGCGTTCAAAGACTCCTGGTTCAAAGGTTCAAAGGAGCATTCTATTGACTTTCACTTTGGTGAGAAAGTTCCAATGATAAATGAACACAGAACATAGGAAGTTGCCTTTTACTGAGTCAGGCTATTGATCTGTCTAGTTCAGTATTGTCTACAGTGATTGGCAGAAACTCCCCAAAACTTTTTTCCTATTCAACCTAGCGACGCCAGGAGTTGAGTCTGGGAGATTCTGCACGCCAAGCAGTTGCTCTGCCACTGAGCTCATATGTGTGGTTTTATCTAAAAAGTCATTCATCACCTACATTCATGAAGGCAAGCCAATAAACAAGGGCACTTAGTCAAGCTGAAGTTTGAAAAGATTAGTGGCCCTATTATAGCAGCAGTATATGTAAACTGCCATCAAGAAGGAACTTCTTTCTTGACACGTAGAAGAACATGTAATTAGCTGGACTGAACTACTTGATGAAAATCTAAAACTCTTAGCCCTGCAGCTTTAGGTAAATAAAAGCTAAATCAGAGATTATAGCCCCAAATGGTAACGTTCGCGCCAAAGCCTTGATCAAAGTAGCCCTTGCATATATTTTTCAGATTCTAACCCTTAGGAGCCCTAGCCAGCTTGGCCAATGGGCAGGGATGATGGGAGTTGTAGTCTATAACATCTGGAAAGCACCACATTGGCTATTCCAGACCTAAATCCTCACAGTGGTTAATGTCGTAGCTGGAGTTGTTATAAAATGAGCCTATCATTTTGGTTTGGAAAATGTCACTCTTGATGCTGTGCTGTTTCAAAATAAAGAATCGATTCTGGTGATTATTTCATGGACTGTACTATCTCAGTTTCGTCAGAGAAGCCTTTGGGGTGAAATTGAACCAATGCAGAAAACATCACCTCCGTTACAGCTTTGAATCTAAAGAGCTGTGAAACCAGTTTCACTTCCCCAAAGACAGTTTGGACTTCTTTCTTGAAAAGCAGTCCCTCATGCCACATCACAAATCTCTTTCATAAGCCGCTTGCCATATGGCAGGTGTGTGTGTGTCTTTCTTGTTAAAAGGAGGGGAGCTAAAAATTACTCTGGGCATGTTCAAGTTTTGGGGGATGCCAAAAGTAGCTATTTGGATTCTCTTTCCATGTAGCTGGGAGCCAAAGAAGCTGCTGTCATAAGTCCCACCCTGACATGACTCTCACTCAGGTTGACTACAGCTGCTGGAAAGCTCCAGAAGGCATGGCTGTAGGGCAGTTCACCAACTGCCTTGGCAAGAAAAAATTGATTCCCTCCTGTGTAGAATGTGAAAGGAAAGCTGCCATTTTGTGCTGGTTTTCCCTACCCTTCCACCCCTCTTCTTCACTCACTTCCTGTTGCAGGCACAGCTAATCCTCTTCCTGACATTTATTTATTTATCCAAGTTATATATTAGTTGCATGTCGAGACCCTGAGGCCACCCCCTCATTGAGGAATGAGACACAAGGATATTAGGTTAATGGTTACTGGGCAAATTTAGGCCACAACTTTATTGGTTACAGAATGTAGGCAGTATTGGCTTAGGCATTAGAATTGACCCGACTATATCTGACTCCTGCCCGTCACACAGGTAGTCCTGTAAGGGTCGTCCACCAGTAGGGGGAGCCCCATTGGCGCAAAACAACTCAAGCTCCCCCTGGGTTCCCGACGGGGTCATGGCATGGCCCTAGCCCCACCCCAGGCTTTGGACAAGATCCACACCCCCGAATTCCTTTCACGGAATACCCTTTAGCTTGGAGGGGCAGGTGATAGCCACACCTCCGCTCTCCCATCAATCCCTAACTGCCAAACCTTACAAAGTTGTGGCAATTGCTACGAGGTAGGCAAAAACCAAATGGCCCAAGCCAATTTGCCAAGTGGAAAAATTCCTACCAGGCCCCTCAATGGCGACCAACCGAGGTCCATAGCAAGGCCAAATTCGAAACCTGAAAATAGGGAGGGAGAGCGGGGGATCAAGGAAATGAGCCAAGAGGAAGCTCTCCGGCTCACGCCTCGTTTAAATGGGGCTGGCCATGGCCGCTGCAGCCAGCGGGTTGGCTGGCTGGATCTATGACGTGGCCAGGACCTCCGGGTGACAAGGGACTCTGCCCCCGCCCCCAGAGGGAAGCGGGTGGCCACGTGGTCCACCGCAAGTCCTCCCTACTGGGAAGTGGAGCAGATTTGCTTTTCACTCAGAAAGTCACATACAGAGAGAAATCGAACTGTAGAACCTCAGGCAGCGTATATGAAGCTTTGAGTGGATACAGATGAAAATATTGTACAGCCAGTTATTACATTTTCAGTCTTCACCCCAACCCATGACTGATATTTCATCACAAATGGCTTCCCAGAGGAAACTGAGGTAAAATCGCCATGCCGGCATTTTATTACCTGAAGAAAATAATAATAAAAATAATAATGATGTCTGAATCAACCCTATGGTGTCTGTGGTCAAAGGAAAACATAATGCCCTCTCAGCTAATTATATAATTGCTATTAGTCTCGGAGTCTAATAAAGCCAAATTACATCTAATCCAGGCAAGAGATTTAATAACTGGTGTGCCTGACATTTCTGCAGGACTACAGAGTGAACATTTTTTTGAGGCAGCAGTGGAACGACTCCCGTCTTGCTTACAGTGAATACCCTGATGACTCTTTGGATTTGGATCCATCTATGCTAGACTCCATTTGGAAGCCGGATTTGTTCTTCGCCAATGAGAAGGGTGCAAACTTCCATGACGTTACCACAGACAACAAGCTCCTGAGGATATCAAAAAATGGAAAGGTGTTATATAGTATCAGGTAAACGTGTGTGTGTGTGTGTGTGTCTTGGGCAGGGGTTTGAACTTCCACGTTCTATTTTTGTTATTCCTCTTTTATATGGTAATGAGGCTTAAACGCAGAAGGGTGGTGGTGGTGGTGGGGAAATCTCTCTGCTTCATTTTGCCCTGCTTGTTCTCTCCTCAAATGAGGAAATCAAGCAGGACAACAGAACAAGCTAGTCTTGGTGAGAATATAAAAGGGCCCAGGACTCCTTGCCTCCATCTGCAGCAGTGATTCCCACCAGCATCAAATGGAGCCACCCTTTTAAAAACAAAAACTGTAAAGGAGGACTTCTCGTTTTTGTGCCTGAGATTCATTAAAATGCAGAAAGAAAGCCTGATTTTTAAAATGTCAAAAGAAGCATTTTTTAAAAAGGCATCTTTAGACCTTGAAGTATATTAAAGTAATAACTCAGATGTGCCTATATATTTATGTAGCCTGTCCTTGGTTGCTCAACCTAGTTATTTAGGCATTTTAAAATGCAAAGCACAGTGACATGCATTACACTGGGACGGCTCTGGTTAAAGTTGGTACATGCTCTCACAAGCACCCTTTGATGAGATGTGATTAAGCAGGATGCGCACAGAGAATCGGAATGATAAAGAACCTCAAAAATAGCAAGGCTGAGGCATACATTGTATAAGTGATTGTTGCAGCATAATCTTCATATGCTACTTAGCATGCTTCATTGGCTTATTAATAGCTTAATATTTGCAATGAGGCTTGAAGATGGAAAGTCCACTTACTGTTAACAAGGCAAATTAATCATGGTTTTGAAAGTCCTCTTTTTCTTGCCACAGTTGGTTCTAAATCACCACCAGTGCCAATGTCTGCTTAATTGTTTAGTGAAATATTTGCAACTCTTGAGTTGTATTCAATGGAGTTTACTCAGAGTAGACCAATTGAAATTAATGGATGTAGGTTAGAAATGCCCATTCATTTTGGGGGGGTCCACTTTGAGTTGAACTAACACTGGATACAACCCATGATCTTGTGGTCATATGGAATTCATCTTAAATGCAATGGTTTTATGGCTTTCATCCATATAGAAGGAAGAACAGACTTTCATTGTCTTTCCATAGGCATCCATGAATTCACCCTTCCCTGCCCCAGAATTAATTCTGCAATAGTTTCCTGACCACCTTCAATCTTCTTCATCACCTAAACCTCATGTAGACATTACTCTGAAAATTCAGAGGCTATTATATCAGGATATAATTAGGACCGTGTACAGACTCATATAAACAAAAGTCCACTTGTGTTAGTATTTCAAGTTGCGCCATAGGCACACTGATCTTATTCAGACACTTAGTTGAGAATGGTCCATCTTTCCTCTGTCTACTGTACCCTGCTCTACATGCATTGCACCATCTTTCTTCCAATTATTCTTGCTATAGTCATAATGACATATGGTCATAATGACATAGGCAGATTAAAATGGCAGCTGTGTACCATTGGAAGTAGATTCCATTGGGAGTAGATTCCATTTGGTTCCAATGAACTTCCTCATCCTTCTGACCAGTCCTCAAATTATGCAGCAAAATTTAAGGGAGGTTTTAATGAAACCGAAAGCTCTATCCCTTCACTTCCCCAGTTTTAGGCAAATTATGGGCCACCTGTAGCCCTACAACCAGTAGCTAAAATGAGGGAATTGAGCCTCTATAGCCCTCCCTTAGTAAATTGAGGACTGCTTCTGACAGAGGTATGGCTTTGCTAGCGTATTAAGGCTGTGGTTGTATACTGACTTATAACGTAGCAAAAACCATCGAATTCAATGGGACTGAAATCCTGTAACTACTTTCCAGTCTGTAAGCCCCACAAAAAGCAATGTGACTTCTAAGCTAGGTGTACAAGTGCTGTGTGAGCCATTTGTAACAATTGTTCATGTGTCTGAATTTTTAAAAACATAGGTTGCCTTCAGTTTGATGCTTAATGCACAAATACCATTTTTATCATTGGACCTTATTTCTGTCTGTTTAGGATTTGAAATCATGGCATTTTATTAAATTATTAGCTGTTTTACTTAATGGGCAGTAATAATGAATATAAACATAGCACTAACTAGCTTACTTTTGGGATAGGAAAAGTAACAAGCCACATACATATTTATTTATTTAGCGTTACATCTATATTTCCCCCTTTTCCCAGGTTGGCATACACAGTTCACCCCCTTCCCATTTTATCCTTACAACAACCCTGTGAAGTTGGTTAGGCTGACAGGCAGTGGTTGGCCCAATGTCACCCAGTGAGCTTCACGGCTGAGTGGGGATTTGAACCCGGATCTTCCAGATCCTAGTCCCGTGCTCTAACCAGTGCACCACATTGGTGGCATTATTTCATTGGCCAACCTCCACAGCACAGAAGAAATGAGACTAGAGAAAGAGGAAGCCTGAATGATAAGAGCACCACACAGCAAACATGTGGTTACTTACCAAGCGCTGTTCTCACGTTTAATCCCCAGAAAAATAAGATGTTTCTCTTTGCTTGAGTGACATCAGATGTATCTTACTGGAGGCAACAATGCAGCTGAGTGCTGCTATTTGCAGCACAGATGGATAATTTTCCTGACAATTTTTCATGCTGCAAAAGTAATATTTCAGGCTGTCATATCAGATTTGTAAAATTCAGGAGCTTGAATGAAAGTTTATCTGAAGCAGAGTAAGCATATTTTTGTGTTGAATCGAAAGCATGTCATCTCCCAGTTGTGCTTTATGGTGCATAAATGTATCTTTCATGGGTAATCAGCATGAAGAATCAGCATTGCACCTATGGCCATCAACTTTTATTTTACCTTGGGGTGTATTCAGACCAATCTAGCTGTTGATGCGGGATAGAATGCCATCTCAGCAATTTTCAGGTGGACCTAAAACCACCCAATTGTGTTTCAATGAATATGAAGCCATCCCAGGATGCTACACAGAGCAAGGTTACACTAGCTTGCCCCATCCCCATTCCCAGCATCATCATCCTCTTCTTTCTCTTTTTGGGTGGCTCCAGATTCTCTGTATTTTGCAGGAAGGATTCAAATGCAAACTGGGACTTTAGGTTTGCACAATTAAAGTGAACAAAAGTGGTCTGTTGCCCAAACCCACTTCTTTTTAAACACAGGCTGTGTATAGGCCATTCATTTAATGCACATGATCTTCCTCAAAGAACCCAGGGACTGTAGTTTGTTAAGTGAACTGGAAACTGTAGCTGGGGGGGGCACTAAACTACAGCTCCCAGGGTTCTTTGGGGGCAACATTGTGCTTTAAATGTATGGCATGTTTGCAGCCACAGTTTGGAAAGCGATGGGGGAAAGCATGAAAAATGTGGTATGAATGAATAATTAACAGGTAGATGTAAAAGTGCCTTGCAAACAAATCATGATGAATGCATTACGCTTGTTGCCTGTAAACTTATCAGAACATAAGGTTTGTGCAAGCAAATAAAGATGGATGCTGAGTAAACAGGTCAGTTGGACCTGTTTTTCTCTGTCTGTTCCAGAGAGAAATTTTGAAATGTGCACCTGATTTGCCAGAAAACAATTGGCAGTATTCTCTTCTTTATTGGAAAGGGGATTAGACAAATGGATAGAGGATAGATCTCTTGATGCCTTGCCATGACACCTAAAGAATGATTTTGTACCTAGTTGGTGTGTTTCCCAAAAACATCTGCCTGGTCATGATTGGAACAGTGGAATTGAACTTGATGGACCTTAGGTCTGATCCTACAAGGACAAATGTTATGGGCCAAATATCATAAAATCAAATTCCACAGAGAACATTACAACGTTCTGTATTGAAACAAACAAATCAAACACACAGAAGAAGATGGGGAACATGTGGCTTGGCAGTAGTACATATAAAAGGGATCTTGGGATTGTAGTTGATCACAAGGTCATAGGTCAGCCGTGTGATACAGCTGCACAAAGGGCTAATATTAGTAAGAATCCTAGTTTCCAAGCCATGAAAAGCAATTGTCCTGTTAGTTTGACTGGTGTTAAATAAGCCAGACCTCACATGAAGTAAAGCATCCAGTTCTGAGCCCCATGCTTTAGGAAGGATTTTGACAATTTGGAATGGGCTCAGAGAAGGGCTATATTGGTCTGAGGCATGAAAAGCAAGTCTTGTGATTAAAGGTTTTAAGGAACTGAGGATGCATAGCCTGGAGAAGAGAATACTGAGGGGTGGCATGACTGCCTTCTTCAAATACCTGAAGGGCTGTCATTTGGAAGGGGGAAAAAAAAGCTATCTGCCACAGCTGCCACAAAGGCCAAAAACAGATCTAAGGACCTTATATTGTAGGAGGGCAGATTTTGGTTGAACATTAGGAATAACCTACTGACGGAAAGAGCAGTTTGAAAATGGAACCAGTTTCCTAGAAGGATGGCCTGCTTTCCCTTGCTGGAGACCTCCAGGCAGAGACTTCTGGCCAGCCATGTGTTGAGGAATGATCCAGTTCTGGATTTCCTGTGTTGAATGAGATGGCTGACAAGCCCCCTTCCAACTCTGTGATTCTGGGTTCTTGTTCAAGTACATGGTTGGAAGAAATGGTAAAGAACTAAAGGGTTTTATGAACAAAGTCTAGGATCCCTTCATACTCTTCTACTTTGCAAGAAACCAAACGCTTAAATGTCTCATATGAAGTTAGCATCAGTATGTTTTCTAGAAAGTTAGGTGCTAAATTTTTAGTTGGTGCAAACTGGGATGATGACAGTGGGCACAATTCAGCAGAACATTCCTGTTTGTTAGCCTCATCGAACAATTGCTCCTGCACAGTGCTTCCTCATCCCAGGGAATGTCTGTGATGTGTAACACACAATGTTCAGAACTCCAGAGAATATCTCAGATCTGCAATGTATATGGGTCTGTTAATCTGTGTGTGCAACAAAGACAGCGAGAGCAAGAGCTTCAGCTTGATGACTTTAATGTTGTTCTATAATCTAATGTTAGAATTTAAGAGGATTTTAACTTCCCTAGTAACACTGCTTTATCATGGAAGAGATTAGCAAAGTGAGAGGGCAGAGGTCATTATCATGACTAAAAGTCATTCTTTGCTCTGCAAACAGCTAAGTCTTTTGTGTATATTCCTCTCTCCTGTTGTACAGTGATATTGGCTGTGCCCTGATGACATTGACAGGTTGCCTTTTTTCTTTAGAAGGCAACACAGATCTTGCCTTCTCAGGGGAACGTTCCTTTCTCGATTTCATTTTTCTAAGCCCAGCACAAGAAAAATGATTCAATTATCCTCAGGCAAAATTGTATGAAATTCCTTGTTCTTTGGAATGACTTTTTAAAAATGTAAAGCATTCCACTGAGGCTTGAAATAGCCTCCCGGAATAATGAAAGTGGGCTCGAAGAATAAGAAAATACAGAAAATGCTAATTGATGGAGCCTGCCTCAACAGAGTTAAAGCGCTTTTGCTAGATGTCACAGGAATGGTTCACACGTGCATCACATCCTTTTTGTACACTTGATTACTGAGTACTTGGGGCCAATTCACACATGCAAGTTCGTCACTTGATGACTGTAACATCAAGTGATGACTTGCATGCGCAAATGCGTCAAACACCTTAGCTAGAACTTACACTCTATTGAACACAACTTTTTGTACAGTGTGTTCACACATTCAGCTGCTGGCCATCAAGTCTAGGATCACCAAAGTCAGACAGTGTTGCTAGTACTTGGATGCACATAGCATCTTCACACAAGTCATTGGGGGTGGACATGTATGTATAAAAGCCAGCACCACACCTTGCCATTGTATCTTTTTATCATCACAGCGCTCTCTCACTTGAGGTGACAGGACAGGTGCCACAGGGTGATAGCCAAGTCCCTGCCTGTGATGGGGGCTAGTCAGCCTAGTGCTTGATTTGGCTCCCCCAACTCCCAACCAAAAGCTCATAGAGCTCTTATTGCAGAGCCCTCTGGTGACAAGTATAGCCCTTTAGGCCTATACAATGGCAGAAATAGTGCCTTAGGCCAGAATATGGAATATAAGTCCTGCTCACAACCAGAGGTCAGTTCTGCCCCATCTGTTGAGCACTGACCCTCCTGCTGGCCCTGTTATTGTGAAGAGTACCATGCCAAACTCAGCACTGGAGCATTGCAGGACATTTATCTGACCAACCTTTTGGCTCCAATTGCTACTTTAAACAGTAATCAATAGGAAAAGACAAGAAGCACATGAGAGCAGGGATAACTACTTTTGATAACTGACTCACATATGGATCCTGCAACATTGCTAGGTTTATATGCAGAGATCCCAGAAAACTGACTGTGCATTACAGAATTGGAGCTATCAGGCATACCATCAAAGAACCGGAATTTTGCCCGCAATATTTTGAAGTCACACTTCATGTTGCAAAGCAGCAGAAAATGATTTAAATATCCTGAAAGTAACAGCTTTTCTTTTGAAACTCAAAATGCCTTTGCTTTAAATCCTTCCTCACTCGGTGGCTTCGTTTCTATCAAAAAATGAGCATGCTATATTTAATTAAAAATAGGAGATATGTTGGCAGAGCCCATATATAATTTTGTATGTAGAGAGCACTATTCTTGGCTGGAAAGATTTTTTTTAAAAAATTGGCAGACAGTTTCTTATGGAAATCAGTATTAATAGGCTTTTTGGAGAATGCTTACTGGATACAGGCCAAAGTACACATCTGTGTACATAAAAGTCTAACCGACAATGGTTTGCATCTGGCATGAACTGGTAGTAACTTCTGGTGATCCGTGTCCTATGCAAAATATTCCTTTTGGCAGCATAGCCAATGGTAGATTTAAAATGCAACAACAAATGTTCCCATTAGTCTGATTTGTAAATAAGTGCCATGAGACTTAAACAAACCGAAGCAAATTATTTCTGTTTTGGAGAGCAGTAATAACATAGCTCTGCTCCATACATAGGATATTTCCTTTTTAATGATATTGTGTGGTACCAGACTTCCATGAAGATAATGACAAACTGAAAATATTTTAGAGAGCTACAGAGAGATGCTAATGGTAGATTCTTATGAGGACTTGCAGAAGAGTCATTTATTTAACCAACAAAGTGTAGAGAAGGAGAGGCAAGAAGAGTGTTGAACTATTTTAAAGTATGTGAGATAAAAGTTGGCTAGAGCTAGCCCTGCAAGCTTGTTTGCTGTCTCAAGTGCAGTGGAAGACGCTGTCCCATAGCTAGTGCTGAAGTCAGATTCAAGGGCCAGTTCTATTGCCATCAGTATGTGTATGCATGTGCGTTTTGTCCTTTGCCTCAGGCAGCAGAATCTCTTGAGCGGCTCTTGAAGAAGGGCTAAGGCAAAACATGTGAATTAACTTGTTCTCAGGCTGCAAAGTAGCATCAGTGCTTAAAGGTAAAAGTAAAGGTACCCCTGACTGTAAGGTCCAGTCATGACCGACTCTGGGGTTGCGCGCTCATCTTGCTCTATAAGCTGAAGGAGCCGGCATTTGTCTGCAGACAGCTTCTGGGTCATGCGGCCAGCATGACTAAGCCACTTCTGGCAAACCAGAGCAGCGCACGGAAATGCCGTTTACCTTCCTGCTAGAGCAGTAGCCATTTATCTACTTGCACTTTGATGTGCTTTTGAACTGCTAGGTTGGCAGGAGCAGGGACCGAGCAACGGGAGCTCACCCCATCACGGGGATTTGAGCCACCGACCTTCTGATTGGCAAGCCATAGACTTGGTGGTTTAGACCACAGTGCCACCCACGTCCCTCTTGCATCAGTGCTTAGGGCACCATAAAAGGAAAGCATCCTTCCCAATCCCCATATTAGGTGAGATAACTGAAGGCTGTTCCCTTATTCTCCAGTTATTTACAGGACCTTGGTCTTCCACTGATGTGTAAATAAGATTCATTGTCAAACCAGCTTGAAGGGTGCTGCTATGGCTTTCATTTTTATAGAGGGTTGCCTGTCATTGCTTTTGTATCATAACCTAAATAAAACTCCTACTCACTTTATGTGTATGTTAAGCCCACACACCAACAATAAGTGGTTTGTTGCTGGAATAATGCCAGACAGAAACTGAAAGGAAGTGACAAAAGAGTTTCAAGGTGCAGCCATGTTCCAACTCATAATATAAGAGGTTCTGAATTTAATTCCATAATGGCCCAATTACTACATTAATACAGATAATGCAGACATGCAGCACCCTTGAGGCTTCTTTGTTCTCTACCACCCTTCCCTCTACTCACAGACATAGTCTTCCTATCATCAGCACTGGCTCTACTATTAGACAGTGAGAGAGTAAATTTTGGTGGGAAATGGTGGCAGCCCCCAAGCTGCTTTCCTCTGTTAGATGGCAGAGTTTTGCAGGCAAATGACCTGTCCTGGACTCCTTAAACTAGCCTGCTGCCTAAGGTGCAGTGAAGGATGATATCCTATCACTGGCCTCTTGTACATGGAAGGTGAAGGCAGCAGCATCTTATTCTTTGCCTCAGGCAGCATAATGTATCAAACTGGTTCCACCCATCAGAGTGACAAACACCATACTACATATTACAAGTCTGTAAGTTTTGTATGGGGAAACCTGGAACTGGCATGGCAGCCATGGTCTTTGTTGAAAGGAAACATGTGGCTGAGCTTAGAGGTCGTGGCTACTGGGTCCAATTCACAAATTGACCTTCTGAATAGGCAGGAGATTCCCAGCCATTTTGTTGCTGGAAAAGGTTGCATACATGTAGCATAAAAGTCAGAAGTGTGATCCACATTTCATTGAACATAGATATATTGTTTGCACTTTCAGTTTTGAAATTGCTGGCTATTGTAAAGAGAAGGCAAATGTCCAGTGTTTATCCTGAGATGCACTAAGGCAATAAAACAAAATCAAAATGTAAAACCTTAAAGCAGAAACAGCTTATATTAGTTTTAACTACTAACCACAACCATATTTGAATTTAATTTCATGGATTTTCTGAAGGGATAATGGAAGATAGATAGATAGATGATAGAGATAGAGATATAGATATAGATATAGATATAGATATAGATATAGATATAGATATAGATATAGATATAGATATAGATGATATAGATAGATATAGATATAGATATAGATATAGATATAGATGATATAGATAGATAGATGCTACATTCCTTTGACATACCGCATGCAGTGACTCATTACAGCATATTTTATTACACTTTTAAAAAGAAAAGAGCCCCGCTTTCTGTTTTTGCCACCGCTCCATTATGTGCTATGCAAAGTGAAGTGAAGCTGTATGAACATTGCTCTGTGTTTGAGGGAACATTCTCAGAAACATCAATATTTATGAGGCATCAAGTGCAATCTCGTTCAAATGAGCCTCTGTGTAATAGTAGGGTGACTGTTGAATTTGTTTCTAAGTTTATAAAGCACTCCGTTGCACTGGGGAGAAGGCATTCCTGCATTAATTAAATAAAAGCGAACTTTATTTTCTATATGTTAGGAATAAAGTGTATAAACCAGTAAATGATAAAGGAGCTTTTCATAATAGCTCCATAATCACACTCCCAAGGAGTGCCCATGGGAGGCAGCTGTGCTGATCCATGTATATCTCCCCAAAGAGAAGCAGTAAATACTGTAGCATAATACTCAATTTATCAGGATCCGATGACAAGTCATAGCGTAAATGTGCTCTGATGGTGGGCATGTTGGAATTTGGAAACATTTTTTTTTCCCTGAAAGAAAACTCCATTGAACTCAGCACTGTTTCAATGTCTCTTGCCACCTTGAAGTCCCTGTCAGGATAAAGAGCGGGGTATAAATAAATATATAGTTATGATGATGATGTGTAAAATATATTGAACTTTAAACAAAAGAACTTCTGCCTGTTGCCCCAGACAGCATGGCCAATGGTCAGAGCTGATGGGAGCTGCAATCTAGGTGATACCAGGTTGATGAATGCTGCTCCAGGAGAATAGGAATGACTCAAATTTAGTCCATCAAGCTCAGTGCTGTCTATACTCGCTGGCATTGAGCTTTTCTGGGATTTCAGGCAGGGAGTCTCTCCCTGGAGATCAAACCTGAGACCCTCTGCATACAAAGTAAGTGGTCTACCACTGAGCTATATCCCTTCCCCATGGGCTGCAACAGCAAGAAAAAGAGGCAGTCGTCATCTAATGGCAGGTCTCACCTACCTGCAGTATAGTTGCCTATAGGAGACACAAATCTGAAAACTGTTCCAAGCAGATGGGAAGAAAACCTGTTGAGGCAAGTGAAGAGGGAGAGTTGTGGTTGCTATCCCAACAGCCCACTGTCTTGGCTGCTGAACATGTTATCTTGCAAAGAAAAATACATTCATTCTAAAGGTGTTACCATTTCTCTTTTAAGAGCCAGCGGGATGTTTGGTGCTTGACAACGTGCTAGTTCTCTCTGTGTTGCATTTTAGTCCGTTAAATGGTTTAATTTTATTTAGACATTACTATTTTTCACTTATTTTTTGTAAACTCAAGGGCTCTGTGTTACCTCCTTTCTGGCTAGGCTTTAAAGTGCTTCTCACCCTGGTTTTTCTGTTTTCCACACAGAATAACCTTTACTTGTTTGTCCCCATGTGCTGCAGTTCCTTAGTACAGTGGTACCTCGGGTTAAGTACTTAATTCGTTCTGGAGGTCCGTTCTTAACCTGAAACTGTTCTTAACCTGAAGCACCACTTTAGCTAATGGGAACTCCCACTGCTGCTGCGCCGCTGGAGCACCATTTTTGTTCTTATCCTGAAGCAAAGTTCTTAACCCGAGGTAATATTTCTGGGTTAGCAGAGTCTGTAACCTGAAGCATATGTAACCTGAAGCATATGAAACCCAAGGTACCACTGTACTAAGCTTCTCATTTCTGAAGTTCTTATTCAATCTCACGGCTAGAAAATCACCCACAATACATCAAACTGAACCTGTTCTGGAAGACCTGTTTATTGAGGATTCATTCTGATTTGTTTGCACCAAGCTCAGATGACATTATGTCAAAGCCAGTATTATCCCACACCTTCCAGTGCATTTCCCTATGACTTCCTTTATTGCAAAATAAAGAAACTAGGTTTTAGGGAACCAGGTCTGTTGCACAAGACCTTCCAATTCAACTAGAATTGTGCAACCTGAATTTGTCCATATGTGATTGAATTCTAGCCAGATATAGAGACAGTCTGCAAGCACCCATAGATTCACTTGCACTTTCTTTTTCTCTGTTCTTTTTAGCTTACCCTAGCTGCGGCACCATTTGTTTGGAGGGCAATTATTACTTTTGTTGAAATATGCAGCATCTGGAAGGATCATCTTTTAGCAGAGCAAGCTTTTTATGTTAGGAAGTCAGATGTTATGAAATAAGCTGCAATAAGGAGGAAAATCCACAGATAAGTGGATTTGCAAATGATCCTGAATATTATTGCTCATCCAACATTGTTAATGCTGAGAGACCTTCATTATAAATGTGTGGATGTTTTGTCAAGCACTGAATTGGGCTGAGTGAATTTATGTTTCAGACAAGTGCTCATTCCTTAGAGATTGCTGAACTTTCTCCCATGTGTTTCACTGAGAAGGGATAGCCTAGCAAAGGGCTTTCCCCATGAGGAGAGCTGTCTCTCATCTGTTGAATAAATATCTGCCTAAGGAAAGATATCCATCTCACAGTGGAATATCCCTGCTTTTTTTAGTTCAGTTTGTCAGTGCAAACCTGTCTAAAGGATATTTTGCTTTTGACCTATGCTACAAAACCATGAGAAAAACTAAGTCGAGATATCTTCCAAGTTGGGTGGCAATTACTCATAAAGCATGTCAGAAAAATTCTTTTTTACCTTCAACAATATTTCATTTTGGGCCTTCTCGGTAGTGGCGCCCGGCCTGTAGAACGCCCTCCCACCAGATGTCAAAGAGGTAAACAACTACCTGACATTTAGAAAACATCTGAAGGCAGCCCTGTTCAGGGAAGTTTTTAATGTGTGACATTTTGATGTATTTTTAATCTTTGTTGAAAGCAGCCCAGAGTGGCTGGGGAAACCTAGCCAGATGGGCGGAGTATAAATAAATTATTATTGTAGTAGTAGTAGTAGTAGTACAATCTCCCTCACAAATAAAACATATGTAACACGAATGGCACATCTATTACATGCAATAGAAATGTCTGACAGGTAAGAAAGGTCACTGTATATTCCACACTAATTCTTAATATTGAAAAATAGCTAGCCTTTGCCATGATGAGCTCATCTGCTGTTCCATAGATAAACTGAATTCTAAGACATGCAAACAGAGGAACATGGTATGTAGTTTTCCCCACCATTTAAGTGAATTATTATTTCTGTACAATAATCTGTAAACTCTCCTCCTCCCCCCAGCATTTGGTTTGTGTAAATTTTCAATTATTTTACTGGATGTGCAGTGTAATCCTTTGCATATTTACTCAGAAGTAAATCTCACTGCATATAGTGGGGAAGAGCCTCAAGTAAGTATGCATAAGTTTGCCAACCTGCCTGAGTAAGCCCCACTAAACATTGTGGGTCTCACTTCCAAATAGCTGTTCTGAGACGGGCACTGACCTCAGGCACGGCATGACCTACTGCAAGGCCAAGATCTGAATGGATGTAGGGCAGGGCTCAGATGTTGCTTCATACTGAGCATCAGACTAGCAGCCTATTTTCTTCTTGTTGTTGTTGTTTAGTCATTTAGTCGTGTCCGACTCTTTGTGACCCCATGGACCAGAGCACGCCAGGCACTCCTGTCTTCCCGCAGTTTGGCCAAACTCATGCTGGTAGCTTCGAGAACACTGTCCAACCATCTTGTCCTCTGCTCTTCCCTTCTCCTTGTGCCCTCCATCTTTCCCAACATCAGGGTCTTTTCCAGGGAGTCCTCTCTTCTCATGAGGTGGCCAAAGTATTGGAGCCTCAGCTTCAGGATCTGTCCTTCCAGTGAGCAGCCTATCTAGCAGCAGCATATGCATCCCTGCTGATCACCCCTCCCTCACTAGAGGGTGCCTTTCAGTTAAAGGGCCCTAACACGCTATCACTTTCCTACTGCAACAGAGCACAGAAGACTTGTGATGGGGTCCTCTGAGTCTGAAAAGAGCAACACCGCATCCATAGGCTGGGGTACAGGCAACCCAATGGCTCATTGGGTTGATGTACTTCTAGGTCCATCTGTTTCAATGCCCTTGTCCTCCTCACTGAAGACCAGGAATCCAACTCTAGGGACATTACAGTAACCAAGCTTGATCCCCATTAATCCCCATTAATAAGACCCTCGTACATTCCTGGAAGGCTTTGACTTTCAGATCGCTGAAGTGTAACACTACATCTGTTTTTTTTCTAATGATTTGTTAATCTGAACAGTTTGAAAGTCCCTGTCCTGGTATGGCAAAGAATAATAATAAAAAAGGTGCAGCCCAGGTTTGGACTCAAATTTAGATTTGATTTCACTACTCCCCATCCACTCAGTGTGATACTAACAATTCTGTTTGTAATAGCGTGCCTCTTTCTTGATCAACTCTTAATAGAGGTTTCTTGACTGTAATGTGCGCGTGTTTTTAAAAGAGGTCAAGAAAATGCGAACGGCATTCGTAGGATTGGTTTCCATCTAAATCTGCTCTAGCATGCAATTTGCAAGGAGAGGCGTATAGTTAATTTGCAACAGAAAAAAAGAGATTTTTAATTCAGTTTGCCACATCATTTAAAATATATATGAGGGTACATTGGAAGCAGACAACTATTTTTTGGAGTTCAAAGGGACTTGTCTGTGAAAGAGCAGCTCTTAAGATAAGCAACATCTGGCATACTGACCTCGTTTCGCCATCAGAACTAATAGACGGATACAGGCTTTGATCTTTTTCATGTAACAATGGCTCATTTAAAAGAATCCCATTTTTGTTTATAATTCCATGCTTACTAAATGTAATTAAATCTCTTTTGCACTCCTTTAGGCTAACATTAACCTTATCGTGTCCCATGGACCTGAAGAACTTTCCAATGGATGTACAAACATGTACAATGCAGCTAGAGAGCTGTAAGTAATCAGATGCCGTGTGTTTGTGTGTGTGTGTGTCCATGTATGATTGCACTGCTTGAAATGTCAGCATTTAATGTCACTTTTATGCTGCTACAACCTCATGTTCTCTTACACTATGCTGCTGGCGCGCCTTTTCTGCTGACACAGAACTCTGCAATAACTGCTGCTGCTTCCATCTAACCAGGTTTAAATTGTCCCTCTCACATTTTAATGATGCTTGTTAGATAGCCTAAGCACTAAGGGTATTTTCAGACCACAGAGCCCAATGCGCTAGCTCCTTACCTTGGGAGGTTTTCCCTTCCCCTCTCTCCAAATGGTGAGTGTTCCAAATTCTGCTGAGCCATTTGTCCTCACCTCTAGACACATTTGTTTGCTCTCTGTCCACATAGGTGCCTTTTCAGGGTGCAGTTATTTCCCGGTGTCAGTGCACATGCTATGCATACGCAAGGTCAACTTTGTTTGGGTGCCAAAGACATTTTGTTTTCTGAAGCAAAGGACAAGATGGAACACAGAAGCCTACTGCCATGGACTGGCTGGATTAGAGGAGTGGTGGGAGACACCAGGAACCCCCAAGGGAAGAAGGGGATGGGTGGTGGGATGACAACAAGTGGTCAGAGGGAGAAGAGGGAACAGACTGGGTGGAGGAGGTGTCAGAAGCTGAAGAGGTAACAGGGCTTAGTGAGCAGGAAGAGATTGTGGCAGAGAGCAGTCCAGAATCAGCAGCAGAAACAGAGGCTGGAGAGGAAGGGATGAGTGAAGCATTGGATGTGAGGGCGATCTGGCTGTGACATTTTTCACCCCCTTGATCGTTAGGGTTGTTTCAGTTGATCTGGCTGGCTAGGCGGGTATCCCCTCCCTCCCTCCCTCCCTCCCTACTCAATGTGTGTCCCTCCCAAAACTGCATGCTCAGTGGAAGACGGTGGCCATCCCAGACTCCCCCCACCATTCTCTGGGCTCTACATTTATTTATTTATTTATTTATTTACTTACTTACTTACTTACTTACTTACTTATTTTTCCTTCTACTGGTGCAAAGCTGCCATTGTGTAAATAAATTACTCATAGGTTGTGGGCCCTCTGTATATATTTTGGAAAGCTGTTTGTTCGCCGTGCACTTGGACACCTCTTGAAATATTGTAACCAAATTTTGTATGGTGGTTCCTGAGATCAAGGGGCAGGATTTTGTCTATATTTGGATACAATTGGATGCCATTTGGAATCAATATGGTAGACTAACCTTTCAAAACGTCATTGATTTTAACCACTACACTGATTTTTTGGTTTCTTAGAATTATAGAGCAACACAAGGTACAAGGCTTCTAGAATGATAGATTCCCTCAAACATGGTCTTATCATAGGTATCTTTGTGTGTTTCCCTTATTTATCCTGCAGGTGTACAGTCATTGTTATCATGTCACTTTGTGAGAAAGGTAGTGATTATAGTGCTGTTTAGGAGTTAATTTAGTGTATCTGCCATTGATGTTTTCCCACTGAAAACCAAGAGTGCTTTTACTGCCATAATTTGTCTCTCTTGCCTTTAGACTGTGCTACTCCGATATTATCTAATCAAAGATAATTTGTTTATTTTAGTTGGCTACACTATGAATGACCTGATATTTGAGTGGATGAGTGATGGTCCAGTGCAGGTAGCAGAAGGCTTAACTCTGCCACAGTTTATTTTGAAAGAAGAAAAAGAACTTGGCTATTGCACAAAACATTACAATACTGGTGAGCATTTGCTTACTGTTTTAACAGTTAACTTCTGCAGATGATAGGAAATGGGGTGAGAGGGGTAAAATATAACCTGGGTGTGGCAGGGCGAGAAATGCATTTTATACAGCCTTCCCCAAGTTGGTGTCCCCCAGGTTTTGGACTATGACTCCCATCAGCCCCAGCCAGCATGGCCAATGGCCAGAGACAATTGCCAGATGGCCAGAGACAATGGCCAGCATGGCCAATGGCCAGAGACAATTAGAGTTGTAGTCCAAGACATCTGAAGAACATACAAGGATCTTCTTCCAACAATATATGTATGCATTTCTCTATGAAATCTGGTTCTTTACTATTTCATTATGTGAACTACATTGCACCCCAAAGGGTCAGAAAACAAAGAAGTTGTTTTTAAATTTGAACCAGGAAATACATTTTAAGGGGAAATGCCACTCAATTGCAATGCCTGGAAAGTTTGTTGTAAAAAGCAGTTCTTGATCAAATTAATCCCATCCAAATAGGAGCTTGTTCCTCTTATACAAAACGAACTAGCTCAGTTCAAGTTCATCCCTGACAACATTATCAGCATTCAGACTGTTTGCAAGCTTCTGTGCTCAAAAGTTAATAAGAGGCAGCACACAAGCATTAAGTTGCCTGACAGACATAATAATAATAATAATAATAATAATAATAATAATAATAATAATAATAATAATATAATTTATTATTTATACCTCGCCCATCTGGCTGGGCCTCCCCAGCTACTCTGGGCGGCTTCCAAAAGAATATTAAAATACTATAATACATCAAACATTAAAAGCTTCCCGAAACAGGGCTGCCTTCAGATGTCTTCTAAAAGCCTGGTAGTTGTTGTTCTCTTTGACATCTGGTGGGAGGGTGTTCCACAGGGAAGGCACCACTACCAGGAAGGCCCTCTGCCTGGTTCCCTGTAACTTGGCTTCTTGCAGTGAGGGAACCGCCAGAAGGCCCTCGGTGCTGGACCTCAGTATCCGGGTAGAACGATGGGGGTGGAGACGCTCCTTCAGATATACTGGACCAAGGCCATTTAGGGCTTTAAAGGTCAGCACCAACACTTTGAATTGTGCTCGGAAACGTACTGGGAGCCAATGTAGGTCTTTCAAGACCGGTGTTATGTGGTCTCTGCGGCCGCTCCCAGTCACCAGTCTAGCTGCCGCGTTCTGGATTAGTTGTAGTTTCCAGGTCACCTTCAAAGGTAGCCCCAGGTAGGGCGCATTGCAGTAATCCAAGTGGGAGATAACCAGAGCATGCACCACTCTGGCGAGGCAGTCCGCAGGCAGATAGGGTCTCAGCCTGCGTACCAGAATGTCATCAGGTGGAAGCTTTTACCAAAATTGTATTTCCATACTCAAAAAAAGTTTACTCTGTTTAATTTGTGCCAGTCACACGGCACAAGCCATCGTGTGCTTTGTTCCAGTACCTCTACTTCTATCTGAATGCTGTTCCTGTTGGAAGAAAGCAAATCTCTTCAGTTGAGAAGATAATTGAATTACCTCACATTCCTTCCTTCTGGTTGTTTTACCACAGTGATTAAGTGACTAAGCACCATTAACTACAGCAGTGCCTCCGTATCTGCCTAATAAGCCTTAGAAAGATGCCGTCACATTTTGCTTTCTAAGTTTCATTATAAATGTTCAGTTCACATATCTATTTTTTAAAAAAAGAAAAAGCTAAGAAGCCAGGTCTCCTGCTGGGGTTGGGCTAGGGAACAGACAAGAAGAAGAACTAGAACTCATTCAAAGTTCTACTCTAAAATTAATTTTTAATTCAGTTTTTGTACACCCTGCAGTTGGGGAAACTACTTTCAGGTGTAGTTCATAAATTTTTGGACTAGTTTGGTGAACTAGTTCACTCCAAGCATTGCTGAATTTGGAATGCAGCCAAGTATTATGTTCCAAGTCGGGTTACTAATTATAAGCATTGGTGACTTCGATAGTTTCCATTGTCAAAGATATAATCCACTGTCCAGTTTGTTAATGGAGCTTGTTTATTCGATACAGCAACTCCCATTGCTGAAAACATCAGGCCAAATGCCCCAATTCAAGTATTTCATATCTGATTGTTCAGGAGTAAAAAATTGTTTGCCATTTGAAAACATGAATAAAACAACAAAAGCCCTCATTATACATTAATAAAACTATATATAGACTATCCAGCAAAAACAATGTGTATCCCCGCCCCCATGGAAAAAATGTGTTACAGTAAATTGCGTCAAGTGATATAAAATGTCAAGTGAGCACCTTGAGGTCAGCTCCACCAACATAGGATGCCAGCCACAAGAATTTGTGCAGGATTTTGAAGTCCTTGGTGAAGGAAGGAAGGAAGGAAGGAATAATATTAGACATTTCAAAACTCCCTGTGCCTAAGGCAGTTAATTTATGCTCATAATAAAAGAAGATTAAAATGTACAAAAATGATTTATAAAAGCAATTTCATGTTCTAGGAAAATTTACATGCATTGAAGTAAAGTTTCATTTGGAGCGTCAGATGGGATATTATTTAATCCAGATGTACATTCCTAGCCTGCTGATCGTCATTTTGTCCTGGGTTTCTTTTTGGATCAACATGGATGCTGCTCCAGCCAGAGTTGCCTTGGGCATCACTACAGTCCTGACAATGACCACTCAGAGTTCAGGCTCCAGAGCTTCTCTTCCAAAAGTAAGAATTCTCCGCTTAACCCATTCGCTAATGGAAAGCAGTGAATGCTATCTTCGCTATCATCTTTTGTGTCGTGCTCCTTAATTTTTCTCACGCATTTTAATTGCCAGATGGCCTATTTCTCCATATGCTCTGCCCTGGTGAGATCTTTGAATTTGGTACGTTTTACTCTGAGAGGGGGCTTCTGTGTGAGCAAGAGGTGAGAGTTAAAATATATAATGCAACGTATGGAAGGAGCAGGATAAGGTCATGATTCCTCTTGGGAAGCCATATGCTGGGGTTAACAGGAACGCTGGTCCAACACGAGGAGACAGAATCATTGGGATTGCGTGGGCAGATTTGGGCAAATGAAAGTGTTCGATGGTTGCACCCACACAATGCAAAAGTGAGTTCTCTGATTGCGTTCTTGTCCTCTGTTTACTAATTTATATCTCCTGAAACCTTCCTTACAACTCTACATATATTGGGCTGATTATGCTTTTTAAAATGTTTCCATTGGATTCTGAAGCATGTTTAAATGGAAAGAAACATGACTGATTTGAATGTGACTTATGCTGTTACGAACACGTTTAGGATCATGGTGCGCTTATATTTAGGAAAACCTCCTCCTTTGAGTAAAGGGAGTTTTGTTGCTGCTCCCTTGTCCTTCCAGCTACAAAAACAAACATGAACTGGGTTTTCCATCAATTGAACATGCAGAGCCCATGAACAAGCAGCTTATATGTATGCAGGCTCTGTTCACACCTTCAGCTGAGCATGATGGGGTTGCTACTTCCCACATAAAAGCAGTCGAATGATTCCACACAGCTTGGTCATCTTGCAAGGCCATGATCTGCAATGACTCACATTTAATTATATTTGAAGATGGTGTAGTCTGTTGAAATGGGATATTTTGCTGAAACTTTGAAAATTGCACAGATTTTGTTGATGTTGCTCTTCTGGTGGTAAAAATGAAACACCACTGAAAAATCTGGTGATTCATCACTGTTGGCTCAACTAAGTGGCTTGCTTTGCAGAAGACGTGGTTTTACATGCAGATTGTAAGGAATGAAATGTTCCATGGTGAATACTTCTATATTTTCTTCACAAATGTATGTGACATTTTATAACTGGAAAACAATTTAGAAAACATGAAACTGCTTTATTCCTGGTGAGACTATTGGTTCTTCTAGCCTTGTATTTTTCAGTCAGCCTGGCAATAGCTTCCAAGCAACCCTTTCCCCAATCCTTTTAGGCGGAGAGACTATTTAAAACTGGAGACCCTTTTAAGTGAACAGGGAACCTCCTGCATGTGCTCTGACATTCAGCTATGACCCCTCCTCAACTGAGATGAGTGTTGGCAGATAGCTACCTAATTTTATCCTCCATCTGAATGTGGCTCTTTTAGTTTGGCCAAGGTTTAATTGGCATTATCCTTTGGTTTAATGTTCAGCATTCTTTGCTTACAATTCCCCATGGCTCTGGCCTTACTACCAGGCAGAGTCCCCATCTACACTAAAGCAGTTTAAACAGCTATGGTGTCCCCCAAAGAATACTGGGAACTGCCGTTTGTTAAGGTTGCTGAGTGTTGTTTGTTACATTTCCCAAGGAAATGTATGGAGCAGATAGGACCAGAATTAGGCAGCCTCCTGAAAATGACTGGGGTGTGGAGCTGCAACTCCTAAGTATTTACTCCTAAGCTGGCCTCTTGTCTCCAGATGGAAGACACTGTCAAATCACCAGTGTTGAACTTAGAGTCTCCTGGCAGTCCAGTTGGATTCTATATGTTGAATGAGACGGTACCATATTGTCCTTTGCCATGGGCAGAAAAGTGTATTGGCCTGGCTTTATGATGGATTGCTTGTAGATGCCTTCTGGTGAGTAAAGGAATATTATGTTAAAGCTGGATGCAATTGAAGAAGGGCTCACAAGGAGGGAGAATGTAATTGTTTAAATATGGGATTGGTTCTGATTTGATGCTTGTAAGGATCTGACTCATAATTGTTTCCCAGAGTCAATGCCACAGTACTCGGGTTAGGCCCCATTCAATTCAACAGCAGCCCCACTTTGTGAAGCAAGGGATTGGACACAATGGTGTATTGAGGCTGGACCTCAAACCAGATAGTGGACCTTCTTTACTGATTATATGATGGATTTAATAGACCTACAACTAGACGCTATGATTTGCTTTACTTAATATGATTGCTAGCGGAATTACCTTTGACTGACAGCAGTGTGAAAAGTTTGAAGGTGCTGTTTTGAGACATTTTCCTGTTATATGAGCTAGTGAAGACAAATAAATAAATACGGTAATTCTAGGAAAAAAGAAGAATGATTTTCAAAAGAATAGTTTGTAACGGTGGAGGGGACATTCTAATTACATGAAAGGATTATCGAAACCTCTAAATCTGGACTTGTTGAGTTGAAGAACATTAAACCGTATCTTTGGGGGCCTGCCATGATTATTTATTTCACAGCTACTGCTCTTCTTCATGTCAGATTCCCTGATGCTAATGCTGTTCTGTTCTGAAGACATCGAGATTGCTTCTCTGAAGATGGATTGCTGTATGCAGTCAAACAAGGCTCTCTATAATACACTTCCAAAACATTTTACCTACACCTTTAGTTACCTGAGATGTGCAATTCTGTAACTGAGTTGGGCAACCAAACTACAACCAGTTTGCAAATGTTCACAGATAGTCAATGTCCTTTTCTTAGTAGAAACATAGGAGGTCAGCTCATTGGTCCATCTAGCTCTGCACAGTCCACTCTCCCTGGCAGCTGCTCTCCAGGATTTACACTCCCAGTCCTACTTGGAGAATGTTGCAGATAACCCGGGATCTGATGCATGCAAAACTACAGCCCTTCTATTATTTTGTATTAAAGTTTTGTTTTTACTGTGCTAAGTTTAATACAACAAGGATTGCACAGGTTTAATACAACTAGCATTGGCTTCAGTGGGAGAAGAATAAATTCCTCCTGTCCCAGCCAGGGCTTAGAAAGTAGTGGGTCATCTACCATTCCCACACCCCGCTTAAGATTGCTTTGTTAGTTTGTAACCTTAAAGATCTTACATAATATACAAAGATTTTGAGATTTTGAGATCTATATGTTTCCATCTATATAATTAAACACGAGATGCCAAGGCTTTGTGTCTGGTTTCCATGGAAATGCACCGACAGCAACAGGTGTGTTGCATAATTATAGGCATTGGTTTTTAGCCTGAGAAAACACTAATCCACAAAATGCCGCAAAATATACTCTATAGCATGTGTAACCATCTTTCTGTGCATGTTCAACTCATTGGGGAGAGTGTTGAAACATCCAATATTGGGACTTCTCGAAAAAGCCCCAAAGAATTTGTTGTAAAGCCGGATGTTTAAAAGCAACAGTAGAATTAGTATCTCAAAAAATGGTAGTGCAAACTCCTTTTCCCATTCATGCATGAATGTGGCTGGTTTGCTTTTTGCTGGGCCTGAAACAGGCTTTACCTCTCAGTGGCCTAGTTTGCATGCGATGATGAATGCCACACTGAATGATTTACCATGAACACACAGATACTGCCCACTAATATGTGAGATGAACAAACCACAATTCCTGGCTTATCATAACACCTGAACCAGAGAACATAGTTTATGCAAATCACAATCAGTAAGCCAAGAACAAGCCTTAGCTATATTGAGATAATATCCAACCAGGTATTGTGGTTTGTTTCTGCCACGTATAGTAAAGAGGGAGCAAAGTGGATGAGATTGGCACATTCATGAAAATCCATTCACTATGGTTTGCCGTGGTGTGTAAACCTCACCCCAAGCAAATCAGAACAAATGCTCAGTAAAGATCAGGAATCATCTCACATTTGTGTAAGCTTTGTGCAAGCAAATTAGGGTGAATGCCCAGTTTTTTTAAAAAAAATGGTCTGGAGGTGCCCGGAATCACTTCCAAGCTCTTGACAGATTGCCCCTTATGACTGCTGGGCAGGGATCAAGGAGAATTTTGGTGCAGTTCACATTTAAAGGCGAGTCTACCAGATTTGCACTTTCGGAAACAATAAAAAATTTCTAAATTTGCAGTGCCCTGAATTTTGCAATGCGCCTCTCCAACCAAGTGATGTGTACAACAATTCATATGCTAGGGCAAAGTGCTAAAAAAATATGAATACATTAGTGGAAATAACATGCAAAAATGTGTTGCGTTAGGGAGAAATGCTTTGCAAAAATTGCATAGAATATATATATATATATTCATTGAAATGTTGATGAATTTTCGTGAGGACTAAAAAAAAACAATCATGAACAGATGTGGCATTGCGGAAAGGTAGATTTCAGACTGGAAAAGAGAGAAACTGAAATGGATTTTATCAGGGTGCCCTGGGCTGGGCTGGGCTGAACAAAACACAAGTTTTCCTCTTGCTGACTCCCTCATCTCTGATTTTGTTTCATTTTTGTAATTCAACGAGTGGGGCACTTTGAGGTTACATTGAAACATACATGGGAATGATGCATATTTGGGGATGGTCACCACTTTTGTTCCTTTGTTGGGTGGTTATCTAAGCAGTTATTTGAATAATGATCCAAATATATACCAAGGGATGAACAACCCCTCAGTGGGAACCTATTTTTAAGGCACAGTGTGACACAAGTGACATGGAACTCTCCCCCCAACCTGCCCACCCAGTTGTCCTTATTCCACGATGTCAGGGGTTCAGGAGCAGAGGCAAGGGCAAGGGAGGAAACAGAGAGCGAGGGGGAGGAGGCAGAAGAAAAGATGAGTGATGACGACGACCCGAGATCTCCGAGCCTTTCCAGTGAATCAGAAGATTCACAGAAAGGAGCACCAGTGGTCAGGGCAAGGGGGGAGCCTAGGGGGACACCCCAGGAAGATAGAGCCAGAGGGGACTCCGAGGGGAGCAGTTGGAAATCGGGACCAGCGTCACAGCCAGAGAGCAGGGAAGAGGAAGAGCGCCAGAGATCAAGCGCTGGCAGCTCGCAACAGGGGGGAGGGCACGAGTCAGGAGTGGCCACACCTCCATCGGGGAGCGAAGAAACGGTCAGACGGAAAGTGGAAGGTTGGGCGCGCGCGCCAAGTTCAAATGCACAGGAAAGTGACGCAGTAGGCAGCCAGGAGAGGGAGCCAGGTCCTAAAGCCCGGCGCAAGGAGACAGGGAGTTCCGGGGGGTCGGCGTCAGAGGAATCCCGGAGGGAGGAGACCCCGGGGGGCAGAGGGACCCAGAGGAGAGCAGTCAGGCGGAAAAGGTGGAGCAGGGCTAGGATATTAAGTTGGTGCACAAGGGGCGGAGACTCAGACGGAGCTTCGCCGATCTAGCCATTAGACGTAGAGTTGCACGTAGCAGCTTGAGAATGGAAACTGTAACTCAATAAAGACTTTTACTTAATGACCGCTGGCTAGCGTGATCCTCTGTGAGCTAGGATCTTGAAGCAGCTCTGACAGTAAGCTCCGTCTCCTAAATTGTGGGCATCTACAGCCTCGAGGAGAGGAGAGAAGCAGGTGCCTACTAGCTAGCTCACAAACGGCAGACAACATGACGGCTGAGCAGCAGATAGAGGAACTCAGAAAAGCAGTGTCACAACTGAATGCCGAGGCTCTCGCATCCAGGAAGAGAGAGGAGGAGGCAGCTGCCGCCTGCAGGGATCTCCAGGTCAGGTTGGACATGCTTACGAAGCACGGGCAACTGACACCCAAACAGGAGGGAATTGGGTTGGCGAGACGAACAGGCGGGCTGGTCTCTCACTTCGATGGGAACCTGCAGCAGTACCCCAACTTTAGAGCAGATGTAATGTGCGCACTGGAACTGCTGAATAAAGACTTTAGAGATGAGCAAGAGAAAGTGGGGTTCATCATGTCCCATTTGCATGGGGAAGCTAAAGCATGGCTGCGCAATTTGTGGAGGGATAAGGATCCGGCGCTCCAAAATGCGGATGCCTTTATTAAAGCGATGGATGGGTGTTTCTTATCAAGCATTGACGTGGATCTTGCTCGGCAGCAGATACATGGACTGAGACAAGGAAGGGCCAGCGTAAGGCAGTATCATGCCCGCTTTTTCGCTTTGGTCAGTGCTCTGGAATGGGACAGGGATTCGGCTCCTGTAAGAGACCTGTTTTGGGAGGGATTGCACGGCTCTGTGAAAGATGAAATTGCGAGGGGGGAGAGACCCCGGACCACGCAGGAGATCGTTCAGAGGGCGCTAGCCGTGGGGGTGCGGCTGGAAGAACGTCCGTGGAGCAGGGACGAAGGGCGTGGAGGGCGCGAACCAGCCAGGGGCTCCTCCTTCCTTCCCAGAGAAGCAGCGCGTGCGCAATCCACGCCTCCACAAGGAGGAGGTGGGGAACCTATGGAGGTTGGAAGTGCAAGGGCTCAATCAGCAGCCAGAGCCCTAGCACCGACAACAGTGAAAGCGAAGCCTCCTAGAGGGAACAGGAAGTGTTACATCTGCGAGGAGCCAGGGCATATGGCGAAAGAGTGTCCCCGGAGGCTCCACAAGCACACTGCAGCCTCAGCAATGGTAACTGCAGCAACGCAACAAGGAGGACCACAGCAGGGAAACGACGATGTCTGGCTGGAGGAAGAGGCAATGGGGCCCAGCCAGACGTGTCACTAAAGAAGTCCCCGGAGATTTCACAGCCCATGGACCCCCTCCCGCCCAAACCGGTAGTGAGGCTCACCGCATCGCTCCAGCTGCCCAATGGAATCACCATGGACGTGCCACTCACCATTGACTCGGGAAGCAATGCGGACTTTATAGGGCAGGACTTTGTAGACCGGCACGCTATACAGTTGCTGCCGGCCACGCTGCCCCTGCAGGTGGTCACGGTGGATGGCAGGGAGCTGCTAGGGGGGCAAGTGGTGAAGCAGACGCCACCAATGGTGATGCGCCTTGGGAATCACAAGGAAATCATCAGCTTCAACGTCACTCAACTATCGGACACGCCCATTGTATTGGGCATGAGTTGGCTGGACAAGCACAGCCCAACGCTGGCTTGGTACCAGAGGCAGCTGACCTTCGGCTCTTCCTTTTGTGCTGAACACTGCATCGTCCCCCGGCAGGAAGGGGAGGAAGAGGAGTCACAGCTGCTGCTAGGCACGCTGCAAGCGATTCCCCACAAGTACGCAGAATTTTTGGAGGTTTTCTGCGAGAAGGAGGCAGACAGGCTACCCCCCCCCCACAGACCATATGACTGCAAAATTGACCTGCTGCCGGGGGCGGCGCTGCCTAAAGGGAAGCTGTATTCCATGTCTGAGGACGAACTGCAGGAACTCAAAGAGTTCATAGATCATAATTTGGAGCGCGGTTTCATCCGGGAGTCCAAGGTAGCGGGGGGCAGTCCGGTATTCTTTGTTAAGAAGCGGGACACGCCCCAAAAAAGACTGGTGGTGGACTATCGCATCTTAAACAGTGTGACCAAGCCATCGGACTTCCCCATGCCCCGGATCGACGACCTCCTCGCAAAGGTACGGAAGGGCAGCGTGTTCACCAAGTTAGACCTGCGAGGGGCGTACAACCTCATTCGCATGCGGGAAGGGGATGAGTGGAAGACGGCCATGTTCACGCCTCTGGGCACCTACGAATATAGAGTTATGCCTTTTGGATTGCAAAATGGCTCCCACGTTTTTCAAGCGTTCATGCATCACGTGTTGGCGAGGCTCCTCTACAAGACGTGCGTCTGTTTCTTAGATGACATCCTGATCTTTTCGGAATCGCAGCAGGAGCATGACAGACACGTCAGAGAAGTGCTAAGCAGGCTACAGCAGCATAGGCTCTACGCCAAGCTGGAGAAGTGCCAATTCGACGTGACGGAGGTGGATTTTCTGGGCTACAAGTTGTCTGACAAGGGGCTCGCCATGGACAGCGCCAAGGTTCGAGCGGTGTTGGACTGGAAGAGCCCACGCAACCGGAAGGAGGTCCAACGGTTTGTCGGCTTCGCGAACTTCTATCGCAAGTTTATCAAAGGCTTCGCTATGCAGACAGCGGCCATCACGGACACGCTTAGCTCCAAGAAAAAGAAGTTCATCTGGACAGAGCAGGCGGAGCAGTCCTTTCAGGCACTCAAGCGTCTCTTCGCGTCGGAAGAGCAGCTGCTGCATGTCGACCCCAGCAGGCCGATGAGGGTGGAGACAGACGCCTCGGACAGAGCCGTGGGAGCAGTCCTGCTGCAGAAAGACCCGCAGGGGGTTTGGCGGCCGGGAGCGTTTTACTCCAGGAAGCTCAGCAAGTCCGAACAGAATTACACCATCTGGGACAGGGAGTTGCTGGCCATTCATGCAGCATTCAAAGCATGGAGGCACTTCCTGATCGGCGCCAAGCACACGGTGCAGGTCTGCACGGACCACAAGAATCTGGAGCACTGGCGCACGGCACAGTTCCTGAACCAAAGGCAGATACGTTGGGCTGAGTTCTTTGCGAACTTTAACTTCCGAATAGAGTTTGTCCCGGGGGACACCAACATCATGGCGGACGCTCTCTCTCGTAAGCCACAATATCTGGAGGACGCCAAGCCAGCGGCCGCCATGCACATCTTCGCACCAACAGTGTGGGCGTGCGCTGCGGCACCAGTGGACCTGGAGGTGGTGCGGCGAGCGTTGCAGGATGACTCCTTCGCGCAAGCGAAGATGGCAGAGGTGCACAGGGGCACGGCAGCGACCGATGAGTTCCAGCTGAGAGATGGATTGCTCATTCGTAAAGGGGCCATCTACGTGCCGGGAGACGAACTTCGCGCCAAGGTACTGCAGCAGCTGCACGACGCGCCCACTGCTGGGCACTTTGGCAAGGAGAAGACGGTGGAATTAGTCGCCAGGGACTTCTGGTGGCCCGGAATGAGAGGGGAGGTCGCGGACTACGTGGTGCGGTGTGACACCTGCCAGAGGGCCAAACCGGTGCACAAACCGCCGGCCGGACTGTTGGAACCGCTGCAAACTCCGGTCGAACCATGGGAGAGAGTGGCCCTGGACTTTGTCACGGATCTGCCCAGCTCGAGGGGCAAGACGGCCGTGCTGGTGGTGGTGGACTTGTTCTCCAAGATGGCACATTTCATTCCGTGTGCCAAGGTGGCCACGGCGGAGCAAACCGCCAAACTGTTCATAGACCACGTGTTCAAGGTTCACGGTCTGCCACGGTCTATTCTGTCCGACCGGGGGCGACAGTTCATCTCGAATTTCTGGCAGAAGCTGATGGGCTTCCTGAACGTCAAGATCAACCTGGCGTCGGCGAGACACCCGCAGACCAACGGGCAGGCGGAGCGGGTCAATGCCATCATGCAGCAGTACCTGAGATGTTATGCGAATCAACAGCCGGCGACGTGGGTGGATTACCTGCCGCTCGCCGAGTTTGCCTACAACAACACGAAGCACGTGTCCACGGGGGTCACGCCGTTCTTCGCTAACAACGGGAGGCACCCCAGAACCTTCCCGGGACTGGAAAGGATGGGGGAGGGGGAGCAGCAGACAGCAGATGCGTTCGCGTCGGAGTTGCAAGAGGTCCACGATCAGCTGCGGTGACACCTGGAGCTGGCCAAACATGCATACAAGGTGCAAGCGGACAAACACAGAAGGGTTGGCGAAGAGATCCATGTGGGAGACTGGGTCTGGTTAGCAGCCCACGCAGTGCCGGCCAGGTCGTTGGCCAAGAAGAAGCTGGGGCATAAGCAACTGGGGCCCTACCAAGTCGAAGAGCAGGTCAACCCGGTGGCTTTCAGGCTGGCGCTTCCGGAGGGTTCCAGAATGCATCCGGTGTTCCACAGATCGGTGCTCACTCCCTACAAGGCACCGCACAGGTTTCAGGAACCCGGAACGGCACCAAGTCCGCTCAGAGAAGGAACCGGGCACGCTGGAGTGGCACAGAAGGAACGCATCAACGAAGTCACGGAGATTTTGGACTCCAGATGGGGGGAAGAAGGGGTAGAATACCTTCTCGCCAAGGAGGGCACCCCGGCCAGTGCGAACAGCTGGGTGCCGGGCTACGCCTTGGACGAACCTCTGCTCAAAGACGAGTTTCATGCCCTCTTCCCACATAGACCAATGCCAGCAGACTTTTTCGACGACTGGCTTTTCACGCCAACGCTTTCTGCCAGCACGTTCCGGGGGTTCGACTCGGACGAGGACCCGATACGAGACGCCCGTTCCCTGGAGGGGTCACCCTCGGGATCTGCCTCAGAACCCTCGTATTGGTGGGACGATAGACCAGAGGAGCAGTGGCGCAGGAAGTGGCAGGAAGGTCCAGGACGAGCAACGCCGCCAGGAGGAAGTGAGGGAGAGACAGACATGGACGTTTTCGGGGACGACCCTGGTTTCGAGCACGGCGGCACAGAGATGGAAGCGGAGGTGACCGTCGTCGACGAGAGCAGGGAGGCAGAACTGGGAGACTTCAGATGGAGGCCCGCCACGGGAAGCGAACTGTATCCGACGTTCGTCCCTCTGACACAGCAGCACCCAGTTCCCGCACCGGAAGGAGGGGAGGGGGGAACGGGGGGCTTCGAGGGGGGGATGGATGTCAGGGGTTCAGGAGCAGAGGCAAGGGCAAGGGAGGAAACAGAGAGCGAGGGGGAGGAGGCAGAAGAAAAGATGAGTGATGACGACGACCCGAGATCTCCGAGCCTTTCCAGTGAATCAGAAGATTCACAGAAAGGAGCACCAGTGGTCAGGGCAAGGGGGGAGCCTAGGGGGACACCCCAGGAAGATAGAGCCAGAGGGGACTCCGAGGGGAGCAGTTGGAAATCGGGACCAGCGTCACAGCCAGAGAGCAGGGAAGAGGAAGAGCGCCAGAGATCAAGCGCTGGCAGCTCGCAACAGGGGGGAGGGCACGAGTCAGGAGTGGCCACACCTCCATCGGGGAGCGAAGAAACGGTCAGACGGAAAGTGGAAGGTTGGGCGCGCGCGCCAAGTTCAAATGCACAGGAAAGTGACGCAGTAGGCAGCCAGGAGAGGGAGCCAGGTCCTAAAGCCCGGCGCAAGGAGACAGGGAGTTCCGGGGGGTCGGCGTCAGAGGAATCCCGGAGGGAGGAGACCCCGGGGGGCAGAGGGACCCAGAGGAGAGCAGTCAGGCGGAAAAGGTGGAGCAGGGCTAGGATATTAAGTTGGTGCACAAGGGGCGGAGACTCAGACGGAGCTTCGCCGATCTAGCCATTAGACGTAGAGTTGCACGTAGCAGCTTGAGAATGGAAACTGTAACTCAATAAAGACTTTTACTTAATGACCGCTGGCTAGCGTGATCCTCTGTGAGCTAGGATCTTGAAGCAGCTCTGACACACGACATAAAGGCTTTTTAAGGCTCTAGAAAGACTATTTGGATTTCACAAAAGATCAGCAATTGCACTGTTATAAATACCTATAAATTTTTCAATCTTGGTGTTTGAAAGTCTGGATTCTATGGTGTAATTGCATTTGCTTGCTGGGACTGGCTACTGTGAGCAGACTGCCAGTGACTGCACACATTCACGAAGCTTTGATGTTTAGGTCATTCTTTAGCACTGCTATTGTGTCCTCTTTGATTATGGTTCCCTTTTCTCCATATGTATCATTTTGATAACTGGAACCATTTAGGCCTGCTTAAACATATCGATGCTTTTGTTCACTTTGAGGAGTAGGCACCTGAACAAGGCAGGTTTTGGTATCTATTCAGTACGCAGTACAAAGCAAACACTTGCTCCACTTGTGATTTTTCTTTGCCAACCATTGTTACCTGAAGTGTCAGCATTTATTTTGGATTAAGGAGCTTTTGAATAAGACAATGGTTTCCATGCAGACTGTAGCAGAAGTGTGCCAAAATAAAAAGAGGTTTGCATTCTGCACAACACAACATACAGAAATAGCTCAATTGCATTACATACACACACACGAAAAAGTATTGTGCTAGAGTCTGAATAAACCCTTTTGTAGACTTGCTCAAAATCTTTGTTCCTTTGTTTCAAAAATAAAAAGCTAGTGGCTATCGTCTTATGTGTTCACTACATCTCTATCAACAAATTTAGCATTCACCCATCATAACTATTTTGTTGTTGTTGTTGTTGTTGTTGTTGCAACTCCCTGCTTTCTTAGTCATGTCAGCTGGTAACCTAGGAAGATTTTAACCAAGACTGAAGCCCAAGTACAGGAATGCACCTTCAGCAGAGGTCTGTTCCACTAATTACTTGTACGATCTTGTCAGATGAATTATGAATTACGGTCAATTTACTGTGCTTGGATTTAGTTGTCATCCAAACGGAGCTCTGACTGAAGGCAAGGTACGCTCTGTCTAAAAGCTCTGTCTATTTTAGAGTTCTCTGAGAGCTTCACTAAGCATGAAGATAGGGGTGACCCAGAAGACACCGTGTTCTTGAGCTTTCAAATATGCTCCTGATGAAGCTTAGCAGTCAGCAGATAGACCTGCTTTTGGATCAGTTACTGGTTAAAGAACGCGAAACAGAGAAAGTAGGAGTGAATGAATGGTTCTCACAAGTGAGAGATCTACGAGGTTGGGGTCCCCAAGGATCTGGATTGGGTCAAGTGCTTTTTAACTTGGTCCAGAGCAGGGATGGGGAACTTGTGGCCCTCTGGCTCTCATCAGCCACAGCCACCATGGCCAATGGTCAGAATGGGGGAATGGACATTGAAATGACAAATGCAATCAAGGGTGACGTGATGCACTTTGAAGCAGGAAGCCCTGACCTCACATGCACACTGATGGGGTCTGAACTGACAGTGGTGTACCAAGAAAGAGATCTTGGGGTTGTTTTGGAGAGGCCAGTGAAAATGTCAGTTCATTGTGCGGCAGTTGCAGGGGGTCAGGAAAGTAAACTGTATGCTAGAGACCATTAGGAAAGTAGTTGAAAATAAAACAGCCAATGATGATGAATATAGCTGGGACGGAAAAGCTTTTTCAGTCAATCCCAGCCTTTTTGCATCTGGCAAAATTTCTTTGATGCCT
The DNA here is from genome assembly GCF_964188305.1 of Podarcis bocagei. Lineage (NCBI taxonomy): Eukaryota > Metazoa > Chordata > Lepidosauria > Squamata > Lacertidae > Podarcis > Podarcis bocagei. Next base: position 40,436,469 of record NC_138130.1, read on the forward strand.
TTAGCAACCCGAACTCAAGGGGAACAGCAAAGCCCCTAACTGGCGTCCTGAATAAGCCTGTAGAATTGAAAAACATCTCCTAACAATAGCTTCCTATCTGGTTCCTATTTTGGTTCAAGCAACTGTATGCCCTGTTGTGTACATATATTTTGTAGGATAGTTAAGTATGGAAACAAGAAATATTGTCATTTGCTTATTTCTGGAGCTCTGAAATAGCGCTCCTGAAATCTGCTGGTTTCCATTTTATATCATAGACTTGCTTTACCTTTTCTCCTATCTAGCGAGAGACAAGAACAATATATTACTGTTGTGTTGATAGTGGTAGCCTATTTATCATGACTTTGGTGGCATATCTTTGGGGAGAAAGATATTCATGTTTCTCTAGGATGACTGGGGCAAAGACAGATGCTTTATAATTTTAGCAAGGCCGCAAAAAACTCTGTGTGAAAAGCCTGCCTGAGCAGTACCTGCAGTGGAGCAAATTGGTTAATGTAAAATTCCCCAAACATGGCTCTAAGAGTTGATTAGCTTCAGTTTCCATACATTAATGAGGCTTCCGTAAAAGCTGTTCACAGTTTAGACGATTTGCTCTGAGCACTTTTCTCATTTAAAGGCATGGAGCGGGTGTAATGAACTATATAGCAGGTTCATTTGGTCAGCCTCATTCAATATTTGGATTATTAGATAGCCATCTTACAGATATGCTTGCGTCTCAATTAAAAAATGACAGCTGTACCTGTCAAATATATGTGGATGTAAACTGAACCAGGTCATTGAGAGGGGGGTATAGCTCTTGAATGCTTTGCCTCTAGAAGGTCTCAGGTTCAATCACTAGCATCTCCGGCAGACTGGAGGAGGGCAAATGTTGTCCCTATTTTCAAAAAGGGGAAAAGAGAGGACCCAAATAATTACCGCCCAGTCAGTCTGACATCAATACCGGGGAAGATTCTGGAGCAGATCATTAAGCAAACAGTCTGTGAGCACCTAGAAAGGAATGCTGTGATCACCAATAGTTAGCATCGATTTCTGAAAAATAAGTCATGTCAGACTAACCTGATCTCGTTTTTTGACAGAATTACAAGCCTGGTAGATGAAGGGAACGCAGTGGATGTAGCCTACCTTGATTTCAGTAAGGCATTTGACAAGGTGCCCCATGATATTCTTGTAAAGAAGCTGGTAAAATGCGGTCTTGACTATGCTACCACTCAGTGGATTTGTAACTGGCTGACTGACCGAACCCAAAGGGTCTCATCAATGGTTCCTCTTCATCCTGGAGAAGAGTGACTAGTGGGGTGCCACAGGGTTCTGTCTTGGGCCTGGTCTTATTCAACATCTTTATCAACGACTTGGATGATGGACTCAAGGGCATCCTGATCAAATTTGCAGATGACACCAAACTGGGAGGGGTGGCTAACACCCCAGAGGACAGGATCACACTTCAAAACGACCTTGACAGATTAGAGAACTGGGCAAAAACAAACAAGATGAATTTTAACAGGGAGAAATGTAAAGTATTGCACTTGGGCAAAAAAAATGAGAGGCACAAATACAAGATGGGTGACACCTGGCTTGAGAGCAGTACATGTGAAAAGGATCTAGGAGTCTTGGTTGACCACAAACTTGACATGAGCCAACAGTGTAACGCGGCAGCTAAAAAAGCCAATGCAATTCTGGGCCTCATCAATAGGAGTATAGCATCTAGATCAAGGGAAGTAATAGTGCCACTGTATTCTGCTCTGGTCAGACCTCACCTGGAGTACTGTGTCCAGTTCTGGGCACCACAATTCAAGAAGGACACTGACAAACTGGAACGTGTCCAGAGGAGGGCAACCAAAATGGTCAAAGGCCTGGAAACGATGCCTTATGAGGAATGGCTAAGGGAGCTGGGCATGTTTAGCCTGGAGAAGAGGAGGTTAAGGGGTGATATGATAGCCATGTTCAAATATATAAAAGGATGTCACATAGAGGAGGGAGAAAGGTTGTTTTCTGCTGCTCCAGAGAAGCGGACACGGAGCAATGGATCCAAACTACAAGAAAGAAGATTCCACCTAAACATTAGGAGGAACTTCCTGACAGTAAGAGCTGTTCGACAGTGGAATTTGCTGCCAAGGAGTGTGGTCTTTAAGCAGAGGCTTGACAACCTTCTTTGGAGGTCTTTAAGCAGAGGCTTGACAACCATATGTCAGGAGTGCTCTGATGGTGTTTCCTGCTTGGCAGGGGGTTGGACTCGATGGCCCTTGTGGTCTCTTCCAACTCTATGATTCTATGATTCTAAGTTTTAAATAGGTATCTGAGGCAGAGGGTTGGCCAGGTCGGGAACTGTCTGAGGGGCTCGGTGTAGGAAATTGCAGTCAAACCTAACTATGTGTAAGTGCTAGTTAGTGCATGAAGGGGTTAAGACAAGCAAGGTCTATTCCTAGACTCAGCTAGGTCACCCATTACCTCCATGAGGGAGGAGGTGAAGCTTCTTCTCTTCCTTTACTCACTGTTTCCCATCATGTAACTGACCAGGACAGACATGTCTGAACTTACTCCAAGTTCATGTTTAAAACTATTAGTGCTTTCCCCCCTAGAGAATCCTCACAATGAGGAACACAGGTGGCGCTGTGGGTTAAACCACAGAGCCTAGGACTTGCCGATCAGAAGGTTGGCGGTTCGAATTCCCGCGACGGGGTGAGCTCCTGTTTCTCGGTCCCTGCTCCTGCCAAGCTAGCAGTTTGAAAGCACACAAAAAAGTGCAAGTAGATAAATAGGTACCGCTCCAGTGGGAAGGTAAACGGCGTTTCCGTGCGCTGCTCTGGTTCGCCAGAAGTGGCTTAGTCATGCTGGCCACATGACTGGAAGCTGTACGCTGGCTTCCTCGGCCAATAAAGCAAGATGAGTGTCGCAACCCCAGAGTCGGTCACGACTGGACCTAATGGTCAGGGGTCCCTTTACCTTTACCTTTTACTCACCATGAAGTTGTTACAGTAAGTGCCACACTTTTTAACAATGAAAAAGTGCTGGTACTGCATACCCTTGAGTACCCCCTTAAAAAAAAACCACTGCAAACTATATAGTGTACTTTGCATCCAAGAGTAATCTACCTGTGTTCTCCTTTAGAAGAAGCTTTAGAAGAAAAATAACTGAGACCTTCAGACACTTATACAAATGATGTTTACACATTAGAACAAAACAAACTCAGATTATACCTTTGCTAAGAAGAAGAAGACGACGCAACATGCAAATGGAATTCTAAGTTTAAACATGTGCAAGAAAATAGAGCATTGGCACTTTTTTCCCCACACAAGAAAAGGAAACACAGCAAAGGGGTGGGGGAATCACACTGAGGCATGGATGACAGAAGGATATGTAATGAGCCATTAAATTATAATAATTAAAATCAATTATCTCGCCAGCTAAATACAGTCATATTTATTGTTGCGTGTACTTTCTCGTACAGTGGGGGGAAAACAAAAACAAAAAAATAAAGGATACGCTTGCAGTTTTTTCAGGAGACGGGAACTTACAACTGAGGCAGGCGAGGGTTCCTCACATTTGTGTTGCTTTTCTTCTTCATCCCGCCCTCCTTTTGTTTACCATTCTTTAAAGCCAGCAGCTTTATTTGCAGTGCTTGCAAATAAGTTATGAGGCAAGCACTCAAGATACAAACTTGTGTTTTGTACTGACAAACAGCAAGGTCAAAATGGGTATGCAATTTTGATAAGAGCTTTCTCTTTCTTTTGTCACTGGATATTCTCAGATCCAAAGGCAAGAACGAAGCTGAGATCAGCTTTGTGAAACTGGGCCAAGAACTCCTCAAACATAAAGTACCGGCCCATTTTATCTTTGCTTATTTTTGAAGTACGGATGGGTAAGGAATTAAAGAAGATAGCATTAAGTGTGTGAGGGGGGGAGGGGGGAACAATGGAGTGGTGCTGTTTCTCAATGGATAATTAATAATAATAATGATGATGATGATAATAATAATAATAATAATAATAATAATAATAATAATAATAATAATTTATTTGTACCCCGCCCATCTGGCTGGGTTTCCCAGCCACTCTGTGCAGCTTCCACAGAGACCAAAAATACACAAAAATGTCACACATTAAAAACTTCCCTGGGCTTTAAGATGTCTTCTGAATGTCAGGTACATGCTTTGACATCTGATGGGAGGGCGTTCCACAGGGCGGGCGCCACTACCGAGAAGGCCCTCATTCTGGTTCCCTGTAGCTTTGCTTCTCGCAATGAGGGAACCGCCAGAAGGCCCTCGGCGCTGGACCTCAGCGTCCGGGCAGAACAATGGAGGTGGAGATGCTCCTTCAGGTATACTGGGCCGAGGCCGTTTAGGGCTTTAAAGGTCAGCACCAACACTTTGAATTGTGCTCGGAAACATACTGGGAGCGAATGTAGGCCTTTCAAGACCGGTGTTATGTGGTCTCGGCGGCCGCCCCCAGTCACCAGTCTAGCTGCCGCATTCTGGATTAAATAACAAGGCTTTTGATTGGTATTGTCATGTGGCTTTCCGACGTGTTCAAATGCAAATGTTGTTGATGTAGTATGAATAAATTCCTGTTATAAGACAAACACTCTGGTGCATGTCTGCCATGTCACTTCTCTGGTTTGGTGTATTAGTGTACACTGGAAAGCAAAACATTGAAAAACAATATATGTAGGAAGAGGTGGTGTTGGGTATTGTACCATCAAGAAGTTGCTGACTTCTCCCGTGGAATGATTGTTCTGTCCATGGATGCTATGAGAGTGGTAGCATTCATCCATTTGGGGGGCATGCACAGCAAAGGGAAAGGAAGGAATTTTGCTGGGAAGGACAGCAGGCCAGAAATTCATGTCAGCTGAAGGGGTTGGCAAGAGAAAGGACTGTCCCAGCTAGAGCTGATGAGCCGTTTTTGTCTCCCCCTCTAAAGTGTGTGTGTGTGTGTGTGTGAAAGAGACATAAGTAGAGGGAGAGATCACAGCCTCTGAAGCTATGGCAGAGTGACTGGGACAGCACCAAGAACATGTCTTGTTGGCGTTGAAACATTTCCACTGGCTTCCTGTTGGTTACCAGATACAATACAAATTCTGGTTCTGACTTTTTAAAGGCCTTCACAGCTTGGAGCTTTCTAAAGGAGCTCCTGGTCCCTGCAAAAAGCTGCCCAGCTCTTATGATCTTCTGGTAGTGTTAATGTTACTTGAGGTCAGGAGATCTATGATGCTCCAGAGGGCCTTCTTGGGGAGGTGGTGAAACACTCTCCCCCCCCCTCCTGAAGTGCCTGCTTTGTCTGTTTTTCAGTAACAACCTGTGAACAGGCTTTTTGAATATTTGGGGAGATATGGTGGTGGATATGTAAGGTGATAGGTTTTAATTGTGTTTTATGGTTTATGTCATCTTTTATATTGGAGCAATCTAACCTGGGGCCACTTGTGATTAGGGGCAGAATATACATTATACAAATAAAATAAGGGCCTAATAAGAGACCTGTTGAATCCAGGCAAATATGAAACATTTAGCAATGATTCCCATAAACACTGTTGTTATGATAATCTAATCCTAATCATTCAGGGTTCATTTTAGCTATTATATAGGATCGTCAGAACCTAGCTCCATGTAGGGAGACTTGCATGTGTGTAGGTGATCCTCATTAAAAGCGCATCAAGAGTCAAGGATGGGACTTTTTACAGTCTATAACTGAAGCAAGTAAAAATCTAGTTTTTAAAGGGATGCATCCTGTCCAATATACCACAGACTAATAATACACAACAGGTTCTTGGTATTTTCTTTCTTCTCTATTTTTCCTTTTCAATATTATTGCATTTCTAAAGCCATGCATTATCAGGAGTTTAGGTCTGCAGGAGCTGGTTTGTTTTTATTTACTGTATTTAACATTTTAGGAGACAAGGTGCTACATTTGCTTTATCTAGTACTGATTCTCAAAAGGTGGAAAATTCAGTAACTGGAAAAGACGTTAAACCTCATTTAACAAATAAACATGCAGTGAGCCGTTTCAAGCAATAGTTTGCTGTTCTGGGAAGTTTGCCAAGAAAAGCTTGCGTCTGGGCATTAAAATCTCTCTCTTTTCACAAGGCAATCCTAGGTATGTCCAGGGAAGGGTGTATGGGATTGCAGCCTTAGTGCATAGGTTTAGGGATCCCCAGTACTCCATTTGGCTTGGTGTTAACATCTAAGAGACTATCTTCTCCATCAGTAAGTCTTGGGATAGTTCAGTTGGTAGAGCATGAGACTCTTAATTTCAGAATCATGGGTTTGTTAGTCCCACACTGGGCAAAAAGATTCAAGCATTGCAGAGGGTTTGACTAGATTACCTTTGTGGTCCTTTTCAAGTCTTATGATTCTATGACCTTTTAAAAGCCCAGCTAGAATACATTTTGGTATTAAGAAACAACTGAAGGTGGCTAATGAGAATACCTCTAATGTATCTGAAGCAGAAAATATTAAAAACAGTATCTGACAGTGACTAAAAGTTTCTTCTTTTTGTATCCGACAAAAAAAATATATTGTACCCAACAGTTAACAGATTGCAGATTGTCAAAAGTAAGACGTTAACTCATCTATATTTATTTACCAAATCAATGATATGATTTGGATCTAAAAATAACTTACGTAATGTAAGCCATAGATATATAGTTTTTGTTTTTTCCAGCTCCCTCTGTGTGTGTCTCTCTCATATTTCACACATTTTCTTTTCTGAGAGAGTGGAGTTGCCAAGATACCATAAAAAGTACTCCTTTTCTCGGGTTTTCCAGCTGTGAGTAGAGAGCATGGGCAATCTTTTGTAAACTCCTCAACAGATGCTGCAGACAACCTTTGTGGCTCAGAGAGGTGTGGACAGTTTTAGCTAAGTTCAGAGAACTGAAGGTTGCTCTTATCTGTCTCAGTGAGTTTCAGGGATACTGAATGGCACTATTTAGAATTGTCTTTTTTGGGTGCTTTCAAGAATGCAAGTACCAGGGCACTAGGAAGAGACCGATCAGCCTATTTTACAGTCCATGCCAATTTCACACGTATTCATTCTTGTTCTACTCATTTCTGAATTAACCTGCATTTTTTTAAAAAAACCTACATAAAAAGTTAAATATGTAATATGCTATGCATTTTATCACAAAGTGCATTTTTAATACATATTTTATCTCAATGTACACATTTCTCGATCCATTTTGTAATGTATTTGGGTACATCCTTTAAGCTGAAAAGTGCAAAGTCCAATGGATAAGTACATACCAATTCACACATTAGTCCAGGAGTTGTGGATCAGTTAAGTATACAATGGAATTGATAAAAATAAAACTCATTAAGCATCTCTATGCACACAACACACCATGGCTATGGTGACCCAGTTCCAGCTGACAATTGTTGTTTGCCTTCTTTGATCCTTGTTGGAAGTGTAGGAATGAGGCCCAGCCAAAGTATTTTGCTGCCTGTGGTGGAATAGGGAATAGTGCTGTCAGGATGCTGTCAGTGGCTCCCAGCTGGTTGCCCAGGAAAGTATAAGACAAGGAAAAGTTTCTTACAGTCCTTTTTTATTTCAATCTTTACAGAGAGGGGCTATAGAACCCTGCCTCTTGGATAATGGCATTGTCCCGGGTGAATCTCCATCGTGCCCCATCTCTCCCACTTCCTCATTCGTCATCATCACCTCCTCTACAAGTGCTGCTATGTGCCCTTTGTCTTTGAGCTCTTTGCTCTCCTACTTTTAAGGCTCGCTGAGTTCTAGGAGATGGAGAGTCTGGAATGTTTTCTAATGACAACGTGTCAGCTGGGTGTTGTCCCGGCTTTCCCATGATTTCCTAAGTTTTCCCCTCATCTGCCTCTGAGCTGCTACTGCCCTCAACCCCGCGTTGTAAATCTGTACTATCTTCCTCTTCCTCCTCCCTGGAAGGGTCAGGCTGGGGGGGCGGTCTCCACCATTCCTCCTTTGCCCAGTCTCTGACAGGTGCATCTACCATTTGCCACCATCCCCAAGACAAGGTGCTTAGCATCTAGCAGCTGCATAACTTCCAGGCCATTTCTGAGCCTTTGAAGACCTTAATGGCTTGGGACTAGGGTAGAAGTGTAATTTTGTTGTTTTGAGCCAGAACTCCTGAACCTGGGGGGATAATTTCAAGAGGCACAAACATTTTTCAAAAGGTTCCAGGGGGGGGGCTAACACTAGCGTTGGCAATGATTTATTATTATTATTATTATTATTATTATTATTATTATTATTATTATTATTATTAATTTTTTACTTTAATGTTGCCACTAACTATAGATGAGGCGCTCCTTTTGGAAGCTGCTGACTCAAAGCTACGGTTTCCACTCCCCTTTGGGAATGCCCCTGGAACAGTGCGCCATCACGAGGCAGCATTGATCCTAGGATCCGATGACTCTTTGGTATTCCTGTGGATAGAGAGAGTTTGTTCAGTGGTCTGGGGAAGCACCTTGCTTTTAGATCTCTAAATGAGACGCATTGTCCGCGCATCAAGTTATGCCAAAATGCCAAGGGAACACAAAATGACTTTATTCATCCTAACGGGAACCAAAATGTTCACATTACATAGCACCGCTAAGTCAAGACAAATGTGATATTGTAGGTAGCAATCACTAACCACAAATCATAGGGATGGTGACATTTACCTAAGGGGAGAAATGGAGATGGGAGATTTTGCTGTTACACATGAATAAAGACGAGCTTGTTAATGACAGTGATGTTGATGAAAAGTGAGCTGCAGGGAGCTGTTCACCAGAAAATTTAAGGTCAGGTAAAGAAAACCTAATAGTCTCTTTTAAAACTGCTGTCAAGGCAGCATTCCACACATTTAGTTCCTGTTCAGATGGAACGCGGTAGGGGGAAGGAGCAGAGGGAGACTTCATAAAATTTTGTACTGGCTTTCTCGTTTGGAAACAATGGATGGAAGGCACAACCCGTATCTGTTCAGTCCGTATCTGTAACTGAACATTCCCTTCATAAATAACCTGAGTCCTGAAACTCTTTCAGGGGTTGTTGGCCTGAAGTGAATGCTTGGGTGGCCAGTGTCATAGCAGTAGGCTCCCCCCGCCCAACCTACATGTATTCATGATAAGAGTAGAGAATCTTGCTGCATATGCTTTGATGGATCTCGCCACTGTGGCAATCACAAATCAGCCCACTAAAATAGCATCCTGTGCGTGTCCCTCTATCACAGGGCTCACTAGTGTGACACCCATGAATTTAATGATACCCTAGAAGTCTTTCCAGGGTGCCTGTAAGGCCTCTGAGCCCCCAACCTCACTGCCCCTTTGGTCATGAGGTGCTAAGGGTTATTACCTTTTTCTCACTTTAGAAATACGCAGAGTTGAAAAAGGAAGTTGAGAGTGACACTCTTTCCCACTTCCTCTCTCAGCTCTACGTGCTTTTCAAGATGCAGATGAATTCTACTGGATTGGACATTTATCAAGATCAACTGGAAATATGAAGTGTGCTCATTTCTTAAAATAAGCTTCAAAGGGCCAGCTTGTTTGCCCACCTAGACGATAAATTGGCTTTGGGACAACAGAGACAATGCCTTTTCCATGGTTGCCCTCCAGTTAGGGAACCCCTTCCAAGTGAATTGGTTCCATACAATTGTTGTTGTTGTTTAGTCATGTCCGACTCTTCATGACCCCATGTACCAGAGCATGCCAGGCACTCCTGTCTTCCACTGCCTCCCGCAGTTTGGTCAAACTCATGCTGGTAGCTTCGAGAACACTGTCCAACCATCTCGTCCTCTGTCGTCCCCTTCTCCTTGTGCCCTCCATCTTTCCCAACATCAGGGTCTTTTCCATGGAGTCTTCTCTTCTCATGAGGTGGCCAAAGTATTGGAGCCTCAGCTTCAGGATCTGTCCTTCCAGTGAGCACTCAGGGCTGATTTCCTTAAGAATGGATAGGTTTGATCTTCTTGCAGTCCATGGGACTCTCAAGAGTCTCCTCTAGCACCATAATTCAAAAGCATCAATTCTTCGGCGATCAGCCTTCTTGATGGTCCAGCTCTCACTTCCATACATCACTACTGGGAAAACCATAGCTTTAAGTATACAGACCATTGTTGGCAAGGTGATGTCTCTGCTTTTTAGGATGCTGTCTAGGTTTGTCATTGCTTTTCTCCCAAGAAGCAGGCGTCTTTTAATTTCGTGGCTGCTGTTTGCCAATGGCATCTCAGGAACTGTCAAATATGTGGTATACAAGGCTGAGGTTAAATATACAATACAGGCCATCAAATAGGCCTTGAAAATATGCTTGGTTTGGTGAGGACTTCCTCTAAAGGTTTTTGTAGCTGCAGGGCTTTTCTTTTCTTCGCTTGCTTGTTTTTTGTACAATTGCTGAGGGCTTTTAATACATTTTTATGAGGTTTTATTGGCCTATGCTCTTAAGATGTTGTGTTTCTAACTGCTGTGTTTCTCATAAAGTTATTTCAAACTTGTGCTCAAAACCCGCTTGTGGGTTTCCACAGGCATCTGGTTCGCCGCGATGAGAACAAGATGGTGATCTAGTTGGTCCATCAACCTGATCCAACAGGTTCTTCTTATGTCCCTATGAAATTTGAATACATGTTATATTCTAACTATGCTCTGAAAGATGGTATTTAAAATACTTGAATGAATAAAGAAACCTTTACTGAAGTTCTCTTACACTGAGTAGATCCATTGGTCCATGTATTTCATTATGATCCCTGACATATATAAAAGGGAATAACAAGGGTATTGGGGGGGGGAGTAGTAGCAGAGAATAGAAATTTATCCTTCTTTAGATAATTCCAGCATTAATGTTCCATACTTCTTTAGCAGAAGATATTCGCTTAAAAGTATTAACATTCCATTTTTATGTCTTTTAAGAACGAGCCAATTTAAAATTCAACTCTGAATTTTCTACATGACATGGCTTTTGCACGGCCAGTGTTTGCCAATGGCATCTCAGGAACTGTCAAATATGTGGTATACAAGGCTGAGGTTAAATATACTTAATGACTCATACTGCAGAGATTTGTCTGCTTTCCTCACTAGAAGGAGACGATCTGCACACTGAGCTCACAACTTTCCAACTGATCCATTTAGCAAATGCTGATATTCATGTATTGAACACCATGTGCATTGGCTGCAGTCCTGTGCCCACTTGAACTCAATGTCTAGAGGGCTTCAGTGGAAAGGATAGGAGGGGAAAGGAGGGGAAGAGAGGAAAAAATGGAAGGAAGAGAAGATCTTAAGGTCTATAAATAGGTAAGACTATATGGGATATCATTATTTTTTCAGGAAATTTTCCAATAGTCTGTAAGTAAAGCAACAGTAATGGAAATGCTTCTTAAATCAAGTTTTTAGTATGATTTTTTACCTAGAGAAATATAGCACCTATCAAGAGTATAGATATAAACTGGCTTAATGGTCATTTCCTTTCTCCAAGAAATATAGAGAGTTTGGTTTAGAGTTTGGATTTGATATCCCGCTTTATCACTACCCAAAGGAGTCTCAAAGCGGCTAACAATCTCCTTTCCCTCCCTCCCTCCCTCCCTCCCTCCCAACAAACACTCTGTGAGGTGAGTAGGGCTGAGAGACTTCAAGAAGTGTGACTAGCTCAAGGTCACCCAGCAGCTGCGTGTGGAGGAGCAGGGACGCAAACCCGGCTCACCAGATTATGAGTCCACTGCTCTTAACCACTGCACCTCACTGGCATCAGAACTGTAGCTCTGATGGCAGAGAGGGGAGGAGATAGGGACAGGTCAACAGAGAATGTTCATCAGCACTGCCAAATTATAATTCCCAGGATTCTTTGGAGTGATCCAACCCTATTTAGGTTTGAAGATATGCCCCTATTGGCTAGAGATCAACAGGTCTTCTAAATAAAATATCCTCAACCATTGTATCTTCCTGTAGAAGGATAAGTAAATAGAATCACATCTCTTCTATGTCCCCACAAACGTAGGATTACCCATGCTCTTGGAAATGCTAAGACGCAAAAGAAAAATGGTGGGGAGGGAGAAGGAAAAAAATAAAACTCAGATACCAGTTCTTAAACTTACGAAGTTCTTATAATTATCACCTTAAAGGGAAATTGTTCTGGGAGAAGAGGAGCCGATGGCAGCCGGTCTCTTGACATACGAGATGAATGCAGCACTGCTTCCCATCTCTCCCTTAGCTACAGCTTGGTGGAATTTGCATTTCATATTAAGATTCTGAATATCCTTATTGGTATTTCTGTATTGAATAGTTAAATGGGTGAAGGTGGATCCATGGTTAGGAGAGAAATTGAGGGAGGCATGAGGATGGATGATACAGTGAAAAGGAAAGAAAACTCCTCTTCATCTTTTATGAACTGAAAGGAAGAGGAACAGCTGGAGGAGAAACAGAGATGTGGGTGAACTAAATGTTGTACGGCTAATCTGCTCACGAGTAATCATGAGTAATTAAGAAGGGCTTTGAGAAATGAGTTTCTCGTTAAGTAGTTTGGGACAATGGAGCATCTCCTGTGTTTTATTAATCAGCCAAGCTGCTGATTAGAACCTTCACTTCTCATTTGAAAATAATTATAAAGTAGTAAACAACACTAGTAGGTGACCTTTGAAAACTCAAAGTATCCTTCTTCTAAAATAATTTTGGAAAGGACATGAGCACCTCTAAGTAGTTTTTCAGAACCATGTGGACATGTAAAAGGGAAACAGATCATTCCCTCAACACTCAATTTAGTCAACCATGACAGCTCCAGAAGAATAGTCATTTTGGTCCATAGAAGTAAAAGAATGTAAGGAAACCAACTTGAATTTTGTGGCCTGTTTTCATAGGCTCACATGCATTATTCGCCTCCATCATGAACCTAGGGTGTATGGGGTGTTGGGGGAGGAACACGCTGTGCTCCTTCTCAGGTAGTTTGTCCAACTTTGGTCCCAACCCTGCTCTCAGCTCTCACTTGTGGCTCCTGGAAGCTGTTAGCATGTGACATCAGCCACACTCTGGAAATGGCTTCAAGTGGCCAGGTAAACCAGGTGAGGATAGAACTTCCCCTGCATGTGAAGACAGGCTCCAGGGGATTGGGCGGATGAGACCACTGGGTCAAGAAGGCAGTTTCTGCGTGTGCTGCAGGGGGAGGTGAGGGGCAAATGGGACTTGTCAACCTGGGAAGATAGCCCATCTAGGAGAAGATAAACTCTGATCCTAAACCTATGCTGCCTTGCACCTCGGGAGAAGAAAAGGCAAAAATCTAGAGTAGAGTCCCTAATAATTATTATTAGGTCTGGGTGATGTCTTGTACACCTCCTTCCAGCAACTTCTGCGGCCAAGCTGGCACCAAACATATTGCTCTGCTTTCCTTTGGACCACAACAGTGAGGGGGGTGTGCGTTCTTGTCATCTTCAATCTGCACCTCCAGGCCCAAATAACAACACAAAAGCAGGCATAGACATTCCCATAGTCAAGGAGCTTTAGGGTAACCACAGATTATTTTCTTCTGTAAAAGGTGGCTTTGCGTAACACAATACTCTGATATTTTAGAATAATGATTGCAAGCTGCTTCTCAGTCCTTTACAGCCCAAATTTTATGCATGATTTAGATATATGGCTGGAGAGCGCTGCTGAAAAATTCAAAGAAGTGTGGACTTGGAAGAACATATTGTTTTGGAAAGTTGGGTAGATTCGCTTTCACTGTTTTTAATTTCTCCCTTCTCCCTAATCCCTGAGCTGGTGGATACCTTCCCTCTCTCCACAGTGCTTTTTATCTGCCTGGATCTTCCCAGCTTTGGTGGCCTGATAGGTTTCTTGGCTTGCTTTTTCACTGCAGCCACTGTAGATTCATGATGACAGGTAGGTAAATGTCAGTTTACGCGGAAGAAATAAATTCAGCAGGTTATGTGTGAAACAGAGTTCACCAGGGAAACGAAAGCATTGCTATATTTCTAATTACTAATGGCGGAGGAGATTATACTGACATTTCTGGCATTTTAAAAAAAGAAATCATAAGACACAAAGGTGATTTAAAATCCTTGAAAGCCCCTCTGTTTTTACCACTTCTGTACAGCAACTTGCAAGTAATCAAAACCAGGGGTCACAGTTCATTTCCTTTCAAGCACACCTCTGTTGTTTTTCACTACCTGCTGAAGACCTTCAACAAACCTTTTAAGTGGAGTTCCCCTCGTCTCCCCCCATCTATGTCTAGGATTTGAAATAGTTTTTACCTTTGAAATGGTCTTTATATATAAAATTGTTTTGTATATGTTTGGGTAGCTGGTGTGCTATTGCTAAATCACTTTGAGATGTCTCCTAGGAAATGATCCTTAAATGGAACGAAATAAACTAACAAATAAATAATTTGCCAGCAGGGTCAGTATCATCAATTCTTTGAATATGGAACTTGGGTGGTCTGGTGCCTCTCAGTTTGGCAGTAAAAAGGTAGGCAGCCAAAAACAAGTAGTTTCTGGATGCTCATGGTACTCCTCAGATAGGATAATAACAACAACAACAACAACAATAATAGTAATAATAATAGTAATAATAATAAAAGATAAAAGTGTCCTTAAAAAGGAGGAGTGCAACAAGGATCCATATCCAGAAGTCCTGTGAAATTCTGAAGGTTTCAGTGGAAAATAAAAAACAGCAGGGGCTGATGCCCATTTGGACTGGTAGGATGGAAGACAAGGAGGTCAACAGCAGGTGGAGCCAGAGCTAATAACAGACAGAGCCAGCTAACTCTAGTTTTGTCCCCATCTTCTTCCCTGCTGAGTTCTACAAGGGGAAACATGGAAGAGGAAGCTGCTACAGGCAGTGCCATTCTCTTGATATTAGTAAGAAACAAGTCATGCAGGTGGGGTTGACTGAGGGCAGAGTAATATTAGTGGACCAGCCTCCACTCAAATGGAAGGGAAATGGTTGTGAAGGGGGATTGGGCCATTTAAGGTCTTAACAGCTTATAGGTATGGATGTGAGGCTAAAAAGAAGGGGGAAAGGGCTCTCTCTGAACTCTGTGGGGAGATTTCAGATGGGAGGAAAAGGGGGGAAATGAAATCCTTCACCTTTTCCCATCTCCAGAGCCACATACACACATACAGAGAGAGAGAGAGAGAGAGAGAGAGAGAGAGAGAGAACATATAGCAATAAAACAATTAGCATGGTATAGCTCCCACAATTTCAGAAGGAAGGAAGGATGCCCTTGTTCTTTCCCTTTCCCATCCAAATGTCTTTAAAGTATGTGACATCTTTGGCAACCTCAGTGTCAAACAGAGTGATTTGAGAATCACAGCTTCCCTTTGATGACTTACTAAAGTGCCAGGAGTGAAGAGTAAATGGCAGCCATTAAATATCTTGCCCAAATATTGATGTCTTACATAATTGGAAAGCAAATATGAATACATCACAGGCTCGTGGTTTATCAGATGGTTTTTAAACCTTGTTTCCACAGTATTTTAATACATTGGGGGGGGGGGTTGTATACACAAAACAACAGTGGTTGACAACAAAGGAACGAAACATACAAAGTAAGATGTACATATATTCATGATGCCTTACAGTTCATGTTGTTGTTGTTGTTGTTGTTGTTGTTGTTTTGTTTTGTTTTTGTTTTGTTTTGTTTTGAAACTGTTGCTCTGGTTTGGATATTGAAAGAAAACTGATGTATTTGCTGTAGCTTGATTACCTAAGGAGAACAGACAGAGGTTTTTCAGAGGATATAAGATGTTATTCTATGAGATAATTCCAGGAAATTCCGCATGACTGAATCACAGCAGCCCTGTGATCTCACCTCACAATACAGCATCCGGTATATATAAAATATGATCCTAAAAGTCAGGAATCTTCCAGAGCTGCATTTGATCCCTCAGACAGAAGCAGAAATTGCATGCTCTCCCTGTATGCTTAGAAGCACCTCAGGGTGCTCAAGAGACCCCTTTGATCAGGGTTTCTAGAAAAAGAGGTGCCATAAATCACCCTTGTTCTCTTAGAATGGCAATGGCGCCCACCTGAGAGGTGCTGAAACTGAGTTCAGCTGAGTTCCAGCTGGAAAAACCCCCTGCTTTTTCACCCTGAGGGCCACAATCCCAAAAGGGCAGCCTGCTGAGAGCTGCAGGCCAATGATGGACAGAGAGGCAAAACTATACCTCTGTAAGATATCCCAGCCAAACAAAAACCAAAGGTTTCCATACACACAGAGGCAGGTGGGCCACAGTTTACTCACTTGGGGCCTGGTGGCTGGACAGAGAGTTCTGGATGAGCACACTCAGGTCTTAGAATCATAGAATCATAGAATCATAGAGTTGGAAGAGACCACAAGGGCCATCGAGTCCAACCCCCTGCCAAGCAGGAAACACCATCAGAGCACTCCTGACATATGGTTGTCAAGCCTCTGCTTAAAGACCTCCAAAAAAGGAGACTCCACCACACTCCTTGGCAGCAAATTCCACTTTCGAACAGCTCTTACTGTCAGGAAGTTCTTGAGCCTGAGGTTCCCCAATCTTTAATTAGTCTTCCCAATCATTGCAGATAAGGCCACATATTGTTAACATTTACTGAAAGCAATAGAAGGCAGTATATGCAAGTCATTTAATTCTTCTGTTGTATTCAGTGAGCTAACAGTTTCTACCTACAAGTGGAAGCAGAAACAGAGAAGTTGTTGGGTTTCTTCCAAATCACCTCAACATTTCTTCACAAAACACTGCTGCATTATACTTGACAAATACTTTGCCTTTTCAGAATCCAGCAAATATGAGGCTAGCTTATTTTGAGTACAAACGTCTTTTGGATGACTCAAGTTTCCAAAAGAAGGTATTTCTGAAGTGTGCAGAAAATGCTTTAGATATGCATGCAGTTGCTAAGGCAATAGGAGGGTCAGGTGTTTGCACGTAGCTGCTCATGGGCTTCAAGGCTTTGTATAAACTTAATCTTGGCCACGTTTCAAAGCTATGCAGCGCTGAGATGCATGGCCAGCATCAACAGGCAGCATAGTCAAGCACCAGCTGGGGGTCCACTGCTAAGCAGAAGCCTTTGAAACAAACGCTGATGCTTCTCCTGTTTCCCAGACATTCCCTTTCCATCCTCATTTCTTCCTTTGACTTGCCAGAGTTGACAGGGTGGGTCTGAGTCTGTCACCCAGAAGTGGTCCTTGACCCAGCCCTGGTGAGGCCCCCTTGCTCTCCAGCTTCCCACCACAGTGGGCTGCTGGTGTTTCCCAAGAGGAGAGGGTGAGGGGAAGGGAACTCAGAACTGTGTGGAGCAGCAAGAGCATGAGATTGGCTTTGCCATGATGCACAGGGCTGAGCTCCCCATGCTTCACCCCTATTGTCTCCCTATCAATGAGCACCAGTTAGAAAGCAGGCTTCCTATACTTCTGCTCCAGCTTTCTGGAATTCCAATTGGTGCCCAACTATATCCAAACAAATACAACAAATAAATGAATAAATCTCATTGAACATGAATAAATTTCAGGAACATGAAATTTGATTGTGACATCT
Source organism: Podarcis bocagei (assembly GCF_964188305.1). Lineage (NCBI taxonomy): Eukaryota > Metazoa > Chordata > Lepidosauria > Squamata > Lacertidae > Podarcis > Podarcis bocagei. The sequence continues at coordinate 40,453,890 of NC_138130.1, forward strand.
TAAGAGGTGTCTAGATGTATAGAGAAGAGACTGTCTCGCCAGAGTGGTGCATGCTCTGGTTATCTCCTGCTTGGACTACTGCAACGCACTCTACGTGGGGCTACCTTTGAAGGTGCCCCGGAAACTGCAATTAATCCAGAACGCGGCAGCTAGACTGGTGACTGGGAGTGGACCACATAACACCGGTCCTGAGAGATCTGCATTGGCTCCCAGTATGTTTACGAGCAGAATTCAAAGTGTTGGTGCTGACCTTTAAAGCCCTAAACGGCCTCGGTCCAGTATACCTGAAGGAGCGTCTCCACCCCCATCGTTCAGCCCGGACACTGAGATCCAACACCGAGGGCCTTCTGGCGGTTCCCTCATTGCGAGAAGTGAGGTTACAGGGAACCAGACAAAGGGCCTTCTCGGTAGTGGTGCCCGCCCTATGGAACACCCTCCCTTCAGATGTGAAGGAAATAAGTAGCTATCTTATCTTTAAAAGACATCTGAAGGCAGCCCTGTTTAGGGACGTTTCCAATATTTAATGCTATATTGTTTTTAACACTTGATTGGAGGCCGCCCAGAATGGCTGGGGAAACTCAGCCAGATGGGCGGGGTTTAAATAATAAATTATTATTATTATTATTATTATTATTATTATTATTATTATTATTGAGACAAACAACTTTCCAGGTGTTTTTGTGTGTGTATTTTTCTTAGTTTTCTTTGGTAGGTTTCCTTCTTGACAATGGGAGAGAGATCTTAAGGAGGTGGGGTGTCTCATGAATACATAATGTACATAGAGTCTGTGAGCTACTGATATGAATGTTTCACAAATTTGAGGGTGTGGTAGATAAGATATCCAAAACCATGTATTGATTTACAAGATAAACCCTAGATTTCTAAGGCTTCGGTGGAATTTTTATTGCAAACTCATCCTAGCAATAAGCTGCACAACAGTGAGGGAAGAGGGGAATGTGTTGCTGCCCAAGACCAAGCAAATTCAGTATCACATTTTTCTTCAATGATATTTGTATGTGCATTGTGAATGCCTGTCATATATGATATCTCTGCCTATATGACACCCATTCACTTTAAATCTGCATTCTGAGAGGGAACATTAGATGCATTTGACCAAAAGAACTGCTACATTTGAACTTGCTATTCTCATAGCAAAATCAGACCAATTTAAGAGGTGGAGAATTCACTGCATGTCACTTTCTGCCAATCATCAAGTATATTTGCCCTTATTTTCTCATTCTGCCAACCCACGTTTCTAAATTGCAAGTTTATGCTGAGATTCATCTCTTTTAACATTAGCTTCCTTCAGTCCCATGGTAGCACTTTGACTTTTTTGAAACAAGAAAAGAGAAACAAGATAGTAATAGCTTGAGGCAATGTTTCACAGCCAATAGTTGAACTAGCTAGGATAGGAAGGCATTTGCCATCTAGTAATGGTCTGTGCTGCTAATTTGGAATTAGCGCAACTTTTATATAATTTCCAAATGAGTTACAGTTTATCCACAGTAGCAGGTGGCAGAGTGGTGGTGCTCACCTGACCTATGGCAACCAAGTTACAGCTGGCAGCTGGTTGGCGCTGTGCAAACACACCAGCAAGAGCACCAATGGTGCTCCTGCTGTTTTTCACAGCACTGACCTTCCTGCTGCCTTGCCCTTCCAGCTCTACCTCCCAGTAAGGAGCAGTAATCCATCTGCCAGAAGGTCAGTTAAGTGATGATGCCCCACAACTCTCATTCCATTCCATTCAACATGCACAGAATCTGCATTCAGTGAGTTCTACTCAAAACAAGGCGGTGACACTGTTAGCAGACCAATTTCCAATTGCAAGAGTGAAGGACAGCTCTTGGAACCCTGAAAGCTAATATTCAGGCCAAGTTACACAGCTGTTGTGTGCATGGCTAGCCACTCTTTTACTAAAGTCCCTTTAGATTACCGTCTTGAACATGGTGGTCATTTGTTGCTAGCATGAGCAAAGTAGTTGCATGAGGTGTGGTGGTGCACACAAAACTGAATGCACTGAGTTTTAGCAGACTGCAAAGCCACAGATTTGGCCTTTGCATCGGTATATTTAAACCCAGAGTTCTATGTGCTCCATCACTCCCCATGTAGACACTTCAGTTCATCAAGGCCATGCCTTCCTGTCATTGAGAGCAAGTAACTACCAAGCCCAGGAGGGGCAGATCTCAGGGACCAAAGCCCAGATAATTCTTCACAGTGATTGCATCTTGGTGTTTGATTGCTCAGTTCACTTTAAACAAGCCTGCGGAGGCATGCCAGGCTGCAGTTATGAGGAATGGTTTGTATGACAGGTTCATTGTTCTCTGTGGGCTTAATAAAAAGTGACCATCCATCCTCACAGTTACTGTTTGAACTGCCCATCCTCACCTCCTGCGGAAGCTTGTCAAACAAAAATATCACTGTGCAGGCATGGCCACAATCCATATAACATAACCATAATCATAACACTGGGTACCATATGTTATAAATCTAGAGCAGCATTCTGCTTCATATAGGCACATAAAACTTTTATTGGGCCTCATGATTTTCCACACAGACATTACAACATTTTAGGATTTTGTTCAAGTGGAGCTGCTTTTTCTGCCCCTCCCCCTGGCAAAATAAACACTTGTGATAATGTGTGTACATATACATATATGTATATATTTGTATACATATATGTATATACACATTCTCCAGCTTTATTCTATATAAAAAATACATTCTATAAAAAGATGAAGGACTCCAAAGGAGAAAAGAATTATTAATTTGTCATGTGATTAGACCGAGTTAAAGTCTATCATCTGGTAAGCAGCAAGTGGTCTGGGTCATCCCATGATGGTGAAATGGGTTCAAATTGTGATACATCCATACTTTGAGATGTTGTAGCCAGCTAGCATGATCAATAAACCACTTTATTCCAAGTAAAGGGATGGTCAGTCAGAAAAGTTGCAACTCCCAGATTGTGCATTAAGTTCCCTGTGGGAGTGCAGGAAAGCAGGAGAATATTGTATTAGAGGAGCATACACTATTTCTGTTGTCTTAACATTTCATAAAGGAGCTGGGCAGGCACCTGATGTGGTCATCTTTCAAAGCCAAGCCATAAATAAAGCTTGATGGGTGCACTGTAACTAACAAGTTTTCTTGACAGCAAGCAACCGAGAGAAATCCATCATAGTGAGATAAGTGCACGCACTTATTTTCACAAGGTGCAACATGAAAGGGAATCTAATAAAACTGGGCTGGCTTAAAAACAAGTCCCTGTACACCTGCATTTACAAGTCCAACTTTTAAAAAAATAAATAAATACCAGGAGTCCAAGAAGGAATTGTGGGAGGTGAGAGGTGTCTTTTCACAACATTGTTCATATGTTTCAGTGAAAGGGATATTTAAAGGAGACAAAGGATTGAGAACTCTTTATACTGCTTTGGTAGCTGTGCACAAACCAAAATACATTTCGCTGTGAGACTTGGACTGTTTCACTCACCTTTGGCAGACTTGCTCTGCAGATGTTCAAGAACATCACATAGGTCTTGCAGAGACACAGAGTAGCTGCAGAAAGTATTCTGCAGAAGAGATTCGAGCACGTGCCAGGAAATTTAGGGCTGCACAATTAAAGCGAATCAAAGCACTCTATCACCCTAGTGCAACAAATCCACATTTTGAATGGACTTTTTGTGGTTAGGAAATCGACGTGGGAAAGAACTGAGAAGTGTGGAATGAACAAATGGTTAACAGGATGATGTATAAATACCTCACGAGCAAATCAGGGTGAATGCTCATTGTTGTAGAACCATCCCATAAACAAATCAGAACAAATGCTCAATAGTCAAACCACAATGTAAGCTTTGTGCAACCAAATCAATGCAAATACTGTATAAGCAGCACATCTGGAAGAGCCTTTGGTACCTGTACACGAAACATGCCATCCAAATATCTTTCACTGTTTGACTTGCAGTGCCTCCAAACTGTCACTGTTTGCAGGAAGGATTCAAGGGTAAACTAGAACTTTATATTTGCGCATTTACAGTGGATTAAAAGGCTGTATCATGCTAGCAAAGGGATGGAAGGTTCTCTCTAGTTCCCAATCTTAAATCTAGGGTTCATTCCAACTTTCTTTCGTATGGCTTTTCAGCTCTGTGTCTGAGCAGGTGTGTGTGTTTGTCACAGCGCTTTCCATGGGAAAATCCATGTTTTTCTACTCCATCAGTTCAAACAGCATTTGCTGTTTTCGTGGCTTCAGTGGTAAAATGCACTGAGCCAAAAAACAAACAAACAAAAATAACGCTTGGGCATGAAGCTTTAGAGCACTGACTTGTGCCTGGAAAGCACACTGTAAAAGGAAGTCTGGATGAGCCCTTACCTCTTCAGACTTCTGCAGCAATGTGGCGTTTTTCTTTCTTTCTTTTTTAATGCTCATGAAAATTCACTAGCATTTTAATGTGAATTTTGCCCAATAAACACATTTTGTATGCAGTGGCTGGAGCTGATGTGAGTTGTAGTTCATATCATCTGGAGGGAAGAAGGTTGGAAACAGCTGAGCTAGATGAACAAGTCCAAAAGAATTCCCAAAAAGCTGATGGTGGCCCGTGTGGGGAAAAAACTGTAATAGTCAACCCAACCAAAGAAGAATGGCAAATTAAGTTGACAGAATATGTACAACTTGCAGACTTAACATATAGAGTAAGAGAACAGGAAGAGCATATGTTTAAAGACGATTGGAAAATGCTTATGGAATAGATGGGAAATAATTGTGTACAGCTGAAAACGCTGGCAGCATTAAGATTCAACAGTGTAAATAAGTTTTGATGGATGCAATAATGGAATACTGATTGGTATAGTTTTTGTAAAATATGCAGGGATTTATGATAGGTAAAATGAACCATGGAAAGAGAAGAAGGGAAGTCACTGATATCTTAAGGATGTAAAATGAGTATTTTAAATTGTAAAACAGAAAACGTAATTAAAATTATATATTAAAAAACCCTATAATAGTCAAAAGTGTAAGCTACATAATTCATTTAACATTTGATAGCTTTGATATTAAGTGGAGAGCACTTTTGATTTAATTGATTTCAACATTTTGTTTAAAATGGTAATGTGAGTAGCTTTGTTGCAAAATTAAAGGTATAGTTTATTTTATTCAGCATTGCAAAACATAAGCAAAATGAACAAAGACATGCAGTATTTAGCAGCTGGAAATGTAAACGTTTGAATTGTCCAGTTAAGTGTTCTACATGTGGGTGGGTGCATGCACACAACTGCGTATGCACACACAAACAGCTCCATATTTCTTTTGCCTTTGAAAACACTGGTGAAGTTCAGAATGACTCCAACTATGCAGGTGACTGCAGTACATTAAGAAAATACATTTTCCACACTGTAGTTTCTATAGCAGTCGCAACTAAGTGAACCATTAAAAGTGATCCAGTTCACTGAACCAAATAAGAAGAACCTAAAATTAGAAAAAGTAAGCCTGAAGCTATTGGCTTAAAAAAAATACTCTTGATCTTTGCTGTTGATGATTAGCCAAAAAAATATTTTAAAAACCTCCTCCTGAATTCTTTTCTATCATTTGAAGCTTCTTTCAAAGCACACAGATTTCTATGACTTTCTTCAAGGCATAATTATGAAAGGAAGTATATTTGTTTATTTCTTATGACTGATAGTCTCTCCATATTAGCAATGAATAAATTAAGTCCATTGGTTAGTGACAATTGCCTTGCCGACACTGAAAACAACATCAGATTAAATGATGGAATGTGAGCAAATGAGGTATCTCCTCTTATTATGATCACTACCGATCAAGCCTCTTCTCATGTAGCTTGAAAAGGTCCTTGTCATTCTAGGTTTGGGTAGCTGAAATATCCTCATTCTGAAAAGGAAAAAGATTGGTCTTTCTTCCTCAAACCATGATTAGGGCTAGAAGAATTATGTGCAAACCCCACCTCAAGTCCTGTTTCCTTCACAGAAGTGAATGTGGAAGCTCTTTAGCAGGCTTCTTCAAACCCGGCCCTCCAGATGTTTTTGGCCTACAACTCCCATGATCCCTTGCTAGCAGGACCTGTGATCAGGGATGATGGAAACTGTAGTCTCAAACCATCTGTAGGGCCGAGTTTGAGGAAGCCTGCTCTTTAGTATCTTCTGAGTGCAAATATTGGGGTACATTTTTAATAACAATAATAATAATTTTATTATTTGTACCCTGCCCATCTGACTGAGTTTCCCCAACTACTCTGGATGGCTTCCAGCATATATAAAAACATAATAAATCATTAAACATTAAAAACTTCCCCGAATAGCGCTTGCATGCTTATTAGCCCCATGTGTAAAATGAGACAGATTTATGAAACAAGATGTAAAGTGGTGGTTTGAAGGGATCCATATGTGTGTTTGTATTAGGCGAAATGTATGATTGTGGCACTGTTGAGTGTTGGCTTCACTTCTATGCTACAAATTCCTTGACTCTTTTCTTTTTATGCAGATCATACCTGATATGATGACAAGGTGCTTTAACCAAAATAATAATAGTAATCCTAGCAATAAGCAACCCTGAATTCAATTTATTTCATTATTTTACAACTATGTTTGGTCAGCATGCAGTACCCCTGTAGTCTAGTGCTCTAAAGACCGTCTCTGTGAATAATTTCTTCCCCACTCCGAAAGAGTTTTATATAGCCCAAATTGCAGTTTTCTTCACAAATTACACTTGAGCAAATAAGAGCACTTTTCAGTCCTTCGCCACTGGCAGACTCAAGGTAACAAGTCTGGCCTCTTTCCAAGGTAGAAGAGACCTTGATGACATTGGAGATGGAATGGGGACATTCCATTGTTCGGGGGGGGGGGTTGGACATGTTACACAGAAGCTTTTTTTTTTAGAAAAGGCAGAAGGCAAAAATAGATCATATATTATTTGTGTCATTTAATACATTTGAGTGATTTAATATTTTGCAGATGTCAGGGCAGGTAAAAATGCTCCAGGTATCCTTGATCAAGAGCAACTGCAAGCGCATTTCCTGACGTATATCTCTCATAGTCATCAAAAACAAAATAATTCAGCATCCGCATGAGATATTTGGTTTGGGTTAAGAAAACATGGCTTTGAATTGATTAATGACCATTTGACTGCATGGCAAACTATTGATTTTTTTTAAATTAATTTGTTTGTCACAGTATCCAATCCTTTCTCTAAAAGTGAGTGCCTAGATTGCTAGGGAAGAGTGACAAACGACAGGCGAGAAAATGGCTAGAGAAATCTATATCTTCCATAGCCTGCAAGAAAAGCTATGCTTTAGACCATGGGTAGGCAAACTAAGGCATGTTTTTACATAAGTAGAATGTGCCCTTTTATTTAAAATGCATCTCTGGGTTATTTGTGGGGTCTGCCTGGTGTTTTTACATGAGTAGAATGTGTGCTTTCATTTAAAATGCATCTCTCGGTTACTTGTGGGGCACAGGAATTCATTCTCCCCTCCCCCCAAAATATATATATATATAGTCCGGGCCCTCACAAGGTCTGTGGGACAGTGGACTGGCCCCTTGGTGAAAAAGTTTGCTGGTCCCTGCTTTAGACCACCTACACCTGGGGAAAGTGTTATTCCACTGGAATAACAAAGGCTGTGTACACACCATACTTTTAAAGCACATGGATCTCCTCCAAAGAATCATGGGGACTGTACTTTTTAATGGGTGCTGGGGAAAGCCATGTGTGTAAACATATAGTGTGCATGCAGCCAATGCCAGATTTTCTGAGCTCTAGGGGTGGGGTGGGGGGAAGCCGAGGGAAAAGTTGAAAGGGGGGACATTTTGTTCATACAGATGTGCCAGGAACAATGAGTGAGCAAAGCATGGCTATTCCACAATAATGAATCATCCAGTGACCTCTCATTGCATGGTTTTATGTGGACTACAGTTCAAGTTAGGCAATCGAGAAACCTTTGGGATTCCCTAATTTAGTCAATTAAACCAGATCTAGTCCACTTCTTTTGGTCAGTGTGGCAAGATCCCCCCCTCCATGTTGTCTAAGTCAGCATAAGGGTAGAGTGAAGTAAAGCACCTTTCCTTGTTCCTTCTCAGTACAGGAAGTCCTCAGGAAGTCTTATATGGACTCCTATTTCCTGTGGCTTTCTTATTGAGCACTTCATGGTATTCAGAGAGTACTGACAGTATCATGCTGACTCTTTCTTATCCTGGCCCCATGTACCTGAGTAGAATCTCAATGCTTCCATACAGTGCAAAGAGCCAGCAGGGGAGAAGTGCAATTAGGAACTGGACTTCATCAGAGAGCAAAGGATTAAGCACTCTTTGCCTCTCCTTGATCTGGATCAGGCACCCCTGTGCCTGCATGTTGTTTATTCTAAAATAAGAATTCATATAATTATTAATGGCATCTAGTTTGGCCCACAAAGTGTTGTGTGACAAGCTAGTGAGCCACTAACAAACACGGGCCAAAAGATCTAGCTTTGTTCCCTTAGAAGCTAATGGTCAGTATTGAGAATTGCATTCCATAACAGATGAAGCAGACAATATATATCTTGCTGACACTCGTGGGAGGTTTGCTGATTGTTGCTATGAATGCAGGATTTTATACCTATGATTCTGTTTTTTATTTATTGCAATGCACTGAGAATAATGCTATGTTTTCTTTCCACATAAATCTGTATGTGATTCTGCTTTGGGGCAGAATATCACTCTGGGGAGCTGATTCAGTTAGAAGAAGTGGGCACATGGGGGGTATAGAATCATAGAAACAGAATTGTAGAGTTGGAAGGGATCCCGAGAGTCATCTAGTCCAACCCCCATGTAATGCAGGAATTTCAACTATATCATACATGACAGATGGCCATCTAGCCTCTGCTTAAAAACCTCCAAGGAAAGAGAGTCCGGTACCTCTTGTGGGAGTCTGTTCCATTCTCAAACAGCTCTTACTGTCACAAAGTTCTTCCTGATGTTTAGTTGGGATCTTTTTTCTTGTTACTTGAATCCATTGGTTCGGGTTTTAACCTCCAGAGCAGAAGAAGCCAAGCTTGCTCCATCCTCCATGCGGCAGCCCTTTAGCTAATTGAAGATGGCTATCGTATCTCCCCTCAGTCTCTTCTTCTCCATGCTAAACATAAGCAACTTCCTCAACTATTCATCATAAGACTTGGTTTCCAGACCCTTGGTTGCCCTCCTCTGCCCATGTTCTAGTTTGTCAAAATCCTTCTTAAATTGTGGTGCCCAGAATTGGACACAGTACTCCATGTGTGGTCTGACCAAGGCAGAAAAGAGTGTGACGGTTTTCTTTCAATATGTTCGAGAGATGTTTGTTCTTTCTTTCATTCTGCAAATAACCTCTCTGGTGGCCTGCACTCTGCAGCCTTCTGGAGTGCCCACACTAATAGGAAAGCCCAGCCAAGCATATTGTGGGGCTCCCAGAAAGTGAAGGTTGCAGAAGACCCTGAGATCATTGTACAATGAAAGGGGGCACTCACTCAATCCTAAACACCCCTCACCTCCCTTATAATTAAGGAACATTTTTTTTAAAATGCTCAAACAAAATTATAAAATAAGTTCTCTAGAATCCTGAGAAAGAGACCAGGGGGGCAGCCTTTTCCTTATGAGCAATGATTCTCTAGAACTGTGAGGGCAAAATTCAGCACAGCACAAAATATTACAGCGTCAAAATAATCCAGCTAGCGCAGCATCTGGAAGTTTAAGTGACAGGATGGCTAAGTGCCCTCCTGCCCTCGGTGCCTTTAAGGAAGGAATCCTAGGGAAGGATTTTTTTTTTCAGTCAGAAATGCAGATCCTTGAGGCTTCACATCCAACAATAAGGTGACTCAGAACAACTTCCAGGTGTTCATACATTCCTTATAAGGTGGGTGGTTTTATGGGACTGAGGGCAGGGGAGCGGGGAATAGGAAGACATGCTATGAAGGTGTTGCAAATATATATTTAGAAGAGCTCGCAACAAATGCCAAGTACAGCTGCACTGGAGACCAAATCACACCATGCGTTTAAAACTGGAGTGGCTTCGTAACATTTTGCTCACTTACAATTAGGCAGTAACTTGTTTGAGATGGTGCTGAATGAATGAAAAAACAGAGGAAGAGGAGTGGAATGAAACTCAGGAGGTTGTTGCTGCTTATTATGAATGTGTTCTGAAACCAAGATGAAGGGCAGCCCATTCCTTGCTATCTCTGTCCTCAGGTCCTGGTAGTCCTTTTTCCTAAAACCTAATGGAGGAAGTGAAACCCTTCTGGGTGCTGTTGGTCCCTCCCCCTTGTCCGTTTGTGTTCTGCTGCCATTTCTTTGTGAAAGTCTTGTCATATAGTAACAGTGTCAGTTGCTGCCTTTAAACCTCCTGACTCCACTTATACACATGTCTTACTGCGTGTTGAGATGAAAATAAGGCCCACTGCCTTCATTAAGACTTACTCTCCAGCAGTAGCAGCTGGGACTGAGGGTTGTGAGAGGTAACCTGCTCAACCCTACCTCACTAGCTACCACTGTTCCCTAGATAGTGTGCACAGCATTGTGGCTGTAGAGTTATTCTAGATACTATGCAGAATGTAGTGGTGGACAGATAATAAAGTTCTCAACTTCAGTCTGCTGTAAAGGTGGTGATATTTCTGAATATATAAAACACAAACACCTTCTTCATTTGGGGAGTTTCTTTTGGTGTTTCTGTCAGGACTCACTTGTTTTCATGTTGCTCAAGAGTATTGAAAAGTGCTTTCTAATTTCAGTGGATTTCCTGCATAAATTGTAAACACACACCTGTCCAATCTTTGCTGTTCTTCTCAGCACTGTTTCTCTTCATCATATTTCCCTTCATAGTCCCCAGCCACACTGCCCTTGAATCCTAGTGGCTGTGGCGGCCAAAGTGATTTTGATAATGATGTCATGATGTTACGTCTGAAGTAATGATATCATGAACACCCTGTGGGTCATCGTAGCCAATCACACTTGAGGAGACTAAAGAAGAATGGCACTGAGGAGAACAGATCAAAGGGGTCACCGTACAGTAACAAAACAATGTGAATGTTGGGGATGGGTATACAGGGCTGTCTTACCCATAGGCACTAGGGGTGTGGGACACCCGGGTGCTGGGCTCTCAGGGGTGCCAGGCCAACAGTCTGGGGCCCAAGAGTTGAGTCCGGGGAAGAGCCCACCCGTCAATCGGAGTGCTACAGTGGGCGGCTCTGCACCACGAGTTTGGGGGCAACCGAGCCAGTGAGACTCTGAGGCGGGTGGCCGGCTCTGTTCTCCTGCACTCCTGGGACTGGGCAACCTGGGGGGGGCGCCAGGTGGATCTTTGCACCCCGGCACTGCATATGCTTAACACAGCCCTGTGTGTATGTATTCTGGCCATCTGTTTGACTGGATCAAATGTAGTACTTTTCAAAGGGAATCATAGCAAAATTAGGGAACATTCAGTGCAGTTCTAGTTTCTGTGACAGTTTGCAGTGCTTAGTAAACACAGAAGACAAAGGCTCTCTGTGCAGGCCCACATTCTCTGTAGATGTTTTCTGTCTTCATCTCATGCAGATCTGTCACTCCTCATTACAAGATGCCATGATTTTTATTTCCCGTTTCCTTTGTCTTGTAGGTTTCTTATGTAAAAGCTATTGACATCTGGATGGCTGTGTGTCTTCTCTTTGTGTTTGCTGCCTTGCTCGAATACGCAGCAGTGAATTTTGTGTCAAGGCAACATAAGGAATTTCTCAGGCTTCGGAGAAGGCAGAGAAGGCAAAACAAGGTACAAGACTCTATCCTCGATATAATCATGGTTTTTCCCCCAAAATAATTGTTTGCACTCTTCTGAATTCCTCCCTTTAGCACGCAAGACACAAAATATATTTCTTTATCTCCTCAAAATTTTAGTCAGTGAAAGGAGCTGAGAATATAAAACAAGAGTTCATTGTGTTTCTATCAATGCCTGAACTGAAAACAAAAGGTTTTTCATATTTGCAAAACAAGTCCAAGTATGCCTTTCTGTAGAGAAATATTCAATATTGAAAGGGCAAACCCATGATATTTTGCAAATTTCAGGCTTGCTGTGAATATTCATGTCACTTTTAATTTGAATGTCTTCCAGGCACCAGTCTTCATTTCATTCTTTTTAGCATTGTTGTCTTTAGATTCTGCTTTAGCTGCCAATCCATCAACCAGTATTTGCATTGTAGCAGCTAAAGTGCCTTTATTATGTTGAACTGGAATTTTAGAAGTAATTTCTTGCCTGGAGTCCTGACAATAGCTACTCATTCAAAGCTGATTTTCTCTTGACCTCCATATGATATTTACCACCCATCTTTCTCAACAAGCAACAACAAACAACACATACACCATACGAATCATGTTATTTCAGCTACTCTTTGCTTTAGTTTGACTTCCATAGCCAATTCCAATTGATCTCCTTCTCAATTGCTTTACATTGTTCACCAGGATGCTCTTCAATAACTGTGCCATTCTTACTTTTCTTTTTGTTTTGCTTTGTTTCGTTTCATATATCATTGCACCATTTCCATTCTTGCTGCTGCTCTCTGTTCTGACCAATCTGGGAACAGGCACAGACTGTGGCTATTGGGAATGAAAGCGTCGAGTCGGTACGGCGTATGAATGGCTTGCGGATGAAAGAGTCACCAGCACACGGGATAATGAATCAGATCTGCAATCCAAGTTTGAGGGTAAAGAGAGAGAGAGAGAGAGAGAGAGAGAGAGAGAGAGAGAGAGGTTGTATGAAAATGATGTCATAAATTGGCAACTGCCAATATTTATGGCATCGTAAATAGTAGAACTCTTATGTCAAACAGAACAGTTCTGACCATATGTAGATCTTGGTATGTTTCGACTTCTTGTACTCTGTGTTACTGCTGCTTTCCCATTACATCTTTCATGGCAGTCCTGCTGCTTCTTTCACCATGGATTAGCACATACATGGGTAAGCTCACTTCTGCTATTATTTACAATGCACTTATACTGCTGAACTTTGAAGTTGTGAATCAAAGCCAATCTGCATGTGGCACTGATGCCATGAGTGCAACACGTGTGTCTCGTTATTTCAGTGTAAACAGAAACCTCAGTAGTAGTAGAACGGACAGGACTGGGCCCAGACAAGGGAAGGGGATCTGACTCTTTCCCTCATCCTGTGACCTCATTAAGCCCCATCACCTGCTATTATTCCCCGGAAGCAAAGCCTCCATGGAGGCTTTCCTCTTAGGGACAATACCAGCTGTGGGAGGGCAATTTTCATCAGGATCATGGTATGGGGAGGCACGTTATCCTGCCATGTGCCATGACAGACCTTCCAAAGTGTCCCTATTCTCCAGAAACTGTTTCTATTTAGAGAAGCTGTCCCGGTTTCTGATTTGATCCCAGAATATCCCTTTTTTCCTTAGGACATCTCTATTTTCATTGGATAAATGTTGGAGGGCATGGAGTTATCCAACCCACAAGCTGTCTGAAGGCAGTCCTATATAGGGAAGGTGGTTTTTTTTAATGTTTATCGATTTATTATGTTTTTATATATGTTGGAAGCTGCCCAGAGTGGCTGGGGCAACCCAGTAAGCTGTGAGGGGTATAAATAATAAAATTATCATTATGGACTGGGACGTCCCTATTTTCATTGGAGGGTATGCCATCATCCTGCTTGCTCCTCTCCTTGCCATGGCTGCTAATTACACTGAACAACTCAGACATGCTCACTGCAATTAATGTCATGTTTCGTTTGGCAAACAAGAAAGCGGGGTCACCTGTGAAGAATGCTATTGTGACAAGTATCCTATCTCTCGTCAAAATGCATTTTCAGAACCCAGTTGTGTGAACAGAACAGAAACAACCCTATCTGCACGTTTAGGACATTGTATTTAAAAAGTTGCTGTTAGCTGCACAGACAAACGCATGGCCTAGTCTCAAAACAGAAGAGCTCTGTTGAATCAGATCAAAGGCCCAGCTTCTTGGAGTAGCCAAGCAGATACCTCCAGGAATCTTACAAGTAGAGTTTGAAGGCAACAGCACCCCCCACAGCGCTGCCACACAGTGTTCAGTGAACAAGGAGCCCCTGAGCAAGGAAATTTCAAAAAGCCCAATTATTAAATAGTAGCCTTTGATACTCTGATCTTCCATGACTTTCTGTGATCCCCTTTGAAAGCTATCTATGCTCATAGCCATCATTGGCACATCTTGTGGCAGTGATACCCATAAAATAATTGGACATTTTGTAAAGAAGCACTTTCTCTTGTACTGCCAATTAGTATCATCAGATTAGCTTGGATTCTCGTATTATGCAGTATGGGGGGGGGGGACTCTCTACCCACTGTCTCCAATCAGTTGTGCTATTGCACATTTATAACGCTATTGCAACCTTCCATGTACAGAATCTGTTCCAATCCCTTTGTCATTTTTGTTGCCCTTTTCTGCATCTTCTCCAGTTCTACAATTTCCTTCATGAGCTAGAGCAACCAAAACTGTATCTAGCATCACTTTCACATCCAGAGTATTTAATTTGCATTGGGAATTTGCATGAAGAAATGCTGTCTCATTTATGAGGACAAAAATCACTTTGAAACCATATATATTCTCCAACCCTACTACTTATATGTTTATTTAGAAGAACATTCTCAACCTTAGACATAGGAAGAGAAGAAAGAATACTGTGCTGAACTGAGGGAAGCAGATTAGCTTTGAGGAAGACCATGGTCTAGAGATAAATCACATGATTTGCATGCAAAAGGTCCTAGATACAATTCCTCATATCTCCAGTTTCTTTTAAAAAAATAAAGACTTTTTAAAAAATTAAATCCAGGTATACCAACACTCTTACAATAAAAATGAACTTTCTTGAACTTCCCCCTACTTCTGGATTTTTTTACATCTCTGCCAAGGCTGGTGCTAAGTAACAAGAATAATTTTTGAAACTAGGGTAATTTTGCATTATAAGGGAAGTATCTGCCTTTGTGATCAAAGCAAGAAGCACTGTGCATGCTGCAAAGTCTTTATTCTGTTGTCCCTGAATAATTCAAGAAGCTATTGTCTCATGTGGCAAGTCAAGCAGGATATTTCCCAAAAGGCTGGCAACAGCAAAAGCCGACCTCTGTATTAGGGTTGACAGTGCTGATTCTGTTGTTAGCACTGATGTTACATTAATACTGGTGGGATCAAGGAAACTGGAGCTCAGGGGAGGTATTAATTGATTTGCATATTTATGCCGCAATAACCTGAGCAGATGCACCTGCAGACAGAACAAGGTGCTTCAATCTACATCAACTGTACATCAATACCCAGAAGTCCCATTACTTCCTCTATATTATGAAGATGACCCTGTGATTTGCTTCCCCTTGCCCCAGCAGACCAGTCGAAAAGAAGTATGTTGTCCCCTAGAAACAGCTGTACAACTGGAATGATCTGGTATATCTTGCTACTCTGAATATCATTAGTCATGCATCAGCCAAAATATAGGGAGGAAATGGGATCCTGGATCCTGGATTTAGGATTCTTTGGGGGCATGGCCCTTACCATAATGGAAAACAGGGAGCATGCTTAAGATGTGGGCCTCCAAGCCACTCTCTCTGGCCTTTGAGATTCTCCCTGGACCATGCTAACTCTGTAAACCACACTTCTCACTGACTGTTCTGTGCCCCCTTCAAATGCTTTTGCTTGGCTGGAATGCATTTTTGCCCTGTGCTCATGCCTCTTGCTTGCCTAGCTGAATGAAGGAGAGGGGATGAGTGGGCAGACTAGATTCTTGCAGGGCCGACTTCAGTCTCGTCTGTTGCTCCACATACTTTTGCTTCTGGACACACGCCTTTATTTGCATCTGACCCTCCCCCGCTTCCCCAGAAGGTTGGCCAAATTAATGCTGTTCGAGGGCTGAAAAAGGTTCCATAGCTTCCAACATTTCTCTGATGAGAATAGGGACTTCCTAAAGAAAAGCAGGGCATCCGGGATCCAATCAGAAACAGGGACGGCTTCTGTAAATCTGGGACCCTCCCTGGAAAATAGGGACACTTGGAGGGTCTGAGGTTCCCTGCTGCCAATCTCAAAGCAAAAGAAAGTCAAAGGTTCTATAAGAGTAGTATGGATCAGTGTCACATTATCATATACATGGGGAAGGATGAAAATACATTTGCATACATGTGAGTTAGGAAAGAGCTTGCTAGTTCACTCTCATTTAGCTCCCCTACCCTGGATGTCTGAAGTGGCCTGCCAAGAAATTCAAGCAGTCACTACTCCTCAGAAAATCCTTGTCATTAGCAGCTGCTTCTTCCTTACACCTCTATGCTGCATGATTCAAATCAGAAGTGGCAGGAAAGAAAGAGAAAAGGGAGATTTGTGTCTCACTCTGTGATACCTGCAGCCATTTCAGGAAGTTCAGATGAGTTTCGGTGCTTTCAGAAATATGTGCAGTCAGAGGGCTCATGTGTGAAACACTTTTATGTATCACAATGTGGAGGGGCGGAAATCTTTTGCAACTGTGAGAGAACATCTCAGGAACTAGCTGGAGAAGCAACAATGGCCTCTTCTAGCTTAGGGAATGTTGTAGTAAACATTCAGGCATCTAATATGGACGGAGTACACAGAGAGAGAGAGGAGGGGAGGGAGTCTGCATACATACATATGCTACATTCAATGCACATTCTTCCCCTCAAAGAATTCTGGGCAATGTAGTTTACCCCTCACAGAATTGCAGTTCCCAGCCACCCTTCACAAACTACAGTGCCAGAATTATTTGAGAGAGAAAATGAGCATTAAACATATAGCTTGTATGCGGCCTTAGCGTTTGTGTGTGTGCTTTGAAATGTGCTTTGAATGTGCTTTAAAGGTCTGGTGTGTACACAGCCTAGTGTTTCAGCCATATTGCTGTAGCTAAGGTGAGAGCGACGTGTATTTGCAAAGCATACATTCCATAAATGTGCATGGGCTTTTCCCTATTGCTGGTGGCTTCTTCTTTGCTTCAGTGCTGGGTTGCTTCTTCCAAAATGTTAACTTACCTACTGGATGGCTCAGTTGGTTAGAGCATGGTGCGGATAATGCCAAGGTTGCAGGTTCAGTCCCCATAAGAGACAGCTGCATATTCCTACGTTACAGGGGATTGGACTAGATCAGGGGTGTCAAACCCAAATTCATCGGGGGCCGCATCAGCAGTTTCGTCACCCTCAAAGGGCCGGTTGTATCTGTAGGACTTACAGTACAGGAGAGAAGGGTTCAGGCAGCCGTTGGATCTGTCACATCACAGGATGGCATGCGCTCAATATAAAAACAAGTGGAGGTTTCCTGAATGCATGTAAAGTGGAGGTTTCCTGTGTAGAATGGCCAGTGCCGCTAGAGGGCAGACGTTCTCTGGCTTGTAGGCTGCCGCGCATGCGCTGAAGAGGCGGCTTTCTTGTGTCAAAAAAAAAAGTGAGAATAAAAGGTGAAGGCTGGCGGCGGCTACACGGGCCACATGACGAGGTCTGGCGGGCCGGATTCGGCCCGCGGGCCTTGTGTTTGACACCCGTGGACTAGATGATCCTCAGGGTCCCTTCCAACTCTATGATTCTATTGGGGGGGGATGAAATCAGTGCCTTGAGATTTCTGGATGGTTCTTGCAGTGGCGTAGCATGGGGGGTGCAGGGGGGCCGGCCGCACTGGGCACAACATCTGGGGGTTAGGGTTAGGGGGCACAAATCCACGGGTTAGGGGGCGCAAATTACTTGCCTTGCCCTGGGTGCTGACAACCCACACTACGCCACTGGGTTCTTGCCAGACAGAGACAGATTATTGTCCCTTCTCTCGCCTTCTCCCTTTCTGCCTCCCCAACGCAATCTAATAACGTGCTGCATTATTACCACATCTCAGTCATATCAGGAACGGAGACAACAAAAGTCTGGGGCTATTTGTAAAGGCATAGCTTTATTGCTTAATTTTGACTGAAATGAAACACTCATATCTTGTCAGTAAAAAAATATATAAATAAATAAAATACTCCTTTCCCCAGGCTGGATTTGCCTTGAAAAATATTCAGTGCTTCTGTCCCCAGTGGAAATGTTTTATATTTCCTCAGATCCTTGCGTATAGCACTTTGTGGTAAAATGTGCCCTGTTTGTTTTATGTAACATTCCGCATTATGTGAATAATGGAAGTGCTCAAGGAAAACCCTTTTTGCTGGGCTATTTTTAGCCCTCAAGCACATGGGTTTCATTGTGAGAAAGACAGCCTTAATATGAATGGCTTTATGATTCCCACTGCCTTTAGCATCTTATTTGCTTCAGGCAACCAATAGAAGTTGGTTGGTTATACTGAAGATCAACACTCCTTCAGGGCAGACCTGTTGGCGGTTGACTGTGTCACAGCGATGTGGACATTTGACACCCTTTAAACACACCCACAGAGCAATCCTAACTATACAAAGCTGGTGTAATGTACACCCGTGTAAGTCATGGCAGCTTAAGTTACTCCTGTTCCAAATTCCATTCAGGAAGAATTTCACTTACACCACCCTTTCTGCTGGCTGATTTTCACCAGGCTGTTAGGTCATGTGTCCAAGCTAGAAGGGGTTTGGACAGTCTCTCCCTGCCCAGTATTGCACTGGATTTAAGGCAGTGCGGGTGGTTCCCCCGCACAGGATGCCAAGCCAAGAGGGTGCAACATTGAGAAGATCCGTAACTGGGAAGATCCAATTGGGAGCGCCAAATTTTGGGCTCGTTCAGGGCTCCATATTACCAAAGATTACCCCTGCTTGCACCTCATAAGTTCCATGAACTTAAGCTGAACTGCAGCAAGGAACTGACCCTGTCTCAGCCAGAGCTCAGCCAGGAAAGCCCAAGATCCGCAGAATCCAAACTCTCATCCCAATGTATCAGTATAATTTGGGGACACAAGGAAACTTCAACCCACACATGGAGTTTTCCTGTGGTTCAGTAAAGAAGAATGCCTCTAACTTCCACAAACCCCTGTATGCTCATTTCTTATAATGCTGAGTTGAATGTTATCTACTGAGAACTTTTGGCTCAAATTTTAGATGGAAGGAGGTAGGTGCAAGGGGGGTAAGATACAGACATAAGGACTGGTGGCCATTGATTGCCTTATCCAGTATGTAGAAGAGATGTGACTTTTGACATCGAACCTGTTTGCAATAAATTAATGACCAGTTATCACAGAATTTTTTTTTAAGGGGAAATACTGTGGAAATCTTGACCAACAGGAACCCTAGGAAACTCGGGCCTAGTTCTCACTGGGGTTGTGCCACTTCAGAATGTGTGTGGGTGGCACAGTGACTCACATGATCAAATGTTACTCAATAAGAAAATCCCTCCAAACTAAATGTCAATGTTTTTGGATGGAGAATTATTCAGTCAAGCATGTTCTTATCTGTACTCCAGAGTGGCAATGTCCAGATAACTCATTGAGAAATCAGCCTTAAGAAAAGTAATCCAAACCAAGTAATCTACTCAGCATATTAACTGTTGCACGATTGGACAAAGATTTATTTAAAGGGATAAGTAACAGATAATTTTGTTTTGGACACAAAATCATTACAGGAGGAAAGAGGGTGATTCATGGGCTGTAACAGGCAGCCACAGAATGCCAAAGGCAGAGTTTTGTGGTTTATTTGCATCTATCCATTTGGGATCAAATCTGTATTCCTTAGCCAAGAGTAGACTGCTAGAGAGCCTGGGAGGTTTTTTTTGTTTTTTTGTTGTTTCTTTTTTTCTTTTTCTTTTTAACCTTATAACTTTGTGCAAGAGGCCAAGTGATACTCATCACCAGGTAAGGAAAGGGCTGTACTTCAGTTCACTGGGTTTGACGTACAATTTGCTCATAAACAGCAGGGAACACACCGCAACTGTACTTTGCCATTTCCCAAATGATGAAAAGAGCCCACCTGCTGGGTGCAAATACTCCCATTCTTTTCTGTGCCTGGAGAAAGAGAATAAATTGAAAATAGGACATGAACAGCTGGAAAAGAACCAGAAAACAAAGCACACTTTTATTTTTAAGGCCACAGGAGCACAGTTTAAAAGCACCTTCCAAAATTAAACTGCACGCACATGGTTTTTTGTTTTTCGTTAAATGGAAATGTATATCAAGAAGGATCCTCTTTTCTTTTTTTACATATTTCTTTTTACAGTTCCTAATACTTGATTTGGGCCTTGTCTTTAAAACATGAATGCTGTTGCTGAGCATCCATTACTGTAAGAGAGCCTGTGATACGGATCTGTCTGCACTTCTTAATACAGGCATGGGGAACCTCACACCCAAAGGTCTAATGTGACGCTCCTGGCTTCTCAGTCTTGCCCATGGAACTCTCCTCAGACCACACACCCTTCCCTGCCCCACACCTCTCAAGTTCTACATTGCACTCCTTTTGAGTGTTTTTGCCTGTCTAGAATGTATTGTTATAAGTTGGGGGGGGCGCATCCCTTGTTGTTGGCATCCGTCTGTCTTGGGAGACAATGGAGGAGTGTGCCTTTGTGGATGAAGTCAAACTGTTGGAAGGTTGCATCGCCTGCTGTGGCTGTACCCACCAATATGGGAGAGATGTTTCGTTGCAGTTGGGGCAGATGAAGGCGTCTGGTTGTGCACCATGGTGTTTTTCTCTCTGTGCTCCTCCCAGCGGTCATTCCTCCTTTGGTCATGGCTATGGATGCACAACCTGACTGTCTGTCTCCAGGGACAACCCCCCCCCCCATTAAATCCAATAAATTTATAAATGGTGGGATTTTGATTATTCAGAAAATCAATGGAAAATACAAGCTACAGAACTGTGCCAGACAAGGAATCTTGTGCTGGCTTATTTAGACCAGCCTGGCTAGTTAAGAGCAAAGACGTTAACAGATCAAGCTGCTGATTGCTGGTCTTTAATACATCAAAGGAAGGGTCTCAGGTCTGTGAAAGATGGGTTGCCAAGGTGATGGGGAGGGAGCAGGCTGGCTCACAGGAAAAACATGTCTCTAAAAACCTAGCCTTGAGATAGGAGATGGATGGAGAGGAGTTGCTTAGGTGAGAGGTGTGCTGCGAAGAGAAAGGAGAACAAAGACAGAATCATTTTGGCAGGCTGGCTGAAGGGAAGCTAGGAGGGATGCCTTGGATTCCAGCGCTGCACTGCTGTGGGGAAGAAGCCACCATTGAGATGGCCACACTGTAAGATCTGGACTCCCTCCCTCCAAATTCAGGTGTAAATATGTGAATAAATCAAAGGAACACAGGCTCCTGGAAGCCCCTGGAATACTGCTACTACTCTGCAGAGATTGGGGGTGGTGTCCATCCTGTGTAACAGTATCTTGGGATTCTGATAATGCTTCTTGCTTGCCTAGATGGGGAGGATAGAAAGGGAGGTGTGAACAAATTTAAATGTGTTGCTCCACCCACTTTTGCTTCTGGCTCCTCCCACCTCTGGTATGTGGACCCTGGAAGGCTGCCTAGAAGGAAACATGATCCTCAAGCTGAAAAGGACCCCTCACTTAATGGATTGAGCCAGGATGCCATGGGAGCCTCGTTTCTCAGACTCTCCAGCAGCAATGGAAGACTGCTGAGACATTCCATGTGACCCCTTACAAAGCCCTGGGCATCATATGTTACTGAGTAAGTTTCCTAGTGTGCCCACTGAGTTCAGGCTTCCCCTAATTTCATCCATAATAAACTGCTTCCACCACCTATGAAGGCCTCCCTAATGTTTTCATGGCGAATGCTTAGAAAAAGCTATACCTTTTTCTGAAAAGCCGCAGAGAAAAGCAATGGGGAAGCTATGCTGATTACAAGATGAGCCCGGGGAACTCTTCCATAACTCATGCTGAGTTTCTTTTTTAAACCTCTCCCTCCTCTTCTTTCTTACTTCATTTCTTCCTTTCTACCCCATTCCTATGAAAATCACTTCCCTCTAGCATTTCTGCTCTTCCTTAATATATTTTTTTTAAAAAACTTGTCTTTTCCTTCAACCTTTTTACTACACTACAATAATTATTGACATCATATTCATGTGCTTTCCCATAAAGCAGCAATAAAAGACAGACAGTTTAACTTAGGTTACAAAAAGTGGTAAATGTTTCTAAATTATACGTATAGAAACACAAAGTTGGCTTGCGGGTCGGTTCACCTGGTGGAAAAGAAATGAACAAAGTGTTTGGGAATGCTTCCTCCCAAGGTGAGGGGTGTGACCTAGCTAAGCCTGACAGGACAGCTTACTCTGTGGTCTTAACCTCTTCATGCATTAATTAATGTTAAACATGTTGGTTATATGAGACTGATTTATCCCACAAGTGCATTCAGGATGATAAACTAGTGTTTCTCATGAGGATGGCTGGAAGCTGGCCACATTCTTTTGGTAGGTTCTGCTGTTTCCCAATATACTGTTGCTCAGCTGTCTTAATAGAATGGACCTATTTACTAGAATGAGTCACGCATTCATTTTTAATGCTCTGCTTTCCTTGATGGCAACAGAGTTGCTTCCTGGTGCTCTGCAATCTTCATCTGCCACAAGAACTGCTAATTAAGAATGGAAAGTGCAGTCCATGTTTCATAGAGATATACTAAACTGCAAGGATATTGCAGATTATAAGCATGTTCTTTTTTTATATAACCCCCTCCCAATCACACTTGGATTTGCTAGCTTACAATGGAATGTTTTGCTTTCTCCAGGCTTATTGTCCTTTCATCTGTAATGGCACATACTTGTAGTGATGCTCTTTGGTGAAAATCTCCCTTGAGTTTGCCCTAAACTTCCCTTGGTCATTTTTAACAGGTGGTTTCTCACAAGGAGAGCTTCAGCCCTGTAGGTTTTATAGTCAACTTCCTAATTTAGCAAAGAGACAGTAAGAGCTTGTAAGGCTGACAGCATCTGGCCTAAAGAAGGTTCTTTTGCCCGGTTCATTTGATGAGCAGGTGACAGCCAGCCAGCCAAGCTTCTCTCTTTGCTATGCTGCACCACTGCTGTGCTCAGCTGGCAAGCAGATTAATCTTTTTATTAGTGAATATTTTGATGACAAAGCAAAGTACAGGCACTGAAGCAGAACAGAGCATTCCTGTGGAAACTGGGTGCAAGAAGAGGGTGTTTTAACAAGTAATTGTGAGGACTAGCATATAGCGAGGCACGTGAGTCCTTTCCAGAGAAGGTTGGAGTCCAGTTAAGGAATGTCGAAGGGCCATGAGAGTGTCTTGAGCTGAAGCAAATGCTAATAGTTCAGCAATTGGTTCCATGGCTAGAATGGCAGACCTCTGAGCTGAGGATATTGCAATCTAGGTGTCTATGAAAGACACCTAGATTCCAGTTTGAGTTGGACTGAAAAAGAGACATGGAAAGCTAGATTAGGGCTCTGTGGACATTTTTGGGTGTTGGCTGTGGGAGCAGTGGGCATTGGCTGTCTGTTAGCAGGTTTAAGCTGTTCCTCCATCTATGCTCAGACTGTATATTTGTAAATAAGCACAACAACAAAATGCTCTGAAGCTTTCAGTGGCCTTTCAAAGGAAACCACTCCTGGGTCAAGTGGAACTTTTCAACTCTTGGAGAAGTGGGGCGAGCTTAACAGTATTATTACTTATTAACGGTGGGCATTAGTGTCATATCTGAGAGCGGTAGATAAAACTCTTCCGCCAGAAATAAGCACTGTTATAATATTAAAATGGGACCTTGCTCTCAAGATTGCATGCCAAGGTTAAAAAGACCCCACATACGGGCTGGAATGAAGCAGACTGTGGTGCTATGCTATTATTCATTGCTAGGCGGGAAGTAGGTTTATCTCTTCAGAGACCTTGGTAGGGATGTCACCTTTTAGTGGTGTCCTGCTTTTACAAATGAGTTAGATCAGGCAGCCTGGAAATGGGAGTGTGATTGCGCAGCAGCTGCTGTGTCTCTTCAGCATGGCAAAACCAATCCAGATTGGTGCTGTTTACATGTAGGCAAGCCAACGCAACACAGAGGTTAATGAATTATTGAGCACCTCTCTTAAATTGGCTGGGGCATAATTAACTTTACTCTTTAAAGTGCTGGGTCCAGGGGGGGAAGCTCGCAATGTGCAGGGGAAAGGGCGGGGGGAGAATGCCATTTTTCACAACACTATGTGGCAGATTGAGAAGCAGGGGAGGAGTGGGAAAACAAAGATAAATTGAGTGAGATAACCTCACTGTAGATACACTTGAAGAATAACTGCAGGTAGGGATGGAAGTAAGGAAAACTAAAAGCTACCATCTTCATTCATCTCCCACTCTCACACACAAACACACCCCAACTGAGACCCATATTACAACCTGTTTACTTTGTTTCAGGAAATTCAATGGGTGCCATTTTGTCTGATCTCACCTATAATGTTCTTCCCCTTCCATTTGTATAGTCCCGTTCTGTGTCCATTCTTGGTCACTCTACATCAGTGATGGCCAAACTTGGCCCTCCAGCTGTTTTGGGACTACAATTCCCATCATCCTTGACCAGTGGTCCAGTTAGCTAGGGATGATGGGAGTTGTAGTCCCAAAACAGCTGGAGGGTCAGGTTTGGCTATCACTTCTCTACAGTGACCAAGGGAAGCTTGGGAACTAGCCTTTCTGTAGAAGCTGACTGCTTAACAACTACCTAATGGGTGAAATTGATCCTGCTACTGTCTGTCTCATAACCTGCCTCTCACTGGGTTGTTGTGCTGATAAAGGGGAGGGAATGGACCACATGTGTCACCCTGAGGACCTCAGAGGAAAAGAATGGCCCAGTGAAATAGTGAACTCAGAAAGGTCTATCTGAATTGATCCTCAGCCTTAAGAAAGCTTTTGGCACCTGATCACTACACCAACATCAGACATTAAAACAAAAAGTCTATTTGTTAAATTACTTTAGAATGATAAGGTGAGATAGGTTCTTAAAGCAAACAAAGTGGCCAACCCTATTAAAAATAGTAACTACATAATTTCAGTACAGAAACAGGTAAAAAAACAGAAAACAAGCAGCAAATAACAAACACAAAATAGCAGATAAGATGCCACATGTAATTAGTAATTATTTATGTAGTACATATTTACTGCCCCCTCCTCTTTCTAGGCAAGATTATCCTCTTGGTTCGGCAACATCAAAGAAACAAATCAGCTGAAACAAATCACCGAAGCTTGTTCAGAGATTTCTGACTCCTGCTCCACTCCACACACACACACTGTGTTATTTGTGCTGCAACTTTCCTTATACCTGTGTTGTGACAATCAGTAATGTAACCCTATGGCCAGGGAGAAGGGAGCACTTTTAGGCGTTTGAGGTAAGCCATCTTTACTGACCCAGAAAACGATGCCTGGGTTACTTGCTGTAAACAAAAGATGTGCAAGCTGATAGAAAGAAGAGGGTTGTGGTGGTTTTTCTATAGCTAGATGAAATGCCACTTTGAGTTACTCTGCTACCCAAAGCTCTTATTTTATTGTTGGCTGATGCTGGTAATTCTTCTCCATGCTGCTTGTCTTTTGTGTTTGTCCTTTGATCTCCACCATCTCTCTTGTGGCTCTCACTGTTTAGTCTTGATGCACACAACACACAAAACATTTGCTTGCTTCATTTTCTTGGGGTTTTTTCTTTTGTTTTGTTTTGCTCCTTTGTGACAGTTGGCATTCACACTTTCTTCCTGTATGGTATTTGCTGTTTATCTCATGTGTTATCCTGGCGGAGTTCACAGATGATGAGTCCACATGAGGACCGTCTCTTTAGTCACTTCCAAAGTTTAGTCAGAGTTGGCTGAGCTTTTTTTGCCCAGTGGCTGCTGACCAACCCTCAGGGGGGGGGGGTGTCACATGCCAGTGATGGATGTGGTCATCCTACACTCTATTATTATTACAGTGGTACCTCGGGTTAAGAACCTAATTCGTTCTGGAGGTCCATTCTTAACCTGAAACTGTTCTTAACCTGAGGTACCACTTTAGCTAATAGGGCCTCCTGCTGCCGCCACGCCACCGGAGCACAATTTCTGTTCTCATCCTGAAGCAAAGTTCTTAACCTGAGGTACTATTTTTGGGTTAGCGGAGTCTGTAACCTGAAGCGTCTGTAACCCAAGGTACCACTGTATTGTTATTATTATTACCCATCCTTTTTGCCTGATGTGATTCAAGGCAGCTTGCACACACACACACACACACACCTCAGCTGATTCAAGCTGGTTCGCTTGTATGCTTACCTTTCAGCCTTGTGCAGTGGTGTAGGGCTGCCAGTGCCCGGGGTCACACGGAGGGGTGGGTGGGAAGGAGGGAAACGGATAGAGTATGCATGCTCATTCAACTGCCTAACTGCGTCACCCAGGACATTGCAACCTCAGAGATGAGAAAAGAAGAGTCATTCCATTGTCTGGAGAGGTCTTTTCCTAGTTCGCATGGAGAAGCCATTTTCAACGGAGCCCAGCAACGGAGGCATGCAGCTGAATTGAGGCAGCACCGGGTGTTGAAATTGTGTGCCCCCTAACAATGTTGCACCCAGGGCAACCACCCCTGTGGCATGCGCACGCGCGCACACACACACACACACCATGCTACACCACTGGTCTTGTAGACTGCTCTTTTGTGATTGACATCATACCTTGGCATTACTTCCAGGTCTATGTTTTTAATGGGAAGCAACTTTGAAATCTCTTGTGATGAGCCAATATTTGTCCAATCACTGTCGACTGACAAGGAGGCATTACAAAATGTGCCTATCTAGTGGCCTCCACTTTAAGCTGGTTGCTTCCTAATGTAAAGGTAGTGGATCAGGGACTCAGTACATGGTCTGTGGTAAATGCCTAAATGAATTCTTCCTTGGCTGTTGCTCATTTAAATGTGCAAATTTTTCCTCCCTTAAAAGAAAAACCTCTTCACTTTTTTATAATCTGCTCCAAAAACTTCCCCAACCCCTCTGCTTCTCCTCTCTCTCTCCCAGGCATTGTCTGATACGCTCTGATATAGCTGCACAGTTTATTTACAGGCAGAAATATGGAAGCCCCTCTGCCTGTCTTTGGCATGAATGAACAGGCATGCCTGGACAGCTCTAAGATGGATATCTGGCTGCTAAGGAGAGCTTCATGTTTAAATTGATGAGCCAGGTTGATGAGCAATTTCATGTTAAATTTAGCCACTTCATCATGTCCTGTGTCTCACAGGCTTTTAACTCACACCTTTTGGAACAGTTTCAAAGTCTTTCAATGAAAACAGACAGGTTATGCGTGTTGCTTGTGTATGTGATGAGTCTGAGAGTCAATTGCGTTCCAATTTTATAAGGGCCATGTGAAGATAAAAACATCAAAACTGATAAAAGCTACTGAAATGAGTTGAACTGAAACAGTGCTCCGTCTGTACATAACCGTTGAAGTGTTTTCCGTACATTTATTTCAGTATATCTTTGCCTACTTGAAGCCTGCATTTCCCAGATGCAGATATCAATTTAGCAATAGGAAGGACACCCACACAGTACTATCTTCCAAAGTGCTTGAAATACCCTCATTTAAATTAGCGGGAGGTGATCTGCAGACTTGAAGCAGCAGCGATCAATTGCATTGATGAGCCGTCTTCCTGCAAGATGCGTTGGTAATTGGGAGGAAAACACATGTTAGGAGTTTGCTGGAGATAAGTCTCAAAGCTAAAGCAAGTCTCACTTATCTCTTGAACATGTGTTACCACAGCTGCTCATTTAAAACTGGCATAGAGTTTAATATTTAGGGCAGATGGGATTGCGGGGAGGGGGGCAGGAATTGTTGGCACTGGACTTGTTTGCACTATTCTTACTGGGCAAGGATTCATTATTTCCCCTCCCCATCATATTTTGGATAATTAGGACAAGACATACCATTTTGGAGGCTTTCAGGGACTTCCTAGCCAAGTGCCAGCAGGGAGGCAAGAATGGCCTTTTCCCAAGGACCTATTTTTTTATCATGTATGTGCTCTTGAAGGACAGTGGACTAGCCACAAAATTTATATTTGCTCTAAATAATAATCATGATTATAATCATAATACCCCACCCATTTGGCTGGGTTTCCCCGTCCACTCCCATTATATTGTCTTTAAATCTGTCTACCCCAGCAAAATAATATGTTTTTAATGCGCATACAATTGCTTGTGCACATGCTGCTCAAATAAAATATCTTGAGTTGCCTGTTCACAAATTTCTGACTCCCTATGAAAAAGAAGCATCTCTCAACATCTCTTAAACCCCTACATGCATATCATTTAATTTTTTTTAAAAGAAAGCAGGGATTGGTAGAGGAAAGGGAGCTGGCACAGTCATAGGTCATGATCCGAAAGGCTGCATAGCAAGCCCTCCATGAACGATGTGGCTTCTGAGTCTCCTCCCAACAGATCCTTCATCTGCTTGACAAGCCATTTTTAAAGCTCAGAACTTTCCTCCCACACTCCTCTTTTAGCATCTCCTCAGGGCATATCTATGCTAAAGAGCCAATCTGCATATTCAGAATGAGGTGGTGGGTAGAGTGATGTGGTAGAATTCTGGGCTGTACCACTTCAGACTGCAGGTGAGTGTGGGTGGGTGTCATGTTTTTGAATGCCTTTGGTTGGGGGAGAGGGGGAAACATGCTAAACTTCTCTCCCTGATGTAACGACTTTGCCACATTGCGGTCAGTATTTTTATTTAGAAAGGCTTAGCACAGACCCACAGTGATTTTTTTCTTTTTTTAATGTGAACAAGGATTCAAAAAGAATAACCCCTCTACTGAGGTGGTATAGTCTAGAATGCTCCCATGTCAGTAGGGGTGGAGGAGAAAATCAATTTGGTTTCTGGTTAAAGGCAAACCTACCTAATTCATGTTTTCTGAAACATTCCAGGAAGCAAAAACAGCAATCTTTCAAATTTCCTGAACTTTGCAATGCAATTCACCAGCCAAGTAACATGTACAAAAATGTGAGTGCTAGGATCAAGTATGCCTAAAAATGTATACATTAGTGAAACTAATATACAAAAAAATGCATTATGTTACAGAAAATTATTGGGCAAAATTGCATTCAAATATGTATCAGGAGAAATTTGCACCAAGTTGCTGATGAATTTTCATGAGGGTTGTTTTAAAATTTCACAAACGTGTGTGGAAATGTGCAGAACTGAAGATTGGGAAAATTAGAAATGGATAAAAAGCATAAGTCACAGATGTACCCATCCCTGCATGTCAGTCTTGCACCTCGTTCTGTATAATGGGTATGACAGCTGGTGAAGCAGCGTTTTCCTCTCCTGGCAACTGAATTTCTTTGAGATGGATATGAACCTGTAACATAATTCTCAATATCCTTGCCAAAACTTCCATTCTCAGAATGGGGGGGGGGCAGTAGGAGAAAACTATTACATTAGCATAACAACCCTATGGCCCTGGAAGGGTTTTGAAGGTTTCTTCTCTTTAAAATATTTTTTTCTTGATTTCCAAAAAATAAAATAGAGCAACCTCGAGTATACATACATAGCAGAATCCACCCAGAGACAAAAATGATAGAATTCCTGATACAAAGTCAGACTAGATCGCAGCAAGTGATTGAATTATAATAAAAGAGTTGTTCCTAGATTTGTATGATTATTATGGGTCAGTATAGCCCCTACATAGGGAAGCACGGGTCTTGGGAGGGCCTGAGAATTTTGAGTCCTAATTAATAAAGGGAAACATTTAAAACCGCACTTCCTAGCCAATCTTTATTTGCTTCGCCTCTCATCACCCGTCTGTGTTGTGTAAGACGTTTGGACAGGACTGTAACCCAGACATTATTGAACCATGACTACCATTATTGTGTACCATGTACCATGTAGCATTATTATACATGACTACCATTGTTTAGCAATGGCCATCCGAGCTCCCACCAGTAAAAAAAATAAGCAAGGCAAGTTATTTATCCTTAACTGTCAGATTAAGGTCACTTTCCAGAGCTTGCAGTGCTAAGCAAAGGGCAAGCAACAGGAATTAGTCAGTAGTTTCCCCAAGAGAGTGTGAGGAGGTGCTGTGAGGGTGTGTGAGGGAGCGACTCACACGTAAGGAAGTCTCTCTAAATTGCTGTCGCCTCCTTCATCAGGAACTCCAGGCTGGCATGTGTAAAGTAGAAGCTCATTATTTTGGGGAAAATCTGGACAAGCCAGATGAACGTTTCCTATAATAAGCTATTAGCATATTTGAGAGTTTCCAAATAAATTTAAAACACAAAACAGTGGCTGCTGAGAACCTGTTCTCCTTTAATTAACCTTCTGACCTGGATTTGCATTGCTTCTGCGTGCAGCGCTAAGGAACAGGAAAAGCGTCCTGGGAACGCAGCTTCGCTCTATGCTTATGCAAGTGCTATTAAAGGTTTTAAAAGGAACTCAGTTCATTGCAAATTTACCAGGGCATGTTTCCCTTGGTGTGGAAGATAAATCAAATAGCTACCTTTTCGGAAGGGGGGAAAAATCCATCCAAAGAACAATAATTTTATTTTCTTTGGGGTGCTGAGCCCTTACACTCATAGAAGACTTACACAGAAGCATGCAGCAGACTTATGTGGAACTACTAAAGGGATGGTATTACTCAGAGTAGACCCACTGAAATGACAGGCTCTAACGTAGTTGTGTTCATTAATTTCAACAAGTCCACACTGAGTGAAACTTAGCTGAATACCACCCAAGCTATCCAAGCAATGTTTAGTCAGGCAAATTACGGTACATGTATGAAAGAGTTGTGTTGGGATGTCTAAATGTCAGATCAGATCTGCAACAGAAATGAAAACCGGCTTCATATTTTGTCAGTACAGGACATTGCAAAGGGGCTGTTGTTGGGAAAGAGATAGAAACCTCTAAAAGCAAGTTTCTCAGCACCCTTTACAGAATAACAGTTCTTAGGATTGTTTTGAGGAGGCCAGTATTGTTTTGCATTATACTAAAACTGCTACTCATAATCCATCCTCGAGAAGCTTAACATGTCACACAAGGGGAGTTATCTCATTTTCACAGCAACCATGTGAGGTAGGTTGGGCTGGCAGATAGTGACTGGCCCAAGGTCTCCCAATGCTTTTCATGGATACCGTTCAACTGCCCTAATTAAATTGGGACATCCTGTTTGGGGGCCCTGAGCTTTCACACAAAAGCATGGCACTCAAAAACATGTGAGAGCACAGGGCCCAAAGACATGTGTTTTGGGCCTCCGTACTTTCACACGGGTCACATGACTTGTCTGAGAACACAGCTCAGAAGACGTGCATCACAGTTTTTGGCCTGGACTTGCTGAAGGGTATGTTCACTGCCAGTACTGAACAAAATGGGACAAGGCCGTATCCTATGGCCTGGTCATGACAACTGTCCACCACTCCATTGGGGAAATCGATAGAATTAGAGGATATCCAAGTGTTCTTTTGTCGGAAATATTGTGGCACTGCCCATTTGGAAAGCGACGTTATGAAGAGCTTTTGCTCAACAGCTAAGGGCGAAAACTTAAATGAGATTTGCATAGACGATTAACCGCCTTTCCCTTCCATTGCTCACCCTCCAGGAAGAAGATGGTGCTCGCGACAGCCGGTTTAACTTTGGCGGCTATGGGATGGGTCACTGCCTCCAGGTGAAAGATGGCGCTGCCATCAAAGCCACGCCTCCCAACCCACCCCTGCCCCCGCCCCCTCCGCCAAAGGATTCCGACTCCATCAAAAAGAGGTTTGTGGACCGTGCCAAAAGGATCGACACCATATCCCGAGCAGCGTTCCCGCTGGCCTTTCTCATCTTCAATATATTTTACTGGATTACCTACAAAATTATACGCCACGAGGATATACACAAAGATTAGAAACGTTTCTGTCTGACCTGGGACCTTCTAGCCAAAGTGACTCTCTTGTAAATAAAGAGTGAAATGTCTTTCCTGTCATTGACTGAGGGTTTTGTTTTCTGTGGTACTAAATGAAGGGCGGGGTTAGAAGAGGAAGAAAAACAGAAAGGAAAGTTTCGATAACAATTGCACAAAATGAGATACTGTGGGATCACCAAACGAGGATTTGCCCTGATTTCCTCCTCTTGCTACGTGGTTCTTCCAGACTCTTGCCAAGATCAAGCAAACCTAAATGGGGCCATTTTCCCTCTCTCCAAACCCCCCCCCCCCGTGTCTCTAAGCTGTATTTAAGAAATACTTTAAAGCATCTACCATGGGACTGTCTGTAATGGCTGCACTGCAATGAGTTTAAAGAGGACCAAACTTTTTTCAGGGTAACGCTGCCTTTCTATATGAAACAAGTCTAAGCTACATTCCATTAATGTCTGTAGTTAATGATTTGCCCAGAAGTCCCTTTGTGGATTGTAAATTATTTCTACTAACAGGGCATGGGGGGTGTCAAGGGGGACGATTTATACTTTAATATCCTTGTGGGTGTGCATTTTAATATTCCTGCTTTCCTAGAACTGTAGTTTTTGAGGTCCAACTTGTGTAGGATGTGGTTAATTTCATAGTGTCCACTTGTAGAAACAACCTGAGAAATGGCTGGTTTTATCTTGGTTCCAAGACAGTGCACTTAATTTCATTTCATTTCATTTTTGCCTGGTTATTACTATATTTTTTATTATTGATGACATTCAGCATAAGGTGCCAAAACTGTAATTTGACCTATCGTATTTCCCTGTATCGCACTGTTGATTAAGAACTTGTTTCCTGACCTAGCTCAGTTTAGCACTGACTTTCTATTGCTGCTCTCATTGTAGCTGCGAGTTGATAGCTCTGTAGGTAAACACGACTCGTTTACAGACCTCTAATTTATATCTTTACTATAAAAAAAGAAAGAAAGAAAAAAGTGGCTATCATTTTAAATATCATTGACTTATCTGAAGAATTTTAAAAACTGTACTGTGATTTTCATAACCTGTTAACTTTTTGGTGCCAGAGCTATGTGGTCCAAATCCTTGCTATGTGTTCTAAAGTAGAAATAAAAAGTAAACGAAAACCAAACAAAAAAAATGAGGTATTTTTGCTTACATGGGTGGCAGGAGTGAAACCTGGAAGATTTTTTTTATTTTAATCTTGTTTTTTAAGTTGCATTTCAATCAACTTGTTTTTATTATCGGTTGTTAGCTGCCCTGACCCCGGTCTTGGCTGGGGAGGGTGGGGTATAGATAAAATGTATTATTATTATTATTATTATTATTATTATTATTATTATTATTATTATTATTATTATTTTAAAAAGCATTACTATTTCCCATTTTCTGCAAAAAGGTTTACTGCAAAAAAATAAAAATGTATTATTGATTGGGAGGGCATATTTTCCTTTTATTGCTGCTAGTTCTTATTGCAAGGAAAAACCCAACCCACAAACTGAACTATTATGGTTGCTTCCAGGTGACCTATTTTATTGAGAAGTAATTCTGACTTGTTTGCACAGAGTTTATGAAGGCACTCTATGCTGTCCACTGTTTACTGAACATTCATCTTTATTTGTTTGCAGAGAAGTTATATGGTTCCCTGCAAATCAGTTGCTATCCCACACTTTCTACGGCATTTTACCATCACTTTCCTTGCTGAAAAAGGTTTTTTTTTTTTTTTTTTTTTTTGCTTTTTGAATAACATTTGTTGCACAATACTGCCAAAGTTTATTAAATCCATTTAAATTAGGCAAATCTACATTTCCGAGTATGTGACTGAATTGCTCCTGCAATTTAGTGATCATTTGAAAGCTACCTTGGGGCAGAGGGAGTAAGGCCACTTCTAGGCTGTTGCTATTTTGAGGGATGATTAAATCACACACCAACAAATTAAGGTTGCAGAATTAAAGTGGATTTGTTGCTCTTGCAACAAACCAATTTTTCAAAAAAATCCAGCTCTTTGCTGTAAGGAAGGTGACAGGAATATGCACTGGAAATTATGTTGTAACATTTGCTTGATGGAACATCATGTACCATAATTTCCCGGCAAACAAATGAGAACGAATGCTCAATAAGCAGCAGACATCCTATTACCTCCACATAAACTTTCTGCAAACATGTCAAAATAAATGCTTAATAAGGAGGGTGTGTCTGGAAGCTACCCAAGTCTCTGGGAATCCCAGGTAAGTGCGTATACATGGGTTTTATAATAATAATAATAATAATAATAATAATAATAATAATAATAATAATAATAATAATTTATTATTTATACCCCGCCCATCTGGCTGGGCCTCCCCAGCCACTCTGGGCGGCTTCCATAAAAACCAAAAATACAGTAAAATGTCACACGTTAAAAACTTCCCTGAACAGGGCTGCCTTAAGATGTCTCCTGAATGTCAGGTAGTTGTTTATCGCTTTGACATCTGCTGGAAGGGCGTTCCACAGGGCGGGCGCCACTACCGAGAAGGCCCTCTGCCTGGTTCCCTGTAGCTTTGCTTCTCGCAGTGAGGGAACCGCCAGAAGGCCCTCGGCGCTGGACCTCAGCGTCCGGGCAGACTGATGGGGGTGGAGACGCTCCTTCAGGTATACTGGACCGAGGCCGTTTAGGGCTTTAAAGGTCAGCACCAACACTTTGAATTGTGCTCGGAAACGTACTGGGAGCCAATGCAGGTCTTTCAAGACCGGTGTTATATGGTCTCGGCGGCCGCTCCCAGTCACCAGTCTAGCTGCCGCATTCTGGATTAGTTGTAGTTTCCGCGTCACCTTCAAAGGTAGCCCCACGTAGAGCGCATTGCAGTAGTCCAAGCGGGAGATAACCAGAGCATGCACCACTCTGGCGAGGCAGTCCGCAGGCAGATAGGGTCTCAGCCTACGTACCAGATGGAGCTGGTAAACAGCTGCCCTGGACACAGATTTGACCTGTGCCTCCATGGACAGCTGTGAGTCCAAAATGACTCCCAGGCTGCGCACCTGGTCCTTCAGGGGCACAGTTACCCCATTCAGGACCAGGGAATCCTCCACACCTGCCCGCCTCCTGTCCCCCAAAAACAGTACTTCTGTCTTGTCAGGATTCAACCTCAATCTGTTAGCCGCCATCCATCCTCCAACCGCCTCCAGGCACTCACACAGGACCTTCACCGCCTTCACTGGTTCTGATTTAAAAGAGAGGTAGAGCTGGGTGTCATCCGCATACTGATGAACACCCAGCCCAAACCTCCTGATGATCTCTCCCAGCGGCTTCATATAGATGTTAAAAAGCATGGGGGAGAGGACAGAACCCTGAGGCACCCCACAAGTGAGGGCCCAAGGGTCTGAACACTCATCCCCCACCACCACTTTCTGAACACGGCCCAGGAGGAAGGAGCGGTACCACTGTATAACAGTGCCCCCAGCTCCCAGCCCCTCAAGACGGTCCAGAAGGATGCTATGGTCGATGGTATCAAACGCCGCTGAGAGATCCAGCAGAACTAGGAAACAGCTCTCACCTTTGTCCCTAGCCCGCCGGAGATCATCAACCAGTGCAACCAAGGCAGTTTCAGTCCCATGATGAGGCCTGAATCCAGACTGGAAGGGATCCAAATGGTCCGCTTCTTCCAGGCGTGCCTGGAGTTGTTCAGCAACCACTCGCTCAATCACCTTGCCCAGGAATGGAAGATTTGAGACTGGGCGATAGTTGGCCATCGTGGCCGCATCTAAAGATGGTTTTTTAAGAAGCGGTTTAATAACCACCTCTTTCAGCGGGTCTGGGAAGGCTCCCTCATGGAGGGAAGCATTCACCACCCCACGAAGCCCATCGCCCAGTCCTTCCCGGCTAGCTTTTATAAGCCAGGATGGGCAAGGATCCAGGAGACAGGTGGTTGGTTTCACTCGTCCAAGCAGCCTGTCCACATCCTCGGAGGTAACAGATTGAAATTGATCCCACTCAACTTGACTAGACAGAACTCTAGCACTCTCCCGCCCCGGCCCTGCTCCCACGGTGGAGTCTACTTCTTCCCGAATCTGGGTGATTTTATCTGCAAAAAACTTTGCAAAATCATTGCAGGAGAACATGTGGCCCGTACTGGGCCCCGATGTTGCAGGTGGTTCCGCTAAATTGTGAACCACCTGAAAAAGTCTCCTGCTGCTGTTTTCTGCAGATGCAATAGAGGCGGTGAAGAAATTCTTCTTCGCCGTCGCTATCGCCACTTGGTAGGCTCGACGTTGAGCTCTAACCTGTGTCCGGTCAGATTCGGAATGAGTTATCCGCCACCGGCGCTCTAGCCGTCTCAACGATTGTTTCATTGCCCTCAGATCCGTGGAAAACCACGGGGCTGTCCGGGCTCCATGCAATCGGAGAGGGCGCTTCGGAGCCAAACAGTCAATAGCCCTGGTTAATTCCACATTCCAGCGGGCCACCAGGGAATCGGCTGAAAGGCCATCAACATGGGATAAAGCATCCCTTACCACTCTCTGGAAACCATTTGGATCCATTAAGTGGCGGGGGCGGACCATCCGAATTGGTCCCACCTCCCTGCAGAGGGAATGGGTCGCAGAGAAGTCCAGTTGCACCAGGAAGTGATCTGACCATGGCACTTCTTTCATTTCGCTTTTACTTAGTGTCAGATCACCAACATCCATAGAGGTAAACACCAGGTCCAAGGCATGTCCACGGCTATGGGTTGGGCCAGACTTATTCAGGGACAGCCCCATGGAGGCCATGCTTTCCACGAAGTCCCGAGCGGCCCCTTGTAAGGTCGTGTCGGCATGGATGTTAAAATCCCCTAGGACGACCAGGCTAGGTGTCTCCAGGAGAACATCCGCCACGACCTGAAGCAGCTCGGGCAGGGAATCCTTGGTGCAGCGGGGAGGTCGGTACACCAAAAGGAATCCTGTACTGCCCCTATTGCCCAACTTCCAGAACATGCACTCAGAAAACTGGGTCTTCCCAATAGGACGCCTGGTGCAAACTGATTTATACTGATGAAATTGCCAGAGAAGACTCACAACGAATTAGAATTATAGCTGTTTAAAATCTTTTATTTCCTGAAAGATCCTCCATTATTACAAAGCGAGGATCAGCAATGATTCTCTTTAGAATAACTTGCACTTTTTGTTCAATATTTATTAACATCTTGTTTCCGTGCTCTTATCTTATAAGCTACCATTGTCATCTGTTACAAAAAATGAAATCAATTATCAGCCAAATCACAACAATGCTTTCATTTCAAATGAAATTCCTTCATTAATCTTAAGCATTCTTTTTTTCCCACTTGGTCAATTAATAGTTAATTTTTAGTTAATGCATCTATTTATCAAATCGCTTTAACAGAACCATGTTAACCATTCTTTTGTAGCTGGGTGATGTCTGTCTCCAAAGAGAAACATGGGAGATTGAGCAAGAATTATGTAGTGCCGTGTGGTTCTTTCCCCAAAAAAGGTGTAGAGAATGCCTGAAACTAGCACCAGAGGTCAAAATGGCGGAGCACCTGCCAAGGTGCCACCTCATAGAAAAGATCCCACCGCTGAGAGCATCTGAGTTCCGCTGCTGTTCTCCCTGTTGTTTATTGTTTGTCCCAGAAGGGATTGTGGAAGTGAATAGCAATGGCAGAAATGACAATGGGCAACAGCTGCCCTCTGCTTCAAGTGTTGGCACATGCTAGGCTTGTGCAATCTACTTTATTTATATCTTCTTCTTTTGTTACTATAATCCCAAGGTCCACTAATGGGAAACAGGTGAAAAACATTGACTCAGGAGGCAGAACATACTGGAAGAATTCAGGACAAGGTGCCTATGATCCCCAAAGTAGCAAACAATGTTGTCGGATGATAAAACCTACCCTTCCTGACCATTTGTCGTGATTCCTTGGGCTGATGGGAGATGGACTCTGACAACAGATGCCGAGCCTTTGTTTTCTCTCAAACAATTTTTGTTTCAGGAGGAAGTGCTCTGTAACTGGGCTGCAGCCCTTCCCCTTCCTTTCTCTGGCA
Source organism: Podarcis bocagei (assembly GCF_964188305.1). Taxonomy (NCBI): domain Eukaryota; kingdom Metazoa; phylum Chordata; class Lepidosauria; order Squamata; family Lacertidae; genus Podarcis; species Podarcis bocagei. The sequence continues at coordinate 40,491,590 of NC_138130.1, forward strand.
GAACTTGTGCTATTCAGGGCTTCAGAATAGGCAGAAATTCAACAGGGCAGGAGTTGTTCACTCTGGAAAATGCCAGCTTTGCTTTACATTTGCCCAGAGTCTTGTTATTAGCTGAAAAGGGAAATGTTAAGGGGAAGTCAGCTCCTTGGAGGCAACAAAACAGTACAAGTACACCTGACAGAACTGACCTTAAGAAGGAAGGAGGGGGGGGGGAAACAACCTCAAAAAACCAATGGGTACTCAGTCAGCAGCAGTGTACTCTCACAGAAAACTCAAATGTGAACAGCAAAGTGAATGTCCTGCTATCAGCAGCTATCAATCAAGGTCTCTCAGAGAAAGCGTCCGGAGTGAAGACTCAACCTATTACCAGAAAACAGCAACCAAATTGAAGCAGATATTGAAGCATCTATGCTAATGCTCTGTATTCTAAGGAATACAGAGATGGAATCAAAGAGGAATGAGATTTCATGATCTGTCTCATAGGTATCTCCTTAATTTATTAAATCTGATAGGAAAAGGATAGAGCTGAATAATCCAATTTCCTCTCTCCAAAAATTCTGCCTGACTTGTTGACATTCATAGTAAATAAATATTTATTTCCCTTTTTTAATCAAAATAGATATGGTTTCGACAAAATAAAGCAAAAATAAACCAGTATTCAGTGATCCTGGGAACACAAGCCTGCTTCTGTAACTGTAGTGCCTCTGCTAGACCCTTTTGGGAATCTAAAGATTAGTCACGACACATGGCATTGAATGCTGATGACCTCTTGCTTTGGACAGGACTTTAAATGTGTTTATCGCATCATTCCAAAAAAATTAAAATGTTCCAATGTAAACACTGACAATGGGGGTTATGTTAAAAGTCATTTATCCTGTGAAATTTGGAAATGGTATTCATGGACTTGATTCGTGGCATGTGATTTCATTCACTTAGATCAAAATGCTGCGGAAAGGTGAGGTGGTTTCTTTAAGCCTATTTTCCTCCTGCACACAAGAGGCACAAGATCCCTGCCACAGCTTTTGCAACATGATTCAATTTCAGGGAGATTGTCCCTACCCTTCATCAAGAAAGCAGGTCAAGTTTGTGAAGGCAAGCCTTGAGGCAGATCACACCTCCAACACCTTTCCCTTAATGCAACCAAGCCGAGCTGTTTAGCAATCCATCTGTAGCCTTGCTCATTTATGCTGACAATGCTTTTGACAGGGCTGCTTGGCTGTATGTTTGATGACAGCAGTTCAGCAGAGTTGGAGCGCTCCCCCATCATTTATAAAGTCAGGCAGGGATTGTATAGAAGCCGCTGCATGTATCAATAGTAATGGATGGCGTTGTGTTAAAGGCCTTTCAGCTGGAAGAGACAAATACGGAGCGATGGTCTTGCAACAGGTAATCCATTATGTGAAGGCCACTGGAATCAGTCTGCATGTGATAATTACAATGTGTACCTATAGGGACAGCTCTGGGCAGTCTTGAGTCTACCAGGTTCTTTTCCTTTAGGGGGGGAAAGGTAGAGTTATGCGCACTATATGAGCAGGGAAAATGACCCTGAGAAGCAGGATCTGGAACGCTGGTTTACAGGGGTGTCATCTGGCAAACGATGGAGAGGGAAGGCAGGACTGGTTGTGGCGCACAGATGATAAAGACAGAATTTCAGTAATGAAACAAACACTGGATATTTGGAATAAACAGGACTACAGCTGCACAAGCAGACCGATGAGACTTGTGGTTCAAGCCAAAAAAAAATACTCCAGGAAAACATTCAGTCATGGTAAGTGATAACAGTCTCCCAAATCTGAGAGGCAAAATGTCGATACACTATATAGAAAATATAAGATAAGACAATAAGGCATAATATTTTGATAATTTTAATTTGTGGAATGTTGACATTTATTGGGGGAAGTCTTTGTGTTATTAGTTACAATCCTCAAAGTGTGTTAACAGTCAATCCCTCTTCCCAGGGAATTCTGGGAATTGTAACTCTGTGAGGGGAATAAGGATCTCCTAACAACTCTCAGCACCTTTAGCAAACAGCACTTCCCAGGATTCCCACTCATGAATCTATATGAACCTTATTCATTTATTAGACTCTTCTCTCCCCCCCCTTTTTTTTTGTATGTGATGCTCCAAATAAGGGTGAACAAATCTGTCCATTTTTGGTTCTCTCAGCTTCTCATTTTCACCCATGTTAAAATCAGTTATCCTCATTTCAGATAGATAGATAGATAGATAGATAGATAGATAGATAGATAGATAAATAGATATTCCTTATGGAAATTTATCAGCATTTTAGTGTGGGTTTCCCTTAATAAACACATTTTGTGGTGTAGTGGTTAAGAGCGGTGGACTTGTAATCTGGCGAACTGGGTTCGCTTCCCCGCTCCTCCACATGCAGCTGCTGGGTGACCTTGGGCCAGTCACACTTCTCTGAAGTCTCTCAGCCCCACTCACCTCACAGAGTGTTTGTTGTGGGGGAGGAAGGGAAAGGAGAATGTTAGCCGCTTTGAGACTCCTGAAGGGGAGTGAAAGGCGGGATATCAAATCCAAACTCTTCTTCTTCTTATCTTAGACACAGAACATATTTGCTGCTGTTGCTGTCAGTTATGCCATAGCGGGTGGTAGATGCGGAGGCTCAGGCTTGATGGCCTGCATCTGCACTAAAAGAGAGCCAAAATTGTCTCTGGCCTCTTCAGCAACCTCAGCTTTTGTATCTGAAGTCCATCAGGGCCCCACCCTCCCAGGCCAGGACCCACTCCCAAAATACATACATTTTTGCAAGGAATTGTCCCTAATAGAATGCATTTTGTATGTTATTTTCACTAATATATTCAAGTGTGGTGTAGTGGTTAAGAGCGGTAGACTCGTAATCTGGGGAACCGGGTTCACGTCTCCGCTCCTCCACATGCAGCTGCTGGGTGACCTTGGGCTAGTCACACTTCTTTGAAGTCTCTCAGCCCCACTCACCTCACAGTGTGTTTGTTGTGGGGGAGGAAGGGAAAGGAGAATGTTAGCCGCTTTGAGACTCCTTAGGGTAGAGATAAAGCGGGATATCAAATCCAAACTCTTCTAATATATTCATTAATTTCCACACTTACCCCTAATATCTGCAAAAAACAAACAAACCACTACTTGGCTGGATAATTTTGCAATGCAAAATTCAGAAAAGTGTGAATTTTGAACAATTGCTGCGTTTTGGTTCACGTATTGTTTCAGAAAGTGCAGTTTTCTAAGTTTGCCTTTAAATCCCCCCTCATCCCAACTCCAGATTAGTATTCTAGCGCCTGAGAGGACAGTGTGTTTCTCCTTAACCCCATCCTACCTCTGTCTTTGATACGCAAGGTCAAGCAAGCTACTCAATAGTGATAGCCAAAGCAAATAAAATGCAAATAAACCAAAAGCTCAAGCAGCAAATGAAACAGAATAGTCAGGAAAGAAATCCATATCCTTTTTCTCACCCCCCCCCAACTGAGCTAAAACATTTTAGAATAATGGATGTCTTTTTTAAAAAAATGCCATTCCAGTAAAGACTGTTAAGCACAATGACCTTTACACGGCAATGGCAAGCATTACTGGGACTTTCTAGCATTTGATCAAATGGAAGAAACTTTTGGCTAATGTAATATGAGTGAGAGAATCTGATTACCAAAGATGAAGACGTCTCAAGGGAAAGAAAAAGAGAGAGGATGCCATGTCCAGTCTATGGGCTCCTCCCAAACAACTTTTTTTTTATTGAGCCTTCATCCTGATTTACTTCCACAAAGCTCATGCGGAGGTTAGACTATGTCTGATTTGCTTGTTTGGTAGTTGTGTTGTTGTTTAGTCGTGTCCGACTTTTCGTGACCCCATGGACCAGCGCACGCCAGGCACTTCTGTCTTCTACTGCCTCCCGCAGTTTGGTCAAACTCATGCTGGTAGCTTCGAGAACACTGTCCAACCATCTTGGTAGTTGTACATCTTCCCATTAATATTCACTATTATAATATTCATAATATTCAACCCACACTTTTCGGTTCATTTCCCCATATAGCAGCATCAAAAGAGCCCAGTTCTTATTTTTAGAAGGGGGTAGGGGTTTGTTGCACCAGGCCAGCGTTGACAGAGCACTTTAATCTCCCTTAATTGCACAAACTTACATTGCCTGTATATCCTTGAATCTCTCTGGCAAAATGCTGCCTTAAAGCGGCTTAGGATCAAAAGGAAAGTGTTGAGCAAGGGGTTGAATCAGCGACCTTTTTATTTTTTGAAAGCTGTTGTGCCACAATCTGAGACTTGCTAAACAGGTACTGTGCCAGGCACAGGAATCCTGAATGGAGAAGGCTGCCACTGTGTGGTTAAGAATGCAGAGGGTGAAATCACTGTGCTTTTAACGTCGCAAGCAGGAGTTGCGCATAGTCTCTTTCTCGTGGGAGAAAAATAAGAAAAGACGGCTCTTGCATCACTAAATCCTTCTCCTAATCAAATTAACCCTTATGTAAGCAGAATTAACACACCGTCCCCATGAGGAGCAGATAAACCCACATGATTGTTCAAGGCTGCTGCTGCAAACAGCAGAGCCAGATTCCCTCCGTAATAATCAGGAGCATAGGCTGTGATCCCACGTTCAGATATATGCACATAACATATGTCGAAACTAATGGGATTTACATCTATGGAACAGAGCATAACATTTCTTGTCAAATGATTTGTTTCCTGCTACAAGGAACAGACTGGAAAAACTGTCCCTCTGCTTATATGTTGAACCCAAGAGATTCCTAAATATTTTGTGGCATATCCCTGCCTGATTACCAGCTTCATCAGGAAGCAACATTAATATTTAAATGTCACATTTTGCTGCCTCATTTTAGTGCCAAAATTATTAATCCTGCCACAGTTTCAGTCTTGACATTTTTTCAGATCCCTTGATGAATTTCAGATTTATAGTCGGCCCCTGTAATATCTCCTCAATCAATTTTGTCACAGTTCATTTCGTGTCTGGCAACACAATTGCATCATGTGGCTTGTCCTCATTATATTAGCGGTGAACTGGAAGTCTGGCTCTTCCTCACCCCTGCCCTTCCGTCTTGGCTTTTAGTTCAATTTTTCTAGATGGTTTTTGGCCTTGTTGAACACCCTCCCATCAGATGTCAAGGAGAATAAGAACTACACAACTTTTAGAAGACTTCTAAAGGCAGCCCTGTATCAGAAAGTTTTTAACGTTTGACATTTTGTTACGTTTTTATATTCTGCTGGAAGCTGCCCAGAGTGGTTGGGCAAGCCTAGTCAGATGAGCAGGGTATAGATAATACTGTGGTACCTCGGGTTACATATGCTTCAGGTTACATACGCTTCAGGTTACAGACTCCGCTAACCCAGAAATATTACCTCAGGTTAAGAACTTTCCTTCAGGATGAGAACAGAAATCGTGCTCCAGCAGCGCGACGGCAGCGGGAGGCCCCATTAGCTAAAGTTGTGCTTCAGGTTAAAAACGGACCTCCGGAACGAATTAAGTTCTTAACCCGAGGTACCACTGTAAAATTATCATTATTATTACTGATTAGAATGATGGGCACGGGGAGTATCTTCAGCCAATTAAGTAGAGAGGCCTCACCTGCACTACACATTTAAAGCAGTGTTCCTCTGCTTTAACCAGTCATGGCTTTCTGCAAATAATCAAGAAAAGTGTAGTTTGCTAGGAGTGCAGAGAGCTGTTAGGACTGGAAACCCTTATTCCATAGTCTCCAGCTGTCTCCCAAATGCCAGGACCAAGTGTTTTAGGAGGTTATACTGTACAGCACCCACTGGTTATCAAGCATTCATTCTGATTTGTTTGCAGTGAAGTTATACAGTGTCGTGTGACACAATCATTGTCCCACACTTTCCACTTTTTTATAAAGCTGGTTTATGAAATCTGCTTTCACAAGAGTTCCAAACACACTTTAATTGTCCAACCTGACTTTGCCAGTATGTGGTTAAACCCCACATACAAAATAGTGACAGTCTGGACCGGTGGCTACATCGTCTCCCTTTAAGCAAATGAGCAAAATAATAATGGTATTTTTTTTAATCCAGCATCAATGCTCTAACCTATCATGAAAAACCAGGGGTTTCTGGGAAACGTTGGCAACATTAACTAATAACTGCCCTTCACTCTCCTCTTCCTGACCTACCTGGCTGATGTCTCTGAAAACATTGCATCTTCTTCTTAGGTTTGAATCATCTCCTGGGATTGAATCTCGGAACAATCCACTTCATTTACCTCTGATCTCCTTATGGAAAAAGCCCAAGAAGTGCTCCCTTGGGAACGATTACACTCATTCAGATTGGCTAATACACTGTAATGGATTACAAAGACAACTAAAGAACAGCTTAGATGTAAGGCTATTTACTAAATATCCCTCCCCGCCTTGCAAAAAAGAAAGAAAGAAAGAAATCAGATGTATTTGCTAACTAGGTGGCAGCCTTTCAGGTTTACACACAAATGCTGCCTCCCAAAAACCCTTTCTACTGTGATTACTTGTTGCTGTTTTTTCACTCTGTGTTGATTTGCAGAACCACGAACGTTCTTTTAAACTTATCTCTTTATCTTGTTTTATTTCTGTGCTACCAACTACATTCAGCTTTCAAGATATTATTAGCATTATGTTTATTCTATTCCTCTGACATGGTGTCTCTCAAACTTGGGTCTCCAGCTTTTTTTCAGACTACAATTCCCATCATCCCTGCCCACTGGTCCTGCTAGCTAGGGATGATGGGAGTTGTAGTCCGTGCCCCCCCCCCCAAAAAAAAACCATGTAGGAGATGAACATTAGGGAAATGTTATACTGTGGCCCCTCTGAGATTGGTATGTGTTATTCAATTCAATCCGATGCTCATCCCATAAACTATTTTTGGTTTGTTTGGTTGTTGTTTTTTACAGACAGCATGGGTATTTATCAGCAGTCAAGGCAAATGTCACAATGAAATGTTTCGGAAGCAGTAGCTGACTACATTTCAAAACATAATTGGCTCTTTGAATGTAGAGAAAGAGACGCCGAGGCTGTTTGCGCCGCACTTGGCTGTGCCAGAGAAGCAGATACCGGCCAGAATAAAGAACATCTGTAAAGCAAACAATGCTCAAGGGGAAAAGAAGAAAATGTACAAGGAAGCAGACAGACATGGGCAGCGTTATTCTCAAGGGCACAGCAGACATGTAATTATAAAAATGATAAAGTAAAATGCATTTACCCTGGCTTCATGTATTTTTTCCAGCATAGCTTTTAAACCTTGTTTAGTGGCCCTGTGTTGGTGGTGGTGCAAAATGTTTTCCCCGTTGCAAAATCTCTGGCATAATTGATGGGCAACTTGGCTGTGGGTATCAAAAATGCATTCATCAATAAAATGAACACATTTACTTTTTTCAAAAAATATTTGCTCACCTCCGCATACGCATTCCTAAGTTATCTTTCTCATTTGTTAGTTAGGTTAAACTTTATCAGGTAAACCAGGGTGAATGCTCAATAAAGAAGTTGCCTTTAGGAGCCCTGAGTCACTTTCCAATTGCGGACCCATTGGTCCCTTCTGAACACCAGGTCGGGATGGATGAGAAACTTGGCAAAGTTCATATTTAAAGTTGAACCTAGCAAAACTGAAGTTCCTGAAACAATACGCCAGTCAAAACACAGCCGTCCTTCAAGATGTGCATGTCTCTGAATTTTGCAGTGCAGTTCTCTAGCCAACTAATGTGCACAAGAATGCATGTAATAGGGTAACATGGACATATATTAATGAAAATAGTGTTAGGCCTGGAGGATGTTGAGTGTTGAGCAAAAGAAAGATCATATAGTACAGATCGTAAAGAATTAAGTCTTGGAAAATAACTGATATTTCATGTATTGAACATGAAGGTTTTTGTCTATTTGCGATGAACCTATGCTCATCGCTTCCAACTCCAATTTCAATGTTATTTTTGAACACTGTCCATGTTATTCTTTTCTAATGCACAGGTGTGAACGTGTCAAAGCAACAAATAGATGATTGTGTTATTCTCTCAGAAGAAATTATTAGTGCCATTTTCACTGTAAGTATAGCAAATGGCACCTCAGCACTTCCTCTCTATAGATAAATGTAATGCTATACTAAACCATGGTTTCCTGTTACAAAAACTACCTCACAAGCCTCGTGCTCTGCACTCCCCCCTCTTCTTCCACCATGCATGTGAAAAAATTGAAAGCTTTTACTTGAGAACTGACCAGTTTCCCTGTTATATCCAAACTCAACAAACTGTAGTTTTTCCTAACAATGGTTAGTTTATACAAACAAGGATCAAACCTGGTTTGTTATTCTGCTTTGTTAAGTAATCACACAGCAACCCACAGTCTCTTGATTTCAGGAATCATAAGAAGGGTACTCTGGTTAATTTTAAGTGAAAGCTTCCAATTTCCCATCTATGGATATGAAGGAAGGGGAGAAAGGAAGTCTGGAAGCCCAAATCTCATTCAGTCTCTTTTTCCTATAATGTTAAACCATGACATCCTAACCAGCTTTACTGTGGGGAGTCTAAGATCACCAATGGGCACGCAGCAAAGTGTCATTGTTCTACCATGTCCATCGGAATAATTTATGACTGAAACAGGCAGTGTAGAGAGACAGCAGCTGCTCCTGCTGAATCATTCAGTCATAAAATGAACCTACCTTGAAAGAACAGGTGGTGACCATAAGCCTTCCAACACAGATGACCCCAAAATGAGGGAAATTATCCAGGTGGGAATGAGTGAAAAGAAAAGCACTTGTGCACCTTAGCTCCCACCGCTCTGAATTTCTGGCGTACTCCACTTTTGGCAGACAGTTAATGGGATGGTTCTGGCTAACGTGAGCTTGGATGAGTTTCTGGGCCTGGAGCAGATGGTACCTTCTGGGTACCTTCTAGATTTTGATACATTTTATAGCAGCCTCAGAGCAGGTCCAAAAACTGAGAATCAGCAGCCAACTGTTCCTGGGAGATTATACATGCATATAAATTGCTGCCTGACACCTGAGGACAGTGGCTATTGTTCTCTTTTGATCCCAACCTTGATTACAAAGGGTTCTCTCTAGCTTTTGCTCGTGTGATATTCCCATCAGCAGGCACTGCTTACTGGAGCTATGAATATGAAATTGTCTTACAGAGACAGCACACAATGGGGCTTCCCCCTCAAGAAACCACACATACTCATTCATGCTCAGCCAGTTCCAAAGTGCTCCTGGGCCCGTCGTGAGCATGGATTTGCAAAAGCGGAGGCAATTCCGATAATGCTGCCAACCCTCACAGCAATGGGTCACTGGATCCTCATAAATGTTAATACAATGTTTATAGCTCAGACTTCAGCACCACATGGGCTGCAAGCTGTTTCGCACTGCCTGGGAGCTCTGTGAGGATGCTGGATTGAGTTGCTTGGGAAATCAGGGCAGTCCCTAAGGGATATTTCAGGCAGTGCTGATTCCACTTTCCCTATACAGTGGTACCTTGGTTTAAGTACAGTCCAGTTTAAGAACGATTTGGTTTACGAACTCCGCAAAACCGGAAATAGTGTCCCAGTTTGAGAACTTTACCTCGGTCTAAGAACGGAATCCGAACAGTGGAAGGGCACCAACGGCGGGAGGCCTCATTCCCACAAACATGCCCAGGATTTTAGCCCTGCAGTCTAATCCTATGCATATGAAGAGCACTGAGTTCACAAAGAGTTCCCTGCCCCCCCGCAAGTAAGTGTGCATAGTATTTCACACTCTGCCGCAATGAATTGTTGCTCTATATAGCACCCATTACGTATGCACCTCCCTGCATTATGTTCTTCCACCTCCCTACAACAATTCTTTTAAGATTGTAATAGTGCCATGTCACCGAAGAGAAATTCCTTGATGATATTCTCTGCTGAAATGGATCCTAATGTTAAGTCTTTTTACAGGTCCGCCCCGCCCCGCCCCCCCCCTTGTACAGTGGTTGTGCAAGGCTCTCCAGATTAGTGTGTCTCTTTTGCATCTTTATTTCATCACTAAAATGAGAACATAACAATTCCTGGTGGGGAGAACATGTCCTTAGAGCAGAATAAATATAAGGGTTGGATGAATATCTACCAGTTTTCACTTACGAAGCTAATGTGATGGATTAAAATTATGGAGAAGCTGTTTCCCAAGTATTCCTTTAAATTTACAATTATCAAGTTCCCCTATGTTTGACTCTACATGTGATCACAGCTGTGTTCTTATCCATGCTTTAGAAAGAAGAGGCTAAGCAATGAGCTGCAGTTGCTTTGGTAACTCCGTGCCTGGCTTAGCACAGCCAGATCCTCATGTAAATACAGGTCACAGGCTGCCCTTCCTACTCCAGATCATAAAAGGATTTACCCTTTTCTGGTGGGCATGAAATGAGCTCATCAGGTTATAATCAGGCATAGGCAAACTCTGCCCTCCAGATGTTTTGGGACTACAACTCCCATCATCCCTGGCCACTGGTTCTGTTAGCTAGGGATGGTGGGATTTGTAGTCCCAAAACATCAGGAGGGCAGAGTTTGCCTATGCCTGGGTTGTAATCATTCCTTCTATGATGTACATAGTCATTACATTTATGCCAGTAATTATTTTCTGTCATTTTATATTATACTTCAGAGAACACCTGAATAAATCACAATTTCTAACTAATGCATTCAATGTAATCTGAATAAAAGCAGGTAAATTTTAAGATCTGATTGGTTCTGCTCTACTTACCATTTACATTGATGTAGCGCAGAACTTTACATGCCAATTTGATAAAAGGTGAGCCTTTTGCATCCGAATTAGAATTTTATTAGGAAGGACAGTGTCTAAACACCTTTTTTATGTATCTACCTGATCTGTTCTAGGTTGCATTTTATGGAGTTTCATGTATCAGCATTAAATAGCAAATACAGAGTTAAATCTTCATCTATTAAAAGCTTAGTCAAATAAGATTGGCTTCATCTGGCGCATTAAAGTGTGCTGTGGAGAAAGTAATTATTCAAAACTCTGGTGCCATCCCCAAAAGGCCCTGTCTCTCTGCACCCTCTAAAGTATTATGAACAGGTTCTTGCTTCTTGATGAGAAACTGGCCCTTAGTCTCCTGGTTGCTACCACCACTGTCAATCAAATTCCACATGACATGTCTAGCACCTGCCCCTCCAACTCAGATAAAATGAGAAAAGATGCAGCAGGTACTGAAGAGAGAAGTAACACCCCCCCTTTTTTAAAACTGGAAATCCCAGCTACTGGGATTTAACAATATAAATGCTCTTGAAATCTTAGTGTTCATCGATTCATGTAAAGCCAATGACTTGTAGCCAACACTGCAGTCTTGGCTCTCTGAGCACAATGTAATCACGGCACATGGACTCTCAGCACCATGATCACCCAAAGCTTTCTATGACTACATGGCCCAAGCAAATCAACAGCTAAAGCAGAGTTCTAAGGTTCATGGCTAGCTGCAAGCTCAGATGTTGTCCCGACCTCTGCCATGTCCCTTGAGCAATCCTTTTGAAGATTAGGACACACTCATTCACAGGGAGCTTGTCCCAAGCCAACAGACTAGGCAAGTACGTGGACACCTTTGTGAGTAGGCTGGGCCTGCTTGTGCAACCTACAACCGACTTCATGTCAACACTGGCTGCTCACGATCTGACTTAGATAGTGCCTGCCTCCCTAGTGGTGGATGGAACAAGAGATCAGATAATGCCTCCTCCATGCTTTGGGGAGTGGGGTTTGCTATCACTGAGGCAGGGCTCTCTTTCTCTTGACAAACTTGTTTGGTTCCAAAGCAGCATCCAGATCAGCACCTCCCAAGCCAGGATCAAGTTCTACGTTATTGTCCCATTCCTTCCCTCCTTCAGAGGAACACTGTCATGGGGCTCATGAGAACTCCTATTGCACAAGCAAAACAGGCTTCTGCTCACACAAGGGGCCTTGCCCTTCATCTCCCCTCCTCCAAAAAAAATCTGTTACAAAGTGTTGGATGCAACCCGATATCTGAGACAATTCCATTTCAGCAAGGAGCGGTCTGGCTCCACCACCAAAGTTCCCTCAACAGTTCCCTACCCTTTGATTAGCTTAGACTTGTCTTAAGACTCAAATTCCTTTAGAGTTAGGAGGCAGTATAACTGCTGAGGAAGTTGAGAAGCTCTCTAATCCTAAACCCACAAAATCAAGCGGAACAATTGTAAATATTTCATCATTTGTACTCGGGAGGCACTTTCAAGGAAGGGAATAGAACGTTCCCCAGACTCCGACTCCCTATTCCCCACATAAATACACTATATCCTAGCTTTCTTACTTTTTCTTCAGAAATTGATGTTGGGATTTAGGTTTAAGTTTGACTGAATGTTTTGTCCATTTCTGTGGCTAAGTATGGGATTCGTGGAATGCTTTAAATTACTTATGTGCTCTTATAACCTAAACTCAAGCTTCAATAGCCCGTGTTTTGAAAGGTCTGGGTATATTGAATGAGTCAGCAGCTCTGTCAGCGTATGACTTCAAGGCAGGTCTTTTGTTCTGACCATTTTTTTTGGTGTCTGGCCAAAAAAGAACACCATGTGCCTCTGTTCTCAAAATGGAATATTCCATGCTGGACAGATGCAGAAGATACACTTAAGGGGCCCAGTTTTCAGAAGTGCTGTGCGTTCACTCAGAATGCAATACAGTGAACATTGCTGAGGCTGAGGAAGCAAGTTTGACAAACTGTGTGTCTTACACTAACGATAACAATATGTCTCAGTGTATCGTCGTCAGTAAGGGACAGTCATTCTCTGTACATCTGGTTGTATCGGCCATCAAAATAAGATATGATCCTCTATGGGGGTCCAGCCTGTTGGTTTTTAAATAAATAAATCATATTCTTAGAGGCAAAACATTTTTTTTTGCCTGCCTGAATATAGTAAAAATTTCAGGCCCATCGCAGTTCTCTAAGGGCTCCCACCTGCACGCCTACATCACTCTCATGTAGCCTGGCAACACCTGATGTTTGTAGCACAGGGATGGGGAATCCTTTCAGCCCAAAGAACTGCATTATCTTATGGACAGACTCAGGAAATTCTTGAGATACGACTCAGGACTAGAGGGGGGTGGAGTTCTGAGAGCCAGATCTCAAGAGACCCGGGGGAACCCTGACCTGAGCCCCCTGAATGATCGGTCCAGAACTTTCTAGAAGATCGCATTTTCTGCCTCTCTTGGTCACTAAAAGCCCTCATGGAGTAGGCTAAAGAGCCTTCAATGTACTAATTGCTACAACTGATATCTAGCTGTATGTATGCCAGACTCAGTGCCATAGGGAAGCGGCTTGTAAAAGATGCCTCATGACCCCGTTTTATCCTCCTTAAATAGCTTTTCTCCACCATTTCCCTCCTTCGCCACAGTAATGCTGTTCAATAATGCAGATGTAATTTTGTGGCTTGATGTTCTATTTTGCTTTTAGAAGGAGGCAGTATGCTTTCCCTCCTCCCCAACCCCCTCATTATTTGGATCATGCCACTCTCGTCTGTTGTTCTTCCAGCGCTTCAGGAAAGAGAAGACCTTATTTAGAGCAGACATCGCTCATCTGTCATTACTGTCAGACTCTGGGCTAAATCAAGCTGTCTCCGTTTGCTATATTTTGAAGCCAACTCTTCGCTGTGTTTGAATGTGCACACATGCATATACAATACACAGGCCCTCGTCCAAGGAAGGATAAGTGCAACAGATGGCTGTGTGGTGACTCTTAAAATTGGATTGTCACAGAATTCACCTCCATCCAATGGCCAAACTAGATGATACACTAGCTGTCTCTGTGCCTTTAAAAGCAGGTTTCAAAAAACAAATTGTCAGCACGGTGGCCTGGTCCAGACAGAAACCTTAACATGGACAGTAAGAGGGCATGTAACTTCTATGGTCAAACTCTGGATCATTCCTCCCAACACCAGCAGTTTTTATAGGGCAGGGGGAGCTAACCTTTGGTTCTCCAGATGTTGCAGGACAACTGTTCCCGTAATGGCCAAAGTTTTGGCCATGCTGACTAGGCCTGATGGGAATTGGAGTGCAACATTGTCTGGAGGGCCACAAGTTAAGCACCCCTGACATAGGGTGCAGGGAGGAAGGTCCCTGTATAAAACGTAATAAGCACCGTCTCTGTCCTCCAAAACTGATGATAGCACCTATCAGAGCTGAGTGAACAGATCACATGGCAATGCTATCCCTTATCCTCAAGTTACACAGGCTTGAAGATCACATATACATTGAAAGCAGTATCATGCCACTTTAAGCACCCATTTCTTCCTCCAAAGAATCCTTGGAAGTATAGTTTGTTAAGCTGCTGAGAGTTGTTAGGAGACCTTGCTATTTCCCTCACAGAGCTACCAGGGTGGTTTAACAATCGATCCCTCTCCACAGGGCAATCTGACAACTGTTGCTCTGTGAGGGAGACAGGAGTCTGCTGCCAATTCTTAGCACCCTTGACTAACTACACTTAATGAGGATGTGTTTAAAATCCGACTGTTGCTTCTCGTATGCAAATTAGGTCCAAGAGAGCAGAGTTTGCGGCTGAGAAACTTGAAACAGGAAGTGGGTGCTTAATACTTTTCAAGCTGTTACTTGGTCCTGCCAGTTGCTTTTCCCATTATCTCTCATATTTGTGAGAGGCTGTGGAATTTGGGATTAGATAAAAAGTAGGGAGGTTTTAATGGATGGCTGGATGGGGAGAGGGAGGGCTTAAGAACCTCCTTCTGCCCGATATGTTTCCATTTTGTGGCAGAATCAAGACAGAGCTTAGCTTCACCTTCACAAGCCAAGGATCTTTCTCAAATCCATATACTCAAAGTTTAATTTCTATTGGTGAACTGAAAGTTGACTTAATTGTTAGAGTGTACCCAGGTCATTTCTGGTTAGAAACTAAACTATCATGCCTCAGCAGAAGCTTACGTAAATGAAAAGAGAACAGTATAAGCCCCCAATGCTAACCAGGGCATAACAAATGTACTTACTCATGCAACAAAGATGAAAGAAAACAATCTCTTGAGAGTTGAAGCTTTCCTACTGGTCAATGGAAGACAAACTTTTTTTTTTTTTTTTAAAGCCACCTCTGGTTTAAAGACAAGAGAATGGAAAATCTAGATGAGAATAAGCTGGTCACCAACACCAGACAGAAGTGCTCTTGTTCAGAGTTTCTCCAGCCAGCTTGGAACAGAAACCACATATTTACTTATTATGTATTAAAAGCATTTCTATTCCACTTTCATTATAAAAAATTTAAAAAGCAATACACAAAAAAATGCAAAATCACAATACATTAAAATGCAGAAATATAACAATAATAGTACTGTAAGTTACAATAAAAATCATTGCTAAAAGCTCAACAGTAAAAATGAGAAGAGCCCTTTGGGATTTCTCTTACTCCTGTACTGAGGAGCAGCTCACCACAAATTACCAAAAGACTTTAAAAAATGGTCTTTTTTCAAATGCTCGCTGATCAACAACCATGAAAGAGAGGTGATGGCATTCAGATATATTGGTGTAGTCTTCCGGTCAACAGGATTGCAGAGAGCCCAGTCTGCATGTTTTTGAGAATGCCCAAAGAACTACCACTGCCCTTCCTAGGTTCTTTTTCTCGAAAGGAGGCTCACACATTCAATAAGGTGAGAGCCCAACTTACACATGACTCACAGCTGTGCATTTACAAGGACTTTTAGTAGATATACAATGCAGGCTTTTTTGCACAGCACAGTGGTACCTTGGGTTAAGAACTTAATTTGTTCTAGGGACTTCCGGGTTGGTGCCTCCGGCAATGGCAGAGCTCCTCCGATCGGGAGGAACTTGCTCCGTGAAAAGCAGGGTCTGACCACCACGGTGAAGGCGGAGACCCATAGAAATAACAGGCGGGAGAAGCCTGTGAACTTGGGATTCGGCTGGCACCCTTTGCGCCTCCCCTACTCGTGGGGAAACCCTGTTTTGGGGATCCGGAGTGACGTGGGGTGAGCGGCGCGGTGCTTTGAATCGACCGCTTCTTTCACGGAGTGAAGCTGCATTGCTGTTGCCGGAGAGCGCTGACTTTTTCCTGTGGACAATTGGATTTTAAACGACTACCCATGAGTAGATCGGAGAATTGGATCTTGAAACACTTTAATTTGGCACTGAAGCGGGAAGGCTCTAAACAGGAAGTCCGCCTCCCGTTTTTGTAAATAGATTGAAGCAATGACGTTACAAGCTAAAGTCTTTGAAAGCTTATGATAAAGGATTAAATTCCCACCGGACAAAAATATATAACCCCTCTTGGAAGCAGGAGAAGAGGGGGGAAGTTTTGGATCTAGTGTGCCTGCAGAAGAGAGTGAAAATCAAATTGCCACTGCTCTGAACCTGGAAAAGGGCTGCCAGATGATGTTCGGGGAATGTTTATTGACAGAACGGATTTGACAGCTAGCTAAAATAAGAAAGGCACTGTTTCCATTGTCCTCTTCTGTGTTTAAAAATGGAGGAAAAAGTAACCGAAAATTGAAACTATTGTTATTTGCTCGAGTCGTGCTTGAAAGAATTGATACAAACGGAGACTGCTTCCCTCTAGAGGGAGCATGTGAAACTGTTACAGGAGTGCAACAGGGAGATCTCCAGCTGCAAGATAAGATTCTGAAAACTAGAGTCTGACCTTGGACCATTTAAAATGTTGATAGGAGAAGCTATTGTGACTGTATTATACAAGATAAACTACTCGCTGGAACAGCTCCATAAAAAGACAGATGACACGATCTCTAAAATTGACAGCTTGGAACAGAACGTGACTAACTTGAGTCAAAAAGTGAGTGCCAATACAGAAACAATTCAGGATTTGGTACAGGAACATATCTTGGTTGGACAAATGGTAGAGGAAAAGGAGAAAGCTGATGATGTGAAAATGGTGGAGAAAAAGGAGAAAGCTGATGATGTGAAACCAAAAGTAGTACAAGCAGGATCCTTAATTTCTCAGAAGCAAATTGAGGATTATAAATTGAGGTCTTTCATGACTGAATCCAGCAAAAGTCAATTTTTGAGGTTAGGATCCCGGCTTGGATTGAAGAAGGAAAGTTGGAAAGAACCCTCTATCCAGGGATTGACTGACTTTTGGGACATGGACTTGAGTTTGGAGGAGCCTGAAGCTTTGGGGGTCGCTAGAATTATAGGAATCCTGAAATACGTTCTGAAACACTCTAGGACTTTATTTTTAACTTTGGAAATTTGGCTGAACTGTCCAGAAGGAACAAAAGTATTGCTAGGCTGGAGTTTTCCCGAGATTTGCTCCAGAGCATCAAAGAATATGAAGAAGACCTGCAGAAGGGACTTGGAAGAGATTTAAGAGCCTCGGATATAAGAACACCAGGTTGATGGACTATATGGAACTGACGGAAAGGACTGGCAGAATCCGAAGCCAGGGAGAGGAGATAGTGGAAGATTACTGGAAAATTTAAAGTGTTTATTTAGAAATATTGTTAAAGTAATGACTGTTAGAAAAATGGTGGAATGATATTTTATGGATTTAGCAGAAATGCTATAAGAAGTTGGGTGTATATAAGTAATTTACCTTTAATGGGAAATAAGGTTAAAGAATAGGTTATTTATAATATGACAGAAAATAGAGAAAGATGGAAAGGATTTGCTGAAACAAGTACTAGAAGTGGGATACAAAAAGGGAGGTGTGAGGAAGTCGAGGAAACAAGGGAATGAAGGACAGAGTATGGAAAAGGAGGGATGTTTTTAAATTGTTTTTGTCTTGCTTTGTTTATGTGTCTAGTTTAATGGGTTTGTATTGTTTATATATTGTATGGTTTTTTCTTTTTTCTTGTCTTTTTTCTCTTTTTTCTTTTTTGTCTTTTCTCTCTTTCTTCTACTTTTTTGTAACTTTTAAAAGCAATAAATATTATTTTTTTTAAAAAAAAGAACTTAATTTGTTCTGGAGGTACGTTCTTCACCTGAAACGGTTCTTAACCTGAGGTACCACTTTAGCTAATGGGGCCTCCCGCTGCCACTGCGCGATTTCTGCTCTCATCCTGAAGCAAAGTTCTTAACCCAAGGTACTATTTCTGGGTTAGCGGAATCTGTAACCTGAAGCGTCTGTAACCCAGGGTACCACTGTACCTTTGGTGTTCCATGTTGCACACCGAATGCCTTAACTCAAAGAATAGGATCGGGGATGACTTCACTCAGACCACAAGTTACAAAACGCATATCAATCCCTGTTGAGTATAGACATCAGGAATGTACTACTATATAATCCAGTTCCATTTTGGCATGCAAACCAGAAACTGCTATTGGATTAAGTTAAATCTTAATCCCTGTGTCTTAGCCTCTTTTATTTCATCAGATAACTTCTCCTCTGGTTAGAAGAGAGATGTAAAGGTGGAACTATCACACTTTGGGTCATCGTCCCCTGCTCTGTTACACTTGTGGCCTTGAGAACTAAGGGCACAACTAAACTAATCTGGGATGTAGCCCTGCAAAAAGACTAAGCTTTGCTGCCAGGCAGCTGGAGACTGTAGCAAAACCTTCGTTCCAGCTGCTTATCTTTATGCTCTAGAAATTTCCAAATATCATAGAGCTTTCACTTTGGCCTCCTTTAATGCCTTGCCATCTGCTCTGCTGGGAGATACACATACACACACATACACACCGCTTGTAACCACTGCGCCTGCTCGTCAATTGGGAATCAAAACAGTTGAGGACATTCCTTATATATTACGCCCCCATTTAAACTGAATTCCCAGGCAGTTCTGATAACCTCCATCCTTTTGTCAGATTCCACTAACTACTAAATCAGTACCAAAGTGGCAAAATTCAGTGCATCCTCATGCATTACTAGGAACGGGATGGTTAAGTCTCCTTACCAACCACACTATCAGTCAGCTAGTGATGTTCTAGGGAAGGATTGGATGCTGAGGCAGGTGGCATCCCCTCTTTATCCTAACCCAGGCAAGACTTGTCTAAACTGAGTGTCCTTTTGCAAGTGACCTAGAATGGATTAGAGGACCCTGTGAATGATGCGTCAACCAAAGCAATTTGAAAAGAAGGGAGTTCAGAAAGAACTGCCGTCTCGTGCAGGCTACAGACATCCACAGGCACCTGCAAGGATCAGTGCACATTCACAAGGACTTTTTTATTTTTTAAGTTGTGCTTCCCTTCAAAACACTGGAGAAACACCAATGAAGTAAGCAAATCAGCAGATGGAATAAGGTTAGCTTGATGTAACCTTTAAAATACCGCATGCGATGACTGACCACATGGACGCTGGTTTTTGCAGAGACTCCCACTCCTGAGCCAAGCATTATAATGACCTGGCAATCGTTTTAATCTGTGGAACTGAGGGACAAGGGAATGCCCACAATAAAAACCTAATCGAACTGCAGGATTATTCCGAAATAGAAGTTGCCGATTGGGAAATATGGGGAGATACTAACCCGTTAAGCAGTTATTTCTGCACTTTTCCTCTACCCAGAAGCAAGAGCTCACAGAAGCATTTATGTGTACTCAGGGGTGCAATGAAGCAGGCTCTGCAGCCCGTGAGAAGCACTGGTGAACCTGAGAAGTTACTTGAGTTTATGAAGATGTTTGCTTGAAGTCTTGCCAGGTTAAAAGGCCAGAAGCCTCATAAAAGTAACTACGGTTTGAAATTCTTGAGGATCCTTTTCAACCCAAGCAGTGCTTTTGATGCACAACACATTCAGTCATTCAGTGACAAGTACAAAAATGAACAGCTTTTATCAACTCAGTTCGTTCCACATATCAAACCAATGACCAGAATGCTACTTTCAAAAGTATTTAATGGATAACTCTCTACAAGTGCATGATAATGCTTTCAGAAAATTGCCAGTCAAAGCTAACAAAGAGTCACTCAAATGGCCGTCAGATATTTCTTCGTATTTGCAGGCAGTTTCTTACATGGGGTAGTTATCAAAAGCTTAACATCTTTTTGCAACACATGTAAACCCAGCCCTAAGAAAGTTGTCGCTCACTATGCTTCTAGCAAAAGCAGCAGCGATAGCCTACAATATTCTGTATTTCCCCCTCTCCATCTCTTCTACATGAAGAAAACAATTTTAAAATAAGTATATAAATTTGAAGAAACAGGCTTCTTCTATAAAGGATAGACCCTTACGTAGCCAGAACCATATGAGAGGTAACAACAGCCGTGGGGAAAACCTCAAGGTTTGCAGACGCACAGTAAAAAAACTATGAAAGGTAAAAACCCACAGAAGAGCTTGAGAAAGACTGAACATGCTTCCTGGAATAGAAGGGGACTGTTGCAGAGAAAAGCAGAAAATTGTGAAGAGGAGGAGCAGAGGGCACGGAACGAAGAGAGAGCGTGGCTGGCTGGCAAGAACCCTGAACAGGAAGACTCCCAATCCAAAATATTTTTCAGCAGGCCCCATTTGAAGAACATAACATCTAAGGGACCTATTGAGAAGAATGACACTAAATAGCCATCATAATGTATAGGTTTGAGCAGAGATTTGGAAACCCATTAAAAACAGCGTTTAGCGTATGAAGATTATTAATGAGCTTTCAGCTCTCTGCACAGCTGCAAGGAAACTGTTTCGTTGCACCGATATATGAAATGAGGAACAATTCTGTAATCCCAATATGGAATAAACAATGTTTATTGGGAAGTTTGATGATATTTAATAGGTGGCGTGATCAAGTTTCCTGTTACTGTAGCTTAAAAAACAGGTTACAACATGCATGTAAACAAGTAAGGCAAATATAAAAAACCAGCCTGTCTCTAGACATGCTGAGATTTAACATTTGTTAGAAAGCCAAGAATCTGGTTTGCCTATGTTGCTAGCTTTCGGTTGCTCAGCAACTCTAGTATCAGTCTATAAAAACACAAATGCGATGTATATTGTGCATCGCATTCTCCAACTGTAGTCAATAGAATCAAATGTAAAGATGAGTGGAAAGCTTCTATTCCACCACAATAAAAAGATAAAAAAGTGTCCGAAGAGAAATAAGTGCAATGGAGCTATTGGAAAGAAGTATTATTGGAGAAAGGCTTTTGGAAACAGAGAAGCATGAAACAGAGGCTGACTTTGGGACGTGCCAACAGGTTGGCTAACATCTGCAACATTCCTTGCACAAGTATGCATAGAAGTTTAAAAGATACCTAATGGAAATATATTCTGGGTATCTTTGTTCATGGAACAGCAGAAGTGTACCCATGTATGTATTGAGAAATGTATTGAAATGCAGTTTTGAAAAATTGTAGAAATACCTCTTGCCAACTCATTTTCAGTGAGTATTCTGGCCACAGTACTTCTGTGACCTAATTAGAATAGCAAGCTGCTGGGCAACCAATTCGCTCAGTGAAAAAACAAACAATGGCTACCCTTACTCTCCCATTGTATCAGGGTGCAGAGTTTATGATGCAGGATCTTTTCCGAAGCTATGGTGAAATACAGATTTTTAAAAATCTGTTGGGCACGCAAAACAGCAGTGTGGGCGAAACAGAGGAAGGCAGGTGACAGCAAATCAAGGCCTCTGTCTCTCTTTCCCAACCTGTTGCTCTAAGTAGAGATGCACAAGCATGGGGAGTCTCAATACAGAATACTGACAGAAGGCAGTTTACTGACCACCATACTTTTTGTTCAGGCAGGCATTCACTATAGCTCTTTGAAACGTTGCAAAATAATTCCCTTGCAATTGATCACTAGCTGAACAGAAATAAGAGCACTAATGGATTCTTCATTTTAATCATAAATAGGAATGTGAAGTGCGTCACATTATAGCTTTGGCTAAGAAATAAGTCAAAGAAGTTTGCTGAGTAATGAGCACTGCCATGCAATTGTGTCAGAATTCAGCTGCGATTCAAATACATTCAAAACGAGTCTCCGGTACAAGGCACCACCCACTGTTCGGTTCATACCCAGCATGCATTGCTTCTGCTCCCTTTGAAACTGCTCTCTGAACTGTTGCACCGCAGAGACGCTACTTGCTTCTTTGCTCTCCTCATAAATCAGAGACATGTGGTTTTCAGGTTGGCTTAGAGCTGCGGAGGAAGCTTGCCGGAGAGTGACCATTTCCTTTTCTAAAGTTAGTGCAAGCTGCTCAGCAAGTACCTTCTTGCTCCCTACCCTGAGTGGTTTTATCTTACAGGCTGGTGGCAACGATCCGGTGAGGTTATGAAGGCACTGGAACAAAATCGTTTGATGTCTGTAAAGCAGATTTGTAAAAAAAAAAAAAAGGTCAGTTATCATTGTTCATAAAAATTCACCAGCAGAAGTTTAAATGTAAGCCAGAAGCTATTCAGAACATGAAGCACCGTACTTAAAGGTGAAAAAGGGAATTTGGAACAAATATGAAGTATGGGTAAAGGCAGAAGCAAGCAGGGCTAAGCAAGTTATACTGACAGTAATGTTCCCTGAGAAGTTACAATTAAGGTTTAGAGCAGGGAGGAGGAACTTGCAGTCCTCTAAACCACAACTCTTATCTTCCTGATTGTTGACCATGACGGCTGGGGATGAGAGTTGGAGCCCATGGGGACTGTGGGTTCCCCATGCCTGGCTTTTACTTAAACAATCTGTTTAAATATTGTGCTCAAAATATGCATTGTGACTGAGTTTAGTATGTTTGGTATTAGTAATCTTTGAAAGGGAAAATGAGGTTCTTTGAAGCTATTCAGTGAGCTGAGTTCCATGACCAAGGCAATGAAACCCTATGTGAATTAGGATATAAACATGTTTACATAAGTGAATTAAACCATAACAGATATCTGTTTCACAACTCAGTATTTTATTGCATTTAAAAGCTCTTTCTAAGGTAGAATACTTTGAAGAATATTCCCTGAGCATGAAAACCTGTCCCGTAAAAAATATCCTCTCAGTGAAAACCTGTCCCGTAAAAAATATCCTCTAAAATGACTGAGCAAAATTCTAAGGAAGTTACGCGTATTTTCTATGGCTGTGCCCACCTGCTTCTACCTGGTTTGCTTGAATACCAAATTCAAAGTGGAACATCATATGTTTCCATAAGGTAGATAGCAATGTTAGTTCTGAAAATTCCACAAGGTGTCTTGTTTCAAGTTTATATGATCTTCATTGAATGAAGCCGCTGTAATTATAGTTGTGGGGTCTTCGATGCTCACCTATGCAGATCTCTTAAAATGTTTACAAGAGAATCCAATCACCTACTCATCTAGCTAGCATAGCACAGCTATTCAAAATGGTCTTAGATTGCTAGCACAGCAACCTCTATAGCTGTCATGCTCACGAGGCAAAATGAGGTGAGAAAGGTATCTCCAGCTTTTCAATTGCCATTACCTGTAAAATACTGTTAAAGTTCCTTCGAACGGTGTTTTGAGATTCCACTTGAAGACAGTGCCATTCAGATTTCCGGATTTACAAGAGATGAAAGTATCAGGATATTCTTTTATTGCTGCACACTCCATTTGTTCCTGCAGCCATGTTTTTATGTGAATCAATGTATAGTCAGAGGAAATTATTTGAAGTGACACCTTGTGTGATGCTGCACAAAGTGCAACAAGATCTTTTATGGAGCCTGCAGCAGGGGCAGAAAAGCATTCGTGGAATTAAAACGGTGTGCAGGGCATTCAAAGCATCCCTTCAACTGTTTCCCCTTCATTTTAAATCCTTCAATTAAGCAAAATCCGAGATCAAATCCAAGATCTAGATATTGCATTCCTTTAGACTAGCTTATTTTATGATAGGAAGGCATTTGTGGTTAATTTTTGCTGCCCTATTGTAAACTCTTGGTGCCAGTCAACAAGTAATTTAAAATCAGTGTAACAGTGCTTGTTTGGCGACAACATCCCTCCCACATCCTGCATACCATCCCTAAAACCAATCAAGAACAACCTCTTTGTCGCTCAGGTGGCTGCTTCAGAATTATTAAGTCATCTTCCTAGTGACACAAATTAAATTTGAAGCTTTCATCCAGATCAGAGTGGGGTGGAATGAGAAAGAGAAGAGATATTGTTTAAGAGACGGGGAGAAATGTTAGGTGTTCCATTGTTTTTTAAAGTACCGTATTTTTTGCTCTATAAGATGCACCAGACCACAAGACCCACCTAGTTTTTGGAGGAGGAAAACAAGAAAAAAAATATTCTGAATCTCAGAAGCCAAAACAGCAAGAGGGATCACTGCGCAGTGAAAGCAGCAATCCCTCTTGCTGTTCTGGCTTCTGGGATAGCTGTGCAGCCTGCATTCGCTCCATAAGACGCACACACATTTCCCCCTTACTTTTTAGGAGAGGAAAAATGAGTCTTATAGAGCAAAAAATACGGTAATGTTTTGGCTCTAAAGAAAACTATTGCCACCTATTCAGCTCTTTGGGACAGAACTGGCAAAATACCTAAGTCAGAAAACAAGTGAACCTGTTCTGGGTTCAATTCCTGTTCAGGTCTGCTAACTAAGGTCAACATTTCCTATACTACAGCAGGTAAGCTTGAAAAACAACAACCCGTAGTTCTAGCTTTTAAATAATCAGTCCCAAAAGTACAGCAAGTAGCTACCAATCCCTGCATAAAAAGTTTACCTGTGTATTTATAATCTTTTAGATTTATCGAACGTTTTCCAGCGGAAATCTCAGCCAAACTTAATAAAATCTTCCCACACAATAAAGTCATTCTTTTGCTTTTCTGCAGACGTTCGTCATCTCTGCAGCTTCTCTTAGTAGCATGTAACAGTACCACGCAGCCTGCTTCATGCAATGCTAAGAAAGGGGACAGCTGGGTAACTGCAGTGAATGTTTTTGTCCTATCCACCTTCACCTGAGAAGGTTCCCCATTGCACTCCTTCCCATTATGGCAATCGAGCTTGATCCTTTTAAGCAGAGGCTCCAGTTGCCAATGGGATGCAGATTCTGCCAGCGCAGCTTTCTTCAATGCAACTACACGGCAGCGACACTTAGCTGGAAAAGCCGAAGGGCATTTACGACCCATTACCAAAGATAAACGGACGTCACTGAGCAGCCTGTTCAAAAAAAGAAAAATGCAGACTTAAGAAACAAAAAACAAATGCAGGAATGGCAGTGTACTGTGATCTTCTCTTGATATACTCGAGATTTACAGTTTCTTCATAGCAGCAAAAACAGACACTAAAATGTACCTTGCATTTATACCATATAAATCTAATATACATTCATCCAACTCAGGGATTTTTTTTGCATTTTCGTTCGGAGCCATTCTTAACTTTTCTATTTTCTACAGTGGTACCTCGGGTTAAGTACTTAATTCATTCCGGAGGTCCGTTCTTAACCTGAAACTGTTCTTAACCTGAAGCACCATTTTAGCTAATGGAGCATCCTGCTGCTGCTGCGCCGCCGGAGCCCGATTTCTGTTCTCATCCTGAAGCAAAGTTCTTAACCCGAGGTAATATTTCTGGGTTAGCGGAGTCTGTAACCTGAAGCGTACGTAACCTGAAGCGTATGTAACCCAAGGTACCACTGTATTTTTCAATTTTTCAGTTGTAGGGTATATAATCTCTACCAATAGCAGCATTTATCGATAGTTAATGTATAAGATTTATACAACTTACAAGTCATATGTGTCCATTAGTTTCACTCCAACGACTAAGTTGTCCTCCACCACACGGTACCAAACCTCCTGCACAAGCTGCTCTTTGTCTATAGATGGAGTTGATGTGCCATTATCCAATGGTTCATCCCAGAGGGAAACAAGACCTGCCTTTCAAGAAAAGATACACACATCTACACATATGCCCAAAACAAGCCTGTGTCATAGTTCAAACAATTCCGGAACCAGGAAAATACTACTATTCTTCATATATTTCAGCTAAAAGATTAATCAGTATGGTACACGCCACTTTTACAACAAAAAATATGCTAAAGAGTTTCCATAACCCTCTATAGGGTTTTTCCCCAATCCACAGCTGCAGCTATTTACCTACCTGACAACTTCAAAAACTCGCCCATTTTGAATTGTTCCTTTGTTCTAATTTGAGAGAGAATTCCACCCATTGGTGAACAGATAGAGTTCTGTATTACTCCACATAAACTATGGAAAGGAACCAGTGACTGCAATGCTTTGAGCTGAAAATATATGTATGGAACAGGAACCTTTCTGTGATAGTCATGTCCTTTAGCAACAAAATTTTGTATCTGTATTTCCTTAAAGACTGGCTATTTTTGGCTTTAGTGAAAAATGTTGACCCCAAACATAAAGAAATATTTCTTACATGGTTACAGCTACCAATGAGTGACTCTTATGCAAAGTATTGGAAGCCTGTGTCCCTACCTATTATAGAAGAATGGAAACAAAACCTGTTTATATTTTTTTTAAACAAACATGTCTCTGTTACAGAAAAAAATAAATATTCATGTAGTATACCTTTTCCGCACTTGGAAGACTATGTCTTTGGTCTTGAACTAGGTCAATCAATGCTCCACAACTTTCCACCAGAACCTTTTCTTTGAGCCGTAAATGCTGCTGCAGCTCTCGAACAGAAGCAAAACCAGCCTATGGGATACAAAAGGAGTTAGAAATTCATGATGATGACGAAACTGTAAGAGTAAGATGCTTTTCTTTTGCAAGAGATTAAAAGACCGATATGAGCTAACAGTCGTAGATTCCTCTCTCATTGTTATAAAATTATAAATCATGGCTTAACATAGAAATGGGAAGTTCTGTGGTTGCTGTGATAATTATTTGACGAAACCGACAATGCAGAGAAAAATCTGTAGCTACTCACTGCAGAAAATGTGCAGTTACCTGAACTTTGGACATCAAGTTTCTTTCAGTAACCTGCCTTTCTTTTATACTCCCCGTCCTCAGCTAGGCTGATGTACCGTATTTTTCACTCTATAGGATGCATTTTTCCCCTCCAAAAATTAAGGGGTAATGTGTGTGCGTCCTATAGAGCGAATGCAGGCTGCGCGGCTAAGCCCAAAGCCAGAACAAGGAGATGGAGCGCTGCGCAGCGCTCCGTCTCGCTGTTCTAGCTTGGGGTTAGCTGCGCAAAGCCTCCTGCCCTGCCTTCACCCCGCTGCCCTGCGGAGGCTACGCAGGCTGTACGAAGGTGGGGGGAAGGCTGCAATGCTTCCCCCCACCGCCAGCCCCAAAGACCAAGTTGGAGAGCAGCGCAAAGGCGGCGCGCTTCTCCCCGCCAGCCCCAAAGAGCAGGTCAAAAGGAACCCAAAGCCTCCAGAGCCCAGGGGGAACTCCCGCTGGGCTCCGGAGGCTTCGGGTGAACGCACCTTGAACGCACAGAACGCACCTTGTTTTAGAGGGGGATAACAAGAAAAAAATAATTTCCCCCTGTTCTCCCCCTCCTATGGTCCGGTGCGTCCTATAGAGCGAAAAACATGGTAAATACCCTTTTGTTCTTTGCATGTATCCCTTGGACACCTAAACTGCTAATCTGTATCCCTCCCGTTTTTCCCATAATTTACTGGCAGAAATTATGCCAGTAAAGGCTGAATGGGAATGAATGAATGAATGAATGAATGAATGAATGAATTCCTATAATTCCTGGCCAATGGCATGTTCCCATCAAAGGTCTTTATAAGTGATTCATAGGAATTCATAGCAAAGTAGCAGCTAAGGTTATATGTGTCATCCACAGTAGACAACCACAAAACTTGATGTAGAATAAAGTCAGCAGCAAGGCACCTACAATAAGAAAAGCATCATCATCTCAACATTAGGTTTTCAAGGACATATACAAGGCACGAGAAGGAGGCCAGACAACAGTGCAACAATAATTCCTAGTGCTTATCCCTTGTTTTAATTTGGGTTGGAAAGTGAATCATGGGCAATAAGCCTTTCTTTCCTAGCTTCCAAACAAACTAGTGATGGCTATCAGTACTTCAAAACCTGAAGAGAGCAAGGCTATAGCCCTGTGCACATATACCTGAGAGTAAGCCCCACAGAATACAGCGAGGTGTTTAGACACCAAACACTCCAGTAAGTTAAGATTCCCTCAAGACAACTCAACAGTAATTATAGCAGGGAATACTCAGTACGACTACCTGGTTCTGCATTTGCAAACATCAACGAAATGGAATGATCCAAAACAGAGTTTATACTGCATGAAAGTTTGTTAATACAAAACAAACCCCGAGTTGTCAAGACATATCAAGAGGCAGATAATGGATCCAAACCTGCAATCTTGCTTCAAGTCCTTTGATAGTAAGGAAGTGGTTCTTTTGTAGCTCTTGTGTAGAATGTGAGTCATCTTCATAGCTTATGTTATTCTAAAGACAGGCAAAACATATTTAACTCTATGCCTGAAAGTAAGCGAGGCACGGATGTGGAAAACTGAGCCACACAAGGACCAAGTAAAAGCCACCCAAGTGAAAATGACAATTGTATCCACTTCAAAGCCTACATTTCTGTATTTTTATAATAAATGTTACATATAATTATAATATTGTAGATTTGATGCAATATGGATTTATTAAAATATATGTACTTTAATTATACTCCAACCATTAAAAAAATATTCTACACATCTACTGGTTTTCAGTTGAAAGATGAGATTGATAGTACATAGTAGCCTGGTCAGGGACTCGGGTGGCGCTGTGGGTAAAACCTCATGTGCCTAGGGCTTGCCGATCGCATGGCCGGCGGTTCGAATCCCCGCGGCGGGGTGAGCTCCCGTCTTTCGGTCCCAGCTCCTGCCCACCTAGCAGTTCGAAAGCACCCCTAAAATGCAAGCAGATAAATAGGTACTGCTTTATAGCGGGAAGGTAAACGGCGTTTCCGTGCACTGCACTGGTGCTGGCTCGCCAGAGCAGCTTCGTCACGCTGGCCACGTGACCCGGAAGTGTCTCCGGACAGCGCTGGCCTCCGGCCTCTAGAGTGAGATGAGCGCACAACCCTAGAGTCAGACACGACTGGCCCGTACGGGCAGGGGTACTTTTACCTTTAGTAGCCTGGTTTGGACATAACTGCAGCTTGTTCTTAGGTAAGCTTTAAGTATTAGGCTCAAGCACTTCCCATCTCACCTCCACAAGATCAGAAGCTTCTGTTCCTGTTTCAGATTAACCAGTTTCATGTGCCATTGATCTTCAGTGTGCTTAATTGAAACAACTTAACTTCAGAAACTATTCTTTTAAGTTGAGTTGTTTCAACAGACCACAGTTAAGATTAACCGGTTCATTTGAATTTGGATGACTCTGCAGAATGCAGTTCATCTAAAAAGGAATTCTTCCTTGTAGCCATTCCAGAGATGGGAGCATATGCAAGACAAAGGTTCTCAGAAGCATGGTTCAGCATTATGTCAAAACAAGGTCACTGTAGAGTTATGAAAGGCATTTGATTCTGCAAGGCATACCTTCTTCCAAACCTCCTCAATTTGAATCAAAGCAAGCCGTGAAGCAAATGACTCTTTGCCTGATACCTTTTACCGAAACCTTTCCCAACAATTTCCCCAATCAGTAAATCTTACCACATGGTGTACATTTCCAAAATTGGATATTTGAAATGTATTTAAACTTTCTGAGATGGAGTCAGCCTTTAGAAGAACTAAGATTTGTTCCGTTCCAATGCCAACAAAATCATCTACCAGAATAGACCTCACATTTTTCCAGGAAGAAACCACCTGCAATGTAAGGTGACGTTGGAAATGTTTTCATTTCGTTAATATCTACATTATGCACATGAAATGAAAATATTTTCATATTAGACAACTTAAGTTAGTATGGTGCAGCAGCAACAAGACCACAATGCACCAACTACAGTTATAACAGACATTTCAAGCAATTTTATTCTTCAATTAATTTCAAGAGCAACAAACATTGCGTGAATCCATCCTTAGGAGATGGAGCATGGACATTTTATCATCTGCTATGTTATGCATACAGTGGTACCTCTGGTTACATACTTAATTCGTTCCGGAGGTCCGTTCTTAACCTGAAACTGTTCTTAACCTGAAGCAGCACTTTAGCTAATGGGGCCTCCTGCTGATGCCGCACCTCCAGAGCACGATTTTTGTTCTCATCCTGAAGCAAAGTTCTTAACCCAGGGTAATATTTCTGGGTTAGCGGAGTCTGTAACCTGAAGCGCATGTAACCCAAGGTACCACTGTACTTAAAACTTGTTTCATTCTTCTGAAATTTATTTCTGGTGCACCTACGTTCATTGAACACACAAGTATTTGGTTTTGTGCCTTTGTTCAGGACTTCATTTGAGTGAGGACTTAGCCCCAGCATCTACATATATTCAGCCCTGGAACAAGTTATAAAATTATTTCAAAATTGCCTCCATGACTCCACAGAGAGCTTCAACACGGAGTAACTACCATGAGCTCTGGGTTAAGAGGAATGACTTTCAAAGAAAGTAGAATGACACCTAGGTTGGCATCAGCCCCAGCACATCTCACTACCCCTATTACACACAAGAGGTTCTGCAACATCAGAAATCCAGTATGCATTTGAAGCTTCCATGTAGGCAAAAGGCTTCCCTATTCATCTCAACTGCTAGGAAAATCCTCCTCTGGAGGAGAGATGTGGGAGCCAGCTTTGTCATCTAGCCTGTATACCAGCTGTTTGCCATCACCTCTGAACTTATGGGTAGCCAGGCTCCCTGGAATGCAGTAAAACCAGTACTAGAAACTGTATTGTTTGTTAACTCTTATTTTGCTTTGTATTTATGTTCTTAAGACTCAATTGGTATCATTTTCGTAATACTGAATTTATTCTGTGTTTTCCAAATTGTGTCTGGATTTTTTGTCATTTTGAATTTACTGATATGTTCTATTTGTAATAAAGAGCACTGGAAATACAATGTTTTGAATGTTTGCTGTAAGCCGCTTTGGGCCCTGCCTATTGTGGAAAACAGAATATAGGCAAGCTCAATCACTCAATACGTGCATCAGTTTCTGCAGAGATTTGTGTCGAGCATATTGCATAACATAAGAAAGCAGAACCTTTGCAAGCCTAAGAACAAAGTATCAGATCAATACCTGTAAATTACGCTTCCATAGTGCACACACATCTCCTGAAGCAAAGGTTACAACCACCAACTGGCTGTTTCCTTCCACTGCTGCTACCTGTACAGAACAAGGATTCTCATATGGAAGCTGGTGAACATCTTTTGGTAGACCATCTTGGAAAACGATGACTTGGCTTTTGCATGTGACTACGACAACTGACGTCCTGAGCTTGCTTCTCACGGCATCGACTTCACAAACGTGCACACACGATACCACACCGCCATAAGCATGAGGAACAAAAGTGGCCCTTGTTACCGCTTGCTGTTTCTCCACTGCATAGGCAAAGCACTCAGTACCCCAGATGAATGCATCTGATTTGGGAACACTCTGCCCGTTGCCTCCGTCTGTCAAACAAGCAGCTCTTGTTCCCAGAACAACAGCACCCTCACCCTTAATCTCACCCGCCCATTTGATGGAACAAAGCTGAACAGGGGCACATAAAAGAGTGCAAGTTTGGGGAGAAATGTGAAACAGGCTTTTTGCATGGCTCCATAAAACCGTTGGGCCAGAAAGCAACTTTATGGGTTCTTTCAGTTCATAATCCAATTTAAAATGCAGAACCAGCTCGAATTTGTTACTGCTATGAAGCAAGAGTAAAGTATATTTTGTGTTCTTCTTCATCTTCTTTTTCAATAGAACACAAGGGTGAAGGATTCCTGTTCTGAAGTCAGTTCCACAGCTGCAATGAACCATTTCCACACCATCCTCACAATCGCCAAATGACCCAGTAGACGTCTCAATAAACTGTTTAGTACAACTGTCAAATGACATTCTCCTGACGTGCAATTTCATCACTTTTGTACCACCGCCTTGTGTGGATTTCAGTTTTGACAGCTGGAAAATCAGGAGTTCCCCATTATATGACAACAACTTCTCTTGCTGATCCATCAGCATATTTCCTTAAAATATGTCCACTGCAAGAAGACCATGAGTTAGTCTCCTGTTTTTCAGTAGGATGATTCTTCTGTTTAATGTAGCATTTGATCTGAGCAGCATTTTTCCAATCTGAAAAATAATAAGTGTTTGGCAATACAGCAATAGAAAGCAGATCATTTGAACCTCAGTAAGGAAGGATCAGTCTGTGCCCATAAAAAAGTCACATTCACACAAATAATTCAGTTCAACAAAACACTTCCAGCTGGATTCTAAATATGTTTATCTAAGTAAAGAGGGCACTTCCTGATAACTGTACCTAGGATTACAGTGTTTAACCCAGGGGTGGGGAGCTTCAGGCCTGGGGGCCAAATACAGTCTCTCCATTGAGCCCTTGAAAGCTGCCCAGGCCACATCTCTCACCAGCCCTGCTCTGCACTCTGCTCAACACCCAACCACACTCCCCTCAGCTGCAATTCCCAGCAACTAATATTCAGGGGCATGCTGCCTCCAACAGTGGAGGGAGAACATATCATTGGTGGCTAATTGTTATCACTGATGTGGCCCCAGAAGGCTGCAATTGAGGCTGAGTAAGGTCCCCTGCTTTCACCCATGTACTGTTTACACTTAACGATGAGTTAAAGCAGAAGGGTGCCACCTTTAGCTGCCAATTCCTATAGATGTTCAAGAAGTAAGGTCCACTGAATCCAGTCCTGGAATTAGTCCAGCCAATCGTCACTAGTGACAAACATCTAAATATCTGAAATCAGACAATTTTTAATCAGGATTAGACACAGAAATCTAGTAAATCCCACATGTAATGCCAGGGGAAATTACAACTGTCCAGCATAATCAAGCTTTTCCCAGGATGTAAATTACCTCAGCCAACAGGCCTTAAAGGCATTTCTTGCTCTGGAATGCAAAAGTAATGGTGCTACAAATACGTAGCTAAATTCTAATCTAAAGATGATCCGGTTTCTCAGATATTTCATCCTTCAGAGATAAGGGACTCACGGTGGGCACCTATAAAATGTCTACTCATAAGCAAGCCCCACTGTACACATGTACGCATGTTAAATGAGTACAGTATACAATAGCAACCTCAAAGGAATGTCGTAGGGGATACACTACTGCTTTGGAATACAAGAGACAGGCTCCAAGGTGACCAGATGCGAAGGAAGACAAGCCTGTAACTTTAATCACTGTGTGGAAGTTGACATTTTAACAACTACAGCTGGTTATGCTATCAAGGGAGATAAAATCTAAAGAGTTTTCTTCTGAACAGCTACAAAAAATACAAGAGCTTTTCCATTTCAACCAACCCAGCCACACTGAGTTAGAGCCAGTGATCACATATCTTCTTTTTTAAAGGAAATGGTGATTCTAAAAGTACATGCACATGTGATCTTAGTTATCTGATGGTGCAGGACACAAATGACACATAGGCTTACAACCACTCTTTTCTCTCTCTGGTTTGTGTGGCAGTAAAATAGATCTGACTCACGTGTGAGTAAGAAATAAAAGAATTGGCTGGGCACCTAGATTCAAAATGTGGGGCTTTACACATTCTCCAGCTGGAGAGAGTCCCCAGCAAGGTTTAAAACAGTCACAGTTAAGCAGAAACATGCGATGGAAATAATTTACAGTGGCACATCGGGATGCGAACGGGATCCGTTCCGCAGCCCCGTTCGCATCCTGAAGCGAAGGTAACAAGCGACGGCACATCTGCGTGGGTCACGTTTTGCCGCTTCCGCGCATGACGTCATTTTGAGCATCTGCACATGCGGCAAAACCCAGAGGTAACGCGCTCCCTTACTTCCAGGTTGCCGCGGAGCGCAACTCGAACGCACATTCAACCCGAGGTATGACTGTAGTTTGCTTGCAGAGCTCGCCCTTCTCTCTAGCGCTCTGGCAATAAACGGACCACACTCTGTTAAGTAAGTTTAAAATGTTTTGCTTGCAAAATCCAAAGGTCTGATTCATGCGCTGTTCCACGCAGCAGCAAGGAGAACACAGGTGGAATACTATTGGGTACAAAATACAGAATACAAGTTTCAAGCATGTAGTCTGTGCTGGGAGCCCCACTGAACTCAATTGGACTTATTCCCAGTTAAGAGGTGTTCAGATTGCCTCCTCAGAATCACTTGACTTTAGCACTGTCAACCTAATCCCTCTCTGTGAGCGGGTGGGATTAGTTCTGTAAACCACCCCCCAGGTCACACCTGGCACGCTGGCATGCATAAGGGAAGGGAGTGAAATCTCCATCCTTATCCTGGTCGGCATCCCTCTGTAGGAATACTAAGGAGCAACCTTAGGCGAACTTACTTGGAAGTAGGTCCCACTGATCTGAATGAGCAAAGGGGGAAGGACCCGATGAGCCTCAACACAACGCGCGAGGAGACCGCGGGAGCGCCTTTCATTCCCCGCCAGCAACAGCACTAGCGGCCGGAGCCTCAAGCTCCGAACAATCCCGCCAAACGAAAGAATCCTGGGAATGGAGTCACGTTACGTCATTAAGCCGAGCGCCATTGGCTGTAGCAAACGAAATGGGCGGGGCCGCAAATGGAGAAGCGAAAGGCCGCGCGCGGTAGGATTGGACGGAATCACGCCAGGAAATGAATGGGCGTGACTTCCAGAGAGAGAGAGAGAGAGAGAGAGAGAGAGAGAGAGAGAGAGAGAGGGTGGGAGGGGGGAGGAAGTGGGAGGTTATGGTTTCGCGTCTGCGCGCTACGTACGATTTGTTTGTTTGTTTTTGTTGAACGAGAGCTGGGCCTGGTTGGTAGGCGGCTGAGAGAAAGGGCGGGGACTTCGTTAGCCGTTGAGGCCGGCGCGCGCGTTTGTGTGGATCTGCGCGCGCACGCGCGGCGTCGGCTGGTGTCGGTTCCTTACCTCAGCCTTGTGTCACGCGCTCCTTTTCTCCGGCGCCTCCGCCCACTCCTTACCCACCCGCGCTCTTGGTCTCGCCCGTTTCTCTCGCGTCGCTGCTGCTTCTACTTCTACTTCTAGTCTGGTGCGGGCAGGACCATGGCGGATGTGAGTAGTCAAGAGAACGCGGAGGGGGGAATTCTCGGCCCGTTTACATGACTATCCGCCGGGCTGAGGCTGTGGGTCTGTCGGGGCAGAACCGCGGGAGGGGCCGGTTGGTCCAAGAAATAATGGCTGTTGGGTTTATTTCACTTTATTTTTTAGCTGCTAGGGCGGTAAAGTTGAGGTGACTGGGATGAGGGGATTTGAGGTAGAGCCTGTGGGGCGCCGGAAAAGCCGCACGAATATCCCCCAGCCCAACTCCTTCACAGGTGGGGAGTCTTCATCAGGTGGCCCCGCTTGTGGCACAGCAGACGCCCTTCTTGCGTGTGCCTTGGCTTTCCCCTGTTCTAAACTTTTTGAGAGAGAGATGAAAATCGACATTGTGTCTATTAGGTTCAGCCTCTTGGTAAGGGCCTCATTAACGTCAATTAATGTGTCTGGGCTGCAGTTCCACAACAACTCCCGAGTTTATCATTGTTTTGGGTCCTTGGTTTTCGACTTCTGATGTTTGGCCGTCACTTGACAACATTCTCTGACCCTGGAAATGAGGCAGATGTTCTCTTGCAACTTAAGGAGGCAAACTATCACTTTAAGGAGGGCCCTTTTCTGTAGAAGTTTGTGAAAATGGCATCTTTTCTGTGCTTCTTTCCCTTTCCAGCAGGACACCAGGGCTCCATTAATAAGTGAAACCAGAAGGCGCTTTGAGGCAGAATATCTACAAGGTTGGTGCAGTACCCAAACATTTCATTTGTATCCCACACCTGCAGTGTTCCTGACATGGCAAATACAGGATTGGCGGCCTTTAAGTCCAGTAGCCCATTGTAGGCCAAATACGTTGTACTGGGTCAAAAAAGAGGATCTTTTGTACTTGGAATGTTTGGACATCAAGGGACAAACAGCTTGAGTGAAATGCTGCGATTTTATATGGCCGCCTCTAGTTAACCTTCACATTTTGCTTACTAGGTTACCAGTTGTTTACCAGACTTAGATGCCTCTGAAAGGAGTTCCCTTGTCTGCCAGTGTCAATCATTCATCTATTTTATTTAACACCTCAGTAGTATACATGGAATTCCCAGTTTTCCTAACCAAGCCAGCCCTATGTAACTACCACAAGGTTTCTTTGTCATGTACCTTTGCACCTTGCCCTGGGGCCGATGAGCATTAACTACTGTTGGATGTATTCCATTTTTAGTACGGGCCAGACTTGAAATAGTAGGGCAACATGATATGCATTAAAGATACGAAACATTGGGTTTGTATCAACGATCCCATGTAGTATGTAATGACAAGCAATTTTTTGTATCCTGCTTGTTTCTTGGCGCTTGGCTCCATCATGAGCAGTCATTTTGCTGTCTGAAAGGGGAAATGAACATTTTATCACACAGATAGTATGAAAAAGGCTATGTTCTCTTATTTGTCCTCTGACACTTACTTGCTTTTATTTGTTAGCAATCCCGTTAATAGGTGTATGTTGGTTGTCTTCCTAATAAACACACCCAGTTCAATGTATTCTTCAATGTGGTGATCCTACTCATTAATGCATCATTGTTTCTGCCTGAATCAGCCTTGACTTTCCATCACATACTTAGGAATTTGTAGCCTAAATAAAAGCTACCTGCTTCTGACTAAACACTTGAAGGATTGGGCTGTTATGAAGTAAGTTCTGATGATTTTCCAAGCAAAGTTACAGGGAACCAGGCAGAGGGCCTTCTCAGTAGTGGCACCTGCCTTGTGGAATGCCCTGCCATCAGATGTCAAGGAAGTAAACAACTATCTGACTTTAAGAAGACATGTGAAGGCAGTCCTGTTTAGGGACGTTTTTAATGTTTGAAGTTTTATTCTGTTTTTAGTGTTCTGTTGGGAGCCGCCCAGAGTGGCTGGGGAAACCCAGCCAGATGGATAGGGTATAAATAATAAAATTATTATTATTATAGTTGTGTGAACTTCTGATTCTGTGTGCATTGCTCAGTGAATGAAATCAAAAGATGCATTAGTCAAGAAACACTTTTTCTCACTCCTCTCAGATTCTTCTCTTTTCTGATCATGAGCTAGTGCAAAGCTTTCCAAACTGTGTGTCACAACACCTTAGTGTGTAGGTGTGTTACATGAACACTCCCTGTGCTCCTCCTGGGGCTGGAAATGGTTTAACCTCTGGTTTGTTAGTAAACTGAATTACTTTTGTTGCAAAATGATCCATGTCTAAAACGTGTGTTGCCAACATGAAAAGTTTGGAAAGCTCTGAGCTAGTGTGTGTTTTTTTAAAAGCCACAAACCAGTTACACAATCCTGCTACATTTTAAGGACCTTTCCCTACCTGTAAGCATTTTTGGTGCACCAAATGGAAACTTAACAAGCTTTTAATGACTTCCTGGTTTATCTTGGTCACTGAGGCTATGCTCCATACTACAGCTCCTGATAGCAGCCGTCTCCAGCCTGGTGGGCCTATTTACCAACATTTCTGTGACTTGTTTGACACCTTACTAGGCCACAGTTGCCTTGTGGGCCTTGTCAAAAGGCAGGGTGCACATACTAACATATATATTTTTAATGTTTTGTAGACACTTGGAAATAAAATATATAAAGCAGAAATAACATGTCTTCATTATCCCAACACGTTCTCTTAAAATTGTAGTATTCCTGCTCAAACTGTTAGGAAACATATGTATTTGTCAGTTTTTAAATCCGGTCATATTTTCTAATGCCATTCTTATTTTATTGACCAGCAAAAACAGATAAATATGATTCTAGAGATACAGAGAGACTACAGCAAGATGATACCTGGGTTGATAATTTTCTGATATGGCGAGATGATAATGTGGACGATACATTAAAGATGATTGATGAAAGCTTTCAGTGGAGAAAAGAGTATGCAGTTCATGGTAAGATGTTTGATACCTAATTGTAAAAGCAGTTGCTTTTCAAACTGCATTGCTGCTTGCTCCATAGGCACCTCTACTTGATAGTTATGTCCCTACACTTCTAGGGTGAGTTGTTAATAATATAGTAAAACCCCACAAGCAGCCTTTGAGTAAAGACATTACGTTCTATACTGAGAAGATACTGCAAGTAAATAGCAGCAAAGGAGAGCTGGTGTTTAATTAGTATGTATACGATTGTGTGCATCCCTGCAAAGTCAACTACAGTATATAGAAATATTACTGCCCTAAATAATGCGGGCAATGGGACACGGGTGGCGCTGTGGGTAAAAGCCTCAGCGCCTAGGGCTTGCCGATCGAAAGGTCGGCGGTTCGAATCCCCGTGGCGGGGTGCGCTCCCGTTGCTTGGTCCCAGCGCCTGCCAACCTAGCAGTTCGAAAGCACCCCCGGGTGCAAGTAGATAAATAGGGACCGCTTACTAGCGGGAAGGTAAACGGCGTTTCCGTGTGATGTGCTGGCTCACCAGATGCAGCTTTGTCACGCTGGCCATGTGACCCGGAAGTGTCTCCGGACAGCGCTGGCGCTCGGCTCTTAAGTGAGATGGGCGCACAACCCTAGAGTCTGTCAAGACTGGCCCATACGGGCAGGGGTACCTTTACCTTTAAATAATGCGGGCACACACTGTTCCACAGACAAATTCTCTGCTTGAGAATAATGCCTGTTGTTTAGTTGTTTTTCATCACTTCATAGGATTATTTTGCTATTTCTATCTGTACAACAATGATTTATTCATTGACAAGGGCAGTCTTCATACAGCATCCAGGAACCAAAATATTTATTCTTGGCCTGACAGATTATTGGTGCTACCCTTGTGTGTTCAGTCTCTCGGAGGGTTCCTACTCTGTCATAAGTGAGAAGAGGTTCCCTAAAATGCTTTAAATTAAATATTACCCCTAACTCTTCCACGCTTCAATAACTTGTCTTAGAACCCTGCTGTTCCCTATTACAGGATAATCAATACAATATGCTATGTTGGAGTTATAATGCTGTGTTTAGATTGAAATAACTAACTGCCCCGCCCCCAAGTCTTGCTTTAGAACTTCAGGATTTTGTTATAGTATACTTATATGTGCTTATACAAATCTTGCTTTTCTGTAGACTTGACAGAATCTTCACTTCCAAAGCGGTTCTTTGAACCTGGTGCCATTTACCTACATGGTTATGATAAGGAAGGCTATAAAATCTGTAAGTCTGCCTGTTCATCTGCTTACTCATTTACAAGTAATGCAAATGTAATTATGGTTTCAGAGTGAAGAGAACTAAACTTTATGATAATACAGACAGTAACAGGTTATTGGCATCTGTATTTGAGAAGTAATAAAACAATACTGAGGCCATATCACAGGGAGGTAGTTATTAGGCAGTCTTGTATTTAATGAAGGCATGCAGGGTATAAACATTTACTTAATTAGCCCTTCGTTTTAGGAGACACATCTTCAGTATCACATGAAACTAACTATGCTCAAGCATATTCTGTTCAAAAGTGCTTATGTGTCTCTCCTCTTCCTCAGTATAGCTTCTTGAAATTTGACTGATTTTGTACACTGATTGCTAATTCTTCCACCTTTTGAAGAAAACCTTTGGTGGTTTCAGTTTTTCAACATAGTGGATGCCTTAGGAAGGCATCTGATGGTGCAACCCAATTTCTTTGGGATAAATAAATGTGTCTTTATTGAATGGGACAAAGATTAGTGGGGTAAGATAGCTGGAAATAATGGCAATCTATTGCAACCAATGCACCCCTTAGATTTCAGATAGTACATGGGTAGATGAGTCTAAAAAGCTCAGGACACACATTTTCGTGGCCCTCTAGCAGCTATGGTGACTCATTTACCAGAAGTAATTTATTTATTGTTAACTGGAAGTGTATACTCGATTATAACCAAACTAGGAGGCTCCCCTGCCCATGTACTATCTGAAGCCAAAGGGGCACATTGGTTGCCAGGTTTAAAAAAAATTCAGCTCAACTACCTCACCAGATTGTTCTCTTAGGTCTATAGCCCTATTCTTCTCCATGGGGCTCGCTTCTGAGTAGACACGTATATGATTTTATAGTAGATTATCTTTGTTTCGTTAAGAAAATTATATTTGGGCAAACCATATATGAGTGGATTTTAAAATCCCTTCCTAAAAGGACTCGCTCAACATGAAGACATGTTTTATATCTTGCATTCATGCTTCAGAGCATGTAGGAGGAGGCAAAAATATAGATTCACATTTTTCTTTTTAATATCTTTCTTCTGTCGTTTTAAAAAAATCTTCCAGGGATTTAAAATAAAATGCAGTGAACAAAACTGTATTATAACTAATGCATGATAAATAAAAATGTATGTACCTTAGAAAATAAGAATATCTCCTTTACTTAGGAGATAGAAAGTTCAAGAATAAGGGCATCATCCAACCCGTGGGAGGGGGTGAGTTGAATTGTATAGAGGTGATGCTTTGCTTAGTCCTGCTGGCCTGCATCTTTTATGTGTGTAGGTTGAAGCTTTGAAGCAGCATTCCATTGGAACACACCTCTCACCCAGATTGCTATGCCATTTGAAGGCTGCCTTATCAATTTGCCCCCCGCCCCCTCTATCTACTACTCTCACAGATGTGGCAGGGCTGTGGATATGGTGGTTGCCTCACTTCTCTGCTAAAGCCCCATGGGGCAGCATCAAGTGTCTGGGTTGTGTCATAAGTAGCTATTAGGCAAACATGCATGTTTATTTGTGTTTCTCCCACCCCACTCCATTAGTTTGGTTCAGGGTGAAACTTCATGTAAAAGATTCTAAAACTCAATTTGAAAAGAAGAAGCTAGTAGCCTTTTGGTTGGAACGCTATGCCAGACGAGAACACGGAAAGCCTTTGACAGTGGTATTTGACATGGCTGAAACTGGAATTAGTAACATAGTAAGTATGCATATTACTGTTTTCCTGTTGATGTGTCTTAAACAAAACATTTCCAGTTGGAAAGTTATATACAGTCATACCTTGGGTTGAAGTAGCTTCGGGATAAGTATTTTCGGGTTGCGCGCTGCGGCGACCCGGAAGTAACAGAGCACGTTACTTCTGGGTTTCGCTGCATGCGCAGAGGGTCAAAATGGCATCATGCGCGGAAGCAGCAAATCACGACCCACCAGACGCAGGTTGCTTTCGCTTCTGGATGTGAACAGGGCTCCGGAACGGATCCCATTCTCATCCAGAGGTACCACTGTACTGCCTTTATGAAGCTTTTTATAATGGAGTACTTTGATTTAAATTATTTGCCTTTCAGCATAAATCTAACTGTTCTGGATTGACTTGTTTATGAATCACAGCCAAAGCCAGCTGTTTAATAAGAACTACGCTGAGTCTACTACTCACTTAATTAGCAGTAGAAAGTGCTGCAATCATACATTCTGTTTTGCAACAAAATTCCACTAATTTTTATAGGTTTTAGGGCCTGTTCTCTCAACAGTCTCAGAACTCTTAACCATTAAAAATAAAGGCCTTGACGTCTTTTATCCATGTAAACCTTGTTAAGACTGCCAGATGCTTCCTGATAACACATGTAAGATTTAGCCTGGATTTTCTTACGCTGTCTCACCACAGATGATACCATCTCACAGAAGTATTTGTCAGGGCTATATGCATAAAGTAACCCTTTAAACTGACCTGTATGTGTTGCTCCAAGCCAGTTTGCATATATTTTATAGGGTTACTTCAGAATTAGCTTGATATACAGTGGTACCTCAGTTTACAAACTTAATCCGTTTTGGAAGTCTGTTCTTAAACCAAAACCGTTCTTAAACCGAGGTCCACTTTCCCTAATGAGGCTTCCCCCCACCCGTGCCCTTCCACCAGTCGGATTCCGTTCTTAGACCGAGGCAAAGTTCTCAAACCAAGACACTTTCCGGTTTTGCAGAGTTTGTAAACCAAATCATTCTTAAACCCGACTGTTCTTAAACCGAGGTACCACTGTATTTTTTAATAAGATGAGATATTCTAAAATTAAAAACGTTGAAGCACCTTCAGCACTGGAGCTGTTGAACAGAACTTTCTTGAGGTTTTCTGAAAGCTATAAGTAGAGTTTAATCTTTTGTTAATTGGTAATACATTTTATTTTAGGATATGGATTTTGTCCGATACATCATCAACTGCTTTAAAGTTTATTACCCTAATTACCTCAGTAAGTATGATAATAGCATTTATACTATAGATTTGGAAAATAAATGAAAAACAAGAGTTTCTCAAATCTGAGGATAGTATCAACCATAGTACAAGCTGGTTCCTGAAAATGGAAGTTTGGAAACAAAGTGTTAGTGTGAAGAATTCATAGAAATCTGAGGTATATTTTGAGATGTTCAGTGGATTCGAGCCTCATGATGTTTTTCTCCCTGCCCCTGCCTAAATATTTTGTCTGCAAAATGGATTACAGTAGGCATAAAATAGATTGATCCTAGGGTATAAGTGGCACTTTTTTTTATAGCAGCAGAAAATAATTCTTCACAACTGCCATGTTCACAGTATAGTTCTTTTCACAATTTGTCACAATTGGGAGGTTTCACTATCCAATTACCGTATTTTTCGCTCTATAACATGCACCCGACCATAACACGCACATAGTTTTTAGAGGAGGAATATCTGTAGGCATGCCACCCGTAGGCATTCCCTCCATAACACGCACAGACATTTCCCCTTACTTTTTAGGAGGAAAAAAGTGAGTGTTATGGTGCAAAAAATACGGTACTTCAGACAGTCTAATACTCAATTAATTAACAAGGCCTTTCACAGAGCAGCTATTGAATTGAGTTTTGTAATTGTTCCCCTCATAAATATTTTTTAAAGTATTTCTATATGTATTAGGTAAATCATACTAGGGAGTAAAGAATGAACTGGGGCTTTTCCTGTCCCCCTTCCTAATATAGTTTCTGGTATCATGAAAAGCTCCAGGGAGTACAGTTGAATCTAGGGAAAGGCAGCCAGGGGTAGCGGTGGGCAGGCAGCACACCTGTGAGTGCAAAGATGCATTTACCATTTATTTTTATCTTTAGACTTCAGCCAATTAACCTGGGAGCAGACACAGATAGGATTGGGCTTTCAATGTAGTCTTTCAAAGTTTTGATTACTCCATTTTATTTTAAATGTTTTTATTAGCTTTTGTGTTTGATTTCTCAAATACAGCTGTTATGGAAAGCATTCTGCTCATATCTTTATAATTTACTTTTATATCCCTTTACAGACTAATGTATCAATGATAAATTTTCGGTTATTTTGCTTATAACTAAGGCGACTCCCACACCAAGAAATCGAAACTCTGGCCTTTTTTCCACTGAATAATGTATTTAAATAAAACATTCAGAATTGCTAATTTATGTAGTGAAGAGGAGGATTTAACAGGACAACAAATAAAGTATTTTCATTTCATAGGAAATTTGACAGTTCTAAAATGCTATATTAACCACAAAAACCCTCTTCTATTGTTCATGCAGCAAAAATTGTGATCTTTGAACTGCCCTGGATAATGAATGGTAAGTTAAAATTTTAACTTGTCTTATCTGGAAGGATTGTTATTGAAATTTATATTTTATGCAAATCCCTTATTATTGTTGATAGGGGAATTTTTATATGATTCTAATGTTTTTGTACAGTGTATCTTTTGTCTTATTCTTACCTGTCCCAAACATTTAGGGAAGGCAATGACAGCTTTTTAAAAAAAAAAATCTAGCTATTAAATACCACCTAAAATATATTTGCTTCCAATATTTTCTAACAAAACTAATGGGAAGTAAGTTGTGATTGTGGTCTGTGTAAACAAAATAGTAGAACTCTTTTCAAACTATCTTCCCTTTTCTTACCCAGCTGCTTTTAAAATTGTGAAAAGTTGGCTGGGTCCGGAAGCAGTGGGTTTGCTGAAGTTGACTAATAAGAATGAAATCCAGGAGTATATCAGTGCTGAATATCTTCCACCCTATATGGGTGGAACTGTAAGTATATTGCTGCTGAACTTAATGTTTGTATTATGTTGTGAAGGGAAAGTATAATAAATATATAGACTGTACACAGTTTTGGAATTAAGTAAACAATTATAATACATTTGTTTTCAATAATTAATTTGTGTTCTACTGTTTTGTTACTAATTTCTGGTTTTAGCTATTTTTCCAATGGTCTTTTTCCGTGTACTATGATTGTTTTGATTGGTTTTCTGTCTTGTAATTATGACCCTCTTTGGGGACTGTGAAGTTGCAATTCAGCATATAAATAATTACTGTTTTTAATTCTGTAGTCTTCACAGTCATCAAACCACCTGCTTCCAGAGTAGCAATAGTATTGTTCTAGAGCAGGGATGATTTTTTTGGCTTCTCAGATGGATTAAGCCTACTAGGGCTTTCAATCCAGTCTTTAGTGTCATCTTTGAGACCTTCTGCTTCCTGGGAGGGCAGACTTTCAGACTGTCATTAAAGTGAATAATGACTTATCACTCAGCAGTGGAAGCTATCATGCAGTCTTCTGATATTCACATTAATCATATTCCTGCTTTGGGTTGTAACTTGAGTTTTAGATATTTTAATTCCATTAAACATCAACCATAATTTGTTAAAAGGCATCCTGCACAGAAAATGCTGGAAACGCGGTCTGAACACCATTTCCCATCCATTAGTAAGATTTGTGAGATAACAGAATTGCTGAATTAATGCAGATTAACTGGGCATTAACCAGGTTGTATACCCAATGATACACTAATGCTTTGATTTGCTTATATTCTTACGTAATTTCCTTAAACACTAAATGTAGCAATATAGTTCTTGATGTTTTCTTCTGCTTAGAACGGCACAGATAAAATCAGTCAGAGTTGGGGACCAAAGAGTGATTTGGTGATTATATTTATCTTTCACCACCATCTCCATAACACACTAACATCTTTGTATTATAGGATACCTTCAAGTATAGTTAT
Organism: Podarcis bocagei; assembly: GCF_964188305.1. NCBI lineage: Eukaryota > Metazoa > Chordata > Lepidosauria > Squamata > Lacertidae > Podarcis > Podarcis bocagei. Next base: position 40,536,232 of record NC_138130.1, read on the forward strand.
CCTCCATTGGTTGATGATGATTTTCAAACTCCATTGTGTGAAAATGGACCCATGACTGGTGAAGATGAAGTTGAAACCAAAGAAGAAACAGACATAGATAACAAGGAGAGTCCAGATTCTAATGAAGAACAAGCACTTAATTCAAAAAAGGTATCCCTGGACTGATGGTTACATAGGAAAGAATGATACAAACAAGTATTTTATGTCAACCCTCCAAGCATTCATTGTTAAACTAGTACAGTGAATAAAGCCTAAAGTGTCATTGGTTAGTTATTATGTTCTTGCTGTCAGGATCAAGAAACCAGCCCAGAAAATCATAGAATTGTAGAGTTGGAAGGGACTCTGAGGGTAATCTAGTCCACCCCCCTGCAATGCTGAAATCTCAACTACAGCATTCCTGACAGATGGTCATCCAACCTCTGCTTAAAAACCAGCTCCTGAGGGAGGCTGCTTCACTGTCGAACAGCTCTTACTATCAGTAAATTCTTCCTTAGTATCTCATTTATTGTAACTTGAAGCCCTACTACCTTCTGGAGCAGGAGCAAACAAGTTTGCACCATCTTTCATGTGACAGCTGTTAGTAATAACAACAACAACAACATTAACAACAATATTTAAAAAAATTATATGCTGCCCATCTGACTGGGTTACCCCAGACACTCTTGAGTGGTGTCCAACAAATTAAAACACAATTTAGATTTACACAGTTTAGATATTTGATGATCGCGTTCATATCTCCTCTCAGTCTCCTCTTATCCAGGCTAAACATACCCAGGTCCCTCAACCGTTCCTCATAAGGTTTGATTTCTAAACCCTTTGTTGTCTTGGTCATCCGCCTTTGCACCCATTCCTTTTTATCAATATCCTCCTTAAATTGTGGTTCCCAGAACTGGACACAGTATTTCAGGTGTGATCTGGCCAAGGCAGAATAGTGTGGTACTATTACAGAATAGTGTGGTACTGTTATTAGGTGTAGAATCTGACATTTGTCCCTATTGAAATGTCTTTTGTTAGTCTGGGCCCAGCTCTCGATAATCTGCTAAGGTAATTTTGAAACCAAAATCTGCCTTCAGCAGCATTGGCTACCCCTCCGTTTGATGTCATCTGCAAATTTGATAAATATTCTATCAATTCCTTTGTTCAAGTTGTTTATAAAGATGTTGAACAACAGGTTTGGGACAGAACCCTGCGGCACCCCACTTGTCATTTTCCCCCAGAATGATGATCCTTCCCAGTGCCCTAATTCTGTGCCTGTGAATGTGTTGCTTGGCTGTTAGTATTATGCACCAGTTATCCAGGAATCCTAAGCAATCCTTCTGAGATACCAGAAGACTTTGCTTAGAGGAGACACTTCACACACTTTCCTTATTTTACCTTATATGAGAACTGGAGTTACTTTGTGAAGCATACACACTCAGCAAAATTTGCCCGCTTTAAAATTTTGAGTGGTGAACTTTAGAACACTTCATAAATGATTTAAGTGATAGAAAGTTTATCGACCTTTTCTTTTCCTGCGTGTTTGTCTATATCTGAGCTTGGAATGTACAGAGGTAATGTCTGCATTACGGTAGTTTTGGTCCTGCAACCCTGAACAGAGAATCTATATAAGTTGTTCCTACTTATTTACTTTTAGCCTTTTTTCTCCCTAAAGTCCTAACTACTATCAGAGATGTCTCATTTAGAGATTGTCAACTAAAGTGGTATCCATGTGACATGGTACTGCCTTGATAATATTTTGTCTCAATAATTTGGGCGCCTTATTTATTTGAGAGTACATTTTGAAAGTAACACATTTGGATCTACTGTACTGCAGTTACAAGTAACATCTATGTTCACTTTTTTAAAAGTACTGTGTATGGGTTACTGTGGAGAGTTAAATATACATAGTTTTTTTCTGTTAGATGTTCCTTTCCAGTTTTCGGCATTATAGTTACCTGAATGCTCTTACAGTTTTGAAAGCATGCATTATATTCCATCACACTCCTAGCATTTATTTATTCATTCATGTTCTTACATTAATATCCCACTTTCATTCTGTCATGGACCCCAAAGGAAGTGTACATGTGAATCCCAGGTGGTCAGTTGCTCAGGCACTGACCAGACCCAGACCTATTTTCCAACTGCCAGTAAAAGAAAAAAAGGTTAAGACAAGTCATTCCATGTCTTCAATATAGTTACTTCATCATTCAGTCCTGCCAACTTTTCATTGATTTGGTCTGAAGTCTCTAGTATTTTCCATTTCCATTTCATATCTCTCTGATTCATTTTCTTTCCCCGTTTTATCAAACACCGATCCTGTCATTTTCAGTAATCAACTGCGGAACAATACTAAGAGTCATTGGAAGATCCAGATGTACTTTTGCCATACTGGGTGCTTTTGATGTTTTGGAAATTATTAGCAACTCAGTCTACCTTAATATTTCCACCTTAAGACAGGCTATGGATATGATCTCTCACAATAAATTATTCCCTGTAGCTGGACTAATGGCTGGTGTACTTTCAGTTCTTTAGTGGCAAGAAACAGAAAAGAAGTTAAAGATTTTTCATACAGGGGATTCCCTCGTTGGTTTAAACTTTATTGCTAACCATAAATTAAGCTTTTTGCTCTGCCTTAGACACTTTAACAACTAGTTTTCCTTTGTGTTCTTCTTAACAACAGGAAGCAGTACTTAGAAATTTTCAGATTAAATTTTCACCAGCTGGTAGAGGGATTTCTCTAAGTTTCGGTTTTGCTTGTCCCAGAAGTGTTTGATAGGGGGTGGATCTTTCTAACTATGGAAGGTGCACAATGGGCACAATGTCAGTTTCTCAGCTTGCCAGCTCATTTTAACTCCTGTTTAAGCTGCCAGGCATAGACATCAGAAAATGGCCTTGGTCAAAGTATTTGAGGTTGCTCCCAGATCACTCTTATCTTCCAGAGTTATGAATAGTCAGACCGTCTGTCTGACTATTATCAATCACCACATGATTATCTTCTGTCAGAGGAGAGCTAACAGAGACAGCCAAAACGCCATTCCTCTCGAGAGTCCCCAAGGTTCATCAAGATGTTGGAATAATACACATGTAAACAAAATTGTTTAATTTGTATAGCTGAAAATTGTGCTTGGATTTCTGATAAATTTGGAATATGTTGTGATGGAGTGGGACAGAAAATGGGATGAAGTCTAGGAAACCTCAGACACACCAAGGCATCTTAATCTTAAAGTGTATTCCCATTTATCAAAAATAAAAACATTTGCTTCATTAAGTGAAAAACTTTCAGTACGTATAAAACTCTGTTTACCATATATCAAACCCAAATAAAAAATTGTTAAATGTAGGTTTAGTTCGTGATAACTTTCATTTAGTGAATGAAGCAGAGTCCATAATTTGCAGGCATGTCATTTTACTTGATAGTAAAATATAATTGATTCCTGAATAGTCTTCCTTGTTTCTGTTTCCCTAGGCAAATTTTGCAGAACAAACTCCAAAATCAGAAGAGTGTGAAAAACAAGATTCCAAAACAAAAAATGCAAAGAAAGCACTAACCACTTTTAAAGGACCTTTATTGCATATCAGGTATCAATAATAATTTCATTAAAAATGTAGTTCTTTCTATATTGTAATATTGCTGTTCTGTGTCTTGAAAACTACTTGAATGTGAAGGAAAATATATTTGATGTTTTAAGAATTGTTTCACATCTGATTCAGAGGTCTTCTCTGAAGCTCATGATGTTTCTTTACGAAGGACATGGTGATGAAGTCAGGGTTCTTTTGGCAAAGAAGTTCAGACACCTAGATTTCTGATGAATTTGGAATATGTTGTGATGGATACACATTTTATGAGTGTATTATAGCTGCCTTTCTCCACCTCTCACAGCAGTATCCTATTATGTAGTCAGTTAGTGTTAGGTAGCTATAGTATGGGAGGCAAATACTGTACCTTAAGTTGAGAAAAATGAGATCTACAAAATTGCTCTGATTTTAATTATTACTTTGTTAATTTGTATAGTGCAGAAAAGTCTGTAAATTGAACTGTAACACCTGTTGAAGTATAGATGTTTCCTTTTACATAAGCTGTAACATAAAATATGTAGAAAATATCCTGATGTGTCGTAAGAATTTGAAAGCGTTTGAAAATGTGACTGTTTCATTAGAAATTTGAATTAAAGTTTTTGTTTATACGAATCTGGTATCTAGATTTTGGGGAAGCAGTGGGAAATCTGTAGCAGTTGCATTATTGTGATGTTAATTACATCTGAAGTTTGTACCACATAGGTTTCTGAGCAGGTAACTGAAGATAATTTTGGAACACAAACTTCTAATATGGCCAAGGAACATTCCAACCTAAGAAACATAATTCAGAACTTCTAGCATTTGATTTTGTCACTAAAATAAATTCTTCATGTGATTATAAATGAATGATTGAAAAGTTCATCACTTCCACTTGTCTTCCAGAAAAGAAAGGATTATTTCATTATTTCACCCTAGTTATGTCATGTATATCACCCAAGCATTTGATATACATACATCAACATTGCAGTCAGGAATTCCATATACTATAGGCAAGCAAGTGCATGAAATTCATTGTGGCAGGTGAGCGGGATGGTAGAGGAGTAATACAGCACTCTGAAACCAAGCAGACTGCTGGAGGAGTGAAACCCCTTCATCTTCACCTGGCATAGAAGTCCAGTTTTCCATACAGTGGTACCTCGCAAGACGAATGCCTCGGAAGATGAAAAACTTGCAAGACGAAATAGTTTTTCGTTTTTTGAGTTGCTTCGCAAGACGAATTTCCCTATGGGCTTGCTTCGCAAGACGAAAACGTCTTGCAAGTTTGTTTCCTTTTTCTTAAAACCACTTGAAGAGGTGCAGTTGCGACTTGACCGTGCTTCGCAAAACGAAAAAACTCGCAGAATGAATTAATTTCATCTTGCGAGGCACCACTGTACCTTTTCAGCCAGCCAGTCTCCGGCAGGCTAGTAACCTCACTGACCTAGGTGTCTGTAGGTTCATAATGTGTTTGTGGGTATGGGAGAGGGGGAATAGAGATTATAATAAAGATGAAATGTTCTAACATTTTTTCCAGATCTAACATGTCATAATTTGGGCAAAATATATTCTCACATTTTTAAATTTCATTTTGCATTGTGAATGTTGTTATACAGATAAGTTGGTGTGCATAATTCATTATTGTAATGCCTATTTGTTGGGATCCAAAGAGCCACCTGACTGGTTCTGTGCACCAAGCCTGGGGCTTGTGTTTCTCAAGCAGCAGTCCCCGAAGCTCTTCTAAAGATGAGGAAAGCTCAGAAAGCAGTTGTGTTACAGAATGCGAATCTATTGCTTGCATGCCTTCAGTGCATGCAAAATAGCTGTTTGGGTCCCAGGTACTGAGTTGAGTGTTAAAAGTGCGTATATTTCTGCTACAAAATAAAATAGCAAGAGCAGACTTTGCCTCAGCATGTGTAAAACACTTTCGCTTTCTCTTAAAATGTTGAACTGATACAGCTATTTGGAAGTTCCTGCTGGCCATAAGTGTTGCAGCTCACAATTTTCATACGCAAGAGCCAGATTCTGTCTCGCCCATCTTCCATTTAAAAATTATATCCGGTAGTAGGGCTGTGAAAGCGTTTGGAGAGTTGCTGCCATTCAGAGTAGACAGTACTGAGCTAGATGGACTAGTGATGTGATTTCATGTCAGGTAACACTACACATAAATATATATATATATTACTTACCCAAAAAGATGACAAACAGTTGTTTTGCCCTTGGTTTGTTGATGCTTCATGATACTTTGTGTATTTTACATGTGTATTTTACCCAAACACGTATTTCTTAAAACTTGGAACACAAAATGAGTCCTGGATGTGATGAGTAAAATAGAAGTATGAATTGCTTTTTAAGTGAAAATCTCACTGAAAGGACGGTTAAAAGTATTTGACATTTAGCAGTATATGTTGAAGGATTGGGTTAGAGCCTGTTAACTGACAGTGTTCTAAAGAAGCACAAACTTTATTTTTAAGAGAATGAATGAAGTTTGTCAACCTGCAATGCAAATACTTTAATACAAATTTGTGATTTTTCATTAGTCCAGCAGAAGAACTGCATTTTGGGTCCAAAGAAACTGGAGAGAAGAAATGCTTGATCGTTCTCACAAATGTGACCAAAAATACAGTGGCATTTAAGGTAAATATTGTGTTTATGTGGTGATTAACCTGACTGAATAGTAACCATAATAGCTGATGAAATGGTTTTCAGAAGGTATGCATAACTTTCTATGCCAAGCTGACAAAACTGTCAAACCAGGACCAGATAAATGGTCTTAAAGGTGGAGTAACTATAATTTTTAAATGTTATACTGTATAACTGGATCTCATCAAATGTTTGTCACTTTAATATTGCAGTGAAATGCCAGATAATAGCAGTGAAGTATCAGGAAAGATACCCCAAGGAAGAACATGATATGCAGTTTATAAAGCTAATGTGGAAGCGTGTGTAAAACTTACATGGAAAGAGTGAGAGGAGATCTTATTCTCCCATTATACTAGAACTTGTGGTGTCCTAATGAAGAATTAGCAGTACAGTGAGTTGAGAGCAGAAGAGTATATTGTTTTCTTTGGCTTAATTTACGTAATTTATTACAGTGATTGCTTAGATTACATTTAAGAAGAATTGGGTGTTATCATTGGTTATTTGTTATTGATAAGTGGTACCAACAATAAAAGGTTAGTGTGAAGTGTTACAGTTACAAGTGTTACTTGTTCAGGGTTACAGTCTGGCACGCATATATTCCTGTTGAGTAAACATGCAGAAGGTTCTCAAGACTCCTGCTGATTTTGCATCCTATACTTCCCTCTTTTAGCTATTGCACATGCGCACTCTCTCTCTCTCTCTCTCTCTCTCTCTCTCACACACACACACACACACACACACAGCATTACGTGGCCACTGTGCATGCCAAGTCCTTGTTGCAAACTTTGGGCTTCCCCCAAGCCTGTTGATACCCCCCCCCCACACACACACTTGGGAGAGTAAAGTTTGGTATTTTGCAGAAGTTAAATAGAAGATTAGTGTTCAGAAGCAAAATAACACAAATGGAGAATACTAATCAAGTTTTTGTCCTACTGGTAAGTTGTGAGTAGAATCTAGTCCTCTACTTTGTTAAATAAGAAAACTGGTAGCATTTAATACAGTTACACTTTGTTTAGGTTAGAACAACTGCTCCTGACAAGTACAGAGTGAAGCCAAGTAACAGCAGCTGTGAACCAGGCACATCACTAGATATAATAGTATCTCTTCATGGAGGTAAGTAAAATCTTTTACACTATTGTATGAATGAAATAAACAAGTTCTGTAATGTACATTACTGGCAGCAAGCTTGGAATTCTATGTACATGTACTAGAACATTAGCATTAGTGAAACCAAATAACTGTTCAGATTTCATATGACTGCTTCTGTCTAGTCCACATCTCCCAGTGCAACCTTTCACTCATCCCCAGTAGTGGAGAGAAGAGGCCTGTTTGCAGTCCCTTATAGGTAGAATTCCATAGGCCAAAATTTGAACAGAACAAACCCTAATAAAGTTCATTCCTCAATCTCTTTGCAAACCTCTATCATTACTAGCCTGTTTCTAAAAATTCTATTGTTTATTATGCTTCCTGTAAATATGCAAAAAGTTAGCTACTGATTAACAAATAAATATAAAGAGGCCTCGGATTCAAGTTGTGTACTATTTAAATGACCATTTTTGCTTATCAAAACTTTGACATTTAGGGACATGTTTCAAATAAGTAGCAGCCTCACTGATGTAGTGTAAAGATATTTGAGTTATTTTCTAGAATGATTAGGAGAGCACTTGGATTGACATTGATATCATATATATCATTTGATTCTTTTTTCTGTGTATATAGTGTAAACATTATATTGAGCCCTGCCCTAGAGAATTTATAAATTCAAAATATGCTAGATCCTATTAACATTTAATTACTGTTATTTTTTATTTATTCTGGAATTGGGCTGCATATTTAATGTTGGATGAATAAGTAAAAGGTAGTGTATTCTTTCAAAAGTGTGTGTGAGAAAGGGGGGTGGAGAGGGGGGGAGAGAGAGACTATTGGAATGTATACCACCTGTGTTTGAAAAACTACAGCAACTAGATTTTAGAAGAATTTGTTTTACGACAGCTGTGTGATAGGTATATGGTAAAATAAATCAATCCCAAATTATTTATATGCCCCATGAATCTGCTGTAAATCAGTTTGGGGATTTTCATGAACCTACAATTAACTTATGTCCACCAGGGCTTCTTATGAGATCTGAACACCGGTTACAAGATACAATTTGAATCCACATTCATGCTTTGGAAAACAGCCCAATTTACACCAATACAGACACAAAGTCTGAATCCCACTTTGGAGAGATGATTCTTTCTGCCCTTCTCTGCTACTATTATGGGGATTTTTTGGTTTTTTAAAAAAAACCTATCACCTACCCACCCATGGCCACTTTTGACCAAAATAAATAAAATTTGCTGAGTAGATAAAGTCTGCAAATTACAAGGGGTACCTTGTAGATTGAGATTAAGAGGGGCACCTATAATTATGAAGGGGTGAAATTTGTAGTCAAGGAAGCCCCATTTGAGGGACTTTCATGATTTCAGAAGGATGACAGGTAGTGGCTTTCTTGCAGGTACAGCCTTTATAGTTTTGCATTTTAATCTCTGAATCTATCTTCTACTCTTTCATAACTCTTTTGTGAATTGGCAAATTTTGTTCAGTGCTTCTAATTATTGCATATCTTCAGTAACTAACTAGCTTTTTGTATATGTAGATATAGTCAAGGGTGTGGGTTTTTTTCTCGTAGTGTATAAACTTTTGAAATACTGCCTAAATCCAAAGGAAGTAAAATTGTCATGTTGATTAAACAGGTTGTGCAGCTTCCCTGCAAGATCGTTTTTTGATTATGGCAGCAGAAATGGAGCAGTGTTCTGGAACAGGAACACAAGAACTGGGTCAGTTTTGGAAGGAAGTTCCAAGAAACAAAGTGATGGAACATAGGTAAGCATTTCATGTTGTTTTGGGGGACATATTGAGCTGCCTATGCAACTGAAAACAAGTGTTCCACATTGATTAGTATCACCTTGGTAGGTGAAATTTGCCACAGATGCACCCTTGATAGGCATGGTATAAAATAAAGAATAACTTGTTGGTTCCTTCCTTGGGAGTTCCACAGATACAGCTCTTTGAAATATTTACTGCTGGTGTTTATAATTACAAGTATGATATATATGTAAAAATGATTTAAGAAGAAAGAGGAAAGTTGCCAGTAACTAACTGCCTGTTCTAGAGTACAGAGCAGCTTTTAAACAAGAAAAACAAAAAAAGCTACTGGGAGAAGAGTAACGCAGCATGTGTGGCCAGCTGCAGAACATGCATGGCAAGCTTTACCACACACACACACACAAAATAATAATCAGAGCCTCTGTCCTGAAATAAGAGAGAGGATGATAGAGGACTCAGCTAGACTGCTAAAGAAAAAGCGATTTATATGTGTGATGTAACAATGTGCCACCAGATGGCGACGTGGAGTCCCGTTTTTCTCTACCTGTTTTCCCTGTTTAAATTTACAAAGCTTTAAATTGAAATGCTTCTTTGATGTGTCTAGATCCAGCCAGAATTATCTATTGCCCTTCCAAGCCCCCTTCCTTTCCCTTTCAAATCTAGTACATGTGCACAGCCGAAGATGAGAGCCAATCTCCAAAATAGTGTTCTCATCACTCCCTTTCAGATTGTGTTCTCCCTAGCACGTCACTGTCTGTAGCTAGTCAGTGCTTATAGAAGCTTCCCAAACCATTACCACTTATGTTTTGTGCAGGTAATCTTGTCCTTCTGATTGCTGGTTCCTCAGAAATATGGTTAGGTTTCCTTTTGACTCCAGCACTGTTATAATTGATGATGATCTTCTCTTTGCTGGTCACTGTGATGGGCAGGGGCAAGGAAGGGAAGCAGAAATAAAGGCTGCATCATTGAACATATGAAACAAATACCAGCAGGGAATGGAATCTATGAAGCAGAAGAGGCTTGGAGAAAGAAAGAAAAAATAACCATGTCCTCTTACAATTGTACTACATTTCACTGTTCTGCTGTTTCTATTTGTCCCAGGTTAAGATGTCATGTTGTGGAAAGCAGCAAACCTTCTTCATTAACAATAAATGAAAATTCCTTCAATATTCCTGCAAAAACGAATGAAGATTTACACGTACAGGTAACACTTGTGCATATTAATATATAGCTTCCAGCTGGATCTGTAGGAATGTGCAGTGCATTGGGGGCTTTCAATATCCTCCTTCCTCCTGTAGCCTTTAGTGCCCTTGAAAACCTGAAGAACTGAAGGTTGGAGACTCCCCTCCAGGATGACTGTTGCTGTATTCTAAGGAGCTGCTCTTTAAAAAGCAATAGATAGTGGGGAATTCAGGACAGAAAGAAATGAAGTATTTTTTTACAGAACACAGTTAAATTATGTAACTGGACATTAGGCCATATCTAATGTGAGGAACGGTAATAGTGATAAGGAAAGTACTATGAGGTTAGTATATGTTGAATGTATGGCTAGTACATAGCATGCCTTACTTATATAGTAGAACATAGGCATATTTTCAGCTAACTGATAAAATACGTGTTAGGCATTAAAATTGTGTGATTTATTTATTTATTGTTTACTCTCACCCCCCCCCCTTTCCAGCTAACACAGTTATTGCAAGCTAATAAAAGACTCCGAGAACAGATTGATCGTTGCGTCTGGTTCCAGCAATTGACTCTCTTGTTTATGTTTCTATTACTGGCCAGTACTACCTTTTGTTTCTACTTGTTGTATGCACCAAGGAGCTAAGTAGCAATGCTTTGTACGGTAAGCCCTCTCTGCAATTCATTTGGAAAAGGCAAAGAACCAGTACTATGAAACTGCCAAAAAGGAGATCTATATGAGACTCTCCAGAAACTGTGAATCACAAGATTGTGATCTATGCCTTTAATCAACAAGTAGAGTGACTTTGTTGATATTTATTAAAGTACAGAAAATAAAACAGGATATTAAAGGAGTCATTTTCACTGGGCAACGTATTTTTACCTTTATTTCTGTCATGCAGAAGTATACAAAATGTATCAAAACAATTTGTACATAAAATGTATTTCCCTTGAAATGAAAGTGCAAATTAGTAACAATATAGGAAAGCCTCATTTATGCTATTTGTACATAAAAGGAAATGATACAGCTCATGCAGTTTGAAATGGAAGAACTGCAGTCTGGGGGTGGTGGTCTTTATTCTTGCTCACTCCCCCCCCCCCTGAAATTTATTTAAGGTTATACTATTTTGCATTGAATAATTTGTAGCCATAATTGCCTGGAAATGCCTGCAATGGTTCCAAAGAGCCAAAATAAAAGTTAGTTTTTCTAAGAATGCCATAGTACATTACTATATACCATGATACCTGAAAAAGAATTGTGCAGGAACACAACTCTCCATTCTTCAGTGTGTCTTAGTCTACAGAACTAAACTAGCTAGTTCAGGAGTGCAACCATATTATGCCATGAAATTTATTGTCAGTTTCCCACTAGGTTGGTGTTCTTCTGCAATTCAAGGACAACAAATAGAACACCATAAATTATTATTTGTTATTAAGTTTGGAATAATTCCTGTAATTTCTCAAATATGTGTTGTAAATCAGGTGTGATATGGAAAAAAGTAGGAAGACACAGGTATACAGAGGAATTGCAAATAGTGCTTTTTGAAAACCATTACAAGAAAGCATTCTAAAAGATGAATAAAAACATTCCCAGTTAAACATTCCTTTTACATAACTATAACTATGCTATATGAAATTTAAAAGTAAGAGAGTGCTCATGTTTTGGTTAACATTTAATCTTCTGTAAATCAGACAAGTTGTAACAATACATGGTGCAGTAAGTCATGTTTGCAGATGAAGTCCTAAGATCAGTTCTCAGCGCTTCTTTCTGCTGTAGAATAATTTGAAGCAAAAAATCTAAACCAGCCTGTACTCGCAATCAGGCACTCATTGGTTATGCTCTGGAGCACACAGCATGTGCAGGGACTTCCTCTTTCCTTCTGCGTATGAGAAGCTCTATGTGCACATAGGCACTTTTTGCTACACTCTTCCGCTGTTCCTATTTTATGTAAAGGAAAAAAATCCCTGAGTAGCTGAGCTTCTGCATATGCAGTGATGTTGCTTCACTCCAGTGGCACTAAGCTCTCATAATTGAGGCCATAGTTTATATCACATACTACTACTTCCACTACAATGTATCTCACCTTGATAATGCTGCTCACTCTTCTGGGTTCTTGTATTTTATTTTTAATTTATTAGTAATAACTTTGTGGGAAATGCAGTTTACTTTTACAAGTTAAACAAATTTTCAGCTATTGGTTTCAGTAGGCTTAAGCATGTATATCTATTTGACTGTTACCTTAATGTGTAGAATTTGGCTATGTTCATTTAGCTAAGCTTGAAAGTAGAGAGGATGACAGCAGATTTATTTGGCTTGTTATAATAATTTTATGAGTCTGCTGGCTTCCTATATAGTGCCACCTTGTTTCATATCCCAAACCCTAGGAAAATGGGTCTCTTGCTACCTACTCATTTTACTGAAACATTCACCAAAGGTTTTGATCACTGAATTGACTTTTATAAAATTGAACATATTCTAGACAATAATAATGCAAGGTGATTTTAGTCAAGCATTCAATGATACAGGTATGAAATGCTTTTATAGAATTTACCTTTGTGCCCATGGATTTGTTCTTTATTGGCTTACGGTTTCAGCTGATCATAAGAAACATATCTTTCTTATGCAAGTCACTTCATATTTCACAAACAAGCCAAAACAATTTGATTAATTGGTCTCTCATCAGTTGCATTACCTTCAGTTAAATTCTATTATTGTAGTTCCTCAGCAAGTCAACTGTAAGTACAAAATTTAGAATAATTCTAGTCTCAAATTATTATTTTTTAAAATGCTTATCAGTGAGTTGGATTAGATTTAATTTCACTTTGTTAAATGTTTTCAGAATATATTCATAAGCATATGCCAATTAATGCTCTTAATGTTCTGGTGCTTCAAATATTTTCAGTATTTTATTACTGTATTCATATTTTCTATGTAAAATTGATCAGATAGACAATGTTTTATATTTTAATATGTTATAAATAAATAACTGCATTTGTGAAACAAAAAGGGGGGGAAACGTGTTCATTGTAGTTCTTAACAGATATAGTTTGGACATACGTTTTTTCAAAGTTCAGTTGCGTTTCTTGCTTTCTCTTTTTAGTGCAGATTGTATTTAAACTGAAATATTACATTGCCCTTCCATTCTACCTCATTTGTAACTTAAAGAAAATTCTTCAAGTTATGTAGCCCCATCGACTAGTACAATACAAATAACCAACCTTTAGCTGCTAGGCTATGTTTGTGTTGTGTGCCTCTCCCCCCCCCCCAACTGAACACATGCCTTTGCCTTTTATAGAACCAAAGGGTTGCAGGTTTTATTTCTGAGCAAATAAGCATAATATTGGGATGTTAGGAAAATCATGTTCTCTTAGGTCTGAAAACGAGGAACATGAGAAAAGTGTCCCTGGGTATGACCAGCCAAAGTTCAGACAAATAGTAGGTCAAGCATCTAGGCAATCTTACCTTTTCCTTGCCACTGCTACCCATTTTCTGGAAGTACCCTCTGTGAAGGCAAGCATGCTCTGGTTTTTAATTTTCATGGAAAGAAGGTACTTATGCTCTACTCTCAGCCAAAACAACTTCATTACCCCTCCCCCCTTGAACTCTGAAATTTCTTTCTCAGAAAATATAAGGAGGGTAGGTTGTGCTTTTAACTTCCTGTAAAAACAGGCCACAGAATGACTCAGAAGCATGTTCAAACTCAGGAATGTGAGCGTGCAACCAAAATCACCCCAATCATCTCATTATTTGTGTTACACAGAGCGCTGATGAACTCTAGTACAGAGCATACAGCTCATGTGACTTCAGTTCCTTCCCTCTCTTGCCCATCAACAAATCAGCTGTAAAATTGTTCATTTTTAGCATTTCCTCCTTAGTTGTGTTGGGTTTGGGTGCGCTAGCATCTTTCCTTTAAAATAAAGTATTGCCTTTCCCTCCTTAGTTCTGGGGCCTGGCACTAACTGGGAAGAAGCAGCTGCAAATAGAATACATGAATTAGCATGATAATAGGTAAACTTCCACTACCAGCATTGGGTTTCTACCTGAAAGGGCCCAACACTGGTCAGCGCCAATTCTTGCTAAAACATGTATATGCTAGCTGCTACTGCTATCACTGACCCTTCTGACCAGAGACGCACACACAGTTTACAATGGGGGTGGGCTTTCAGTCCTCCACTTGCATGCCCAAATGCCATACTACAGATTTGGATGGAGGATTTACTAGTGGCCCAAACTCACAATCAGCAGAGAAACCTTTTGTTCTCTGGATACTCCGAAATGGCTTCAAGTATTCATCCTCTTCACTCTCCCCACCTTTTCTACTGGAGCTCCTGTTTCAGACACTCAATGAGCTAATAGGACAATGGAGTGCTCCAGGCTTCCTACCTCCACCCCACTCTGAAGACAAGTTCTCAAAGTTATCCTCTCCTCCACGGAGCCTAATCTCTAGAAAGCCAGGCAGAAGTCAACCAGCTAATAAAATATGTAAATAAACGCTTTCTTAACTACGAGGAACACTAATGAAAAATGCTCAATATAGAAATAAGTCGCCCGTGGCCCCACAACACCAACAGCTTACTTTAGGAGGAGGAGAAAATTGCTTCCAAGTAATAACAGCTTGAAGAAAAGCTCAAACACTTGTTCTACAAATCTTGGGGAGGAAAGCAAGAAATTGGGAGTGTCATTTCCCTGGCAGGAACACCGAAAAAGAGCTCAAAACAGAATGTCAGGGCTTCTTGCTAGTGCTAGTGCTATTGATAAATTGCTCCAAGAAAAAACAAATTACTGCAAACGGCATCAGTTGTGTAAAACTTACCAGATCATGCAGAGGGTCTGCGAAACAAGAAAAGAAAGAGCAAGGTGATGGGTGGTTCTTCCTCCTTTGTATGCAGTTCATTGTCTGAATAGAAATGACAAGCTCACTCTCAGTTCATTAGGAGAGTCCTGCAGGGTGAAGTAGTGACTGATCACTACCATGGAGTTCAAACACAAGTACCAGGAGCAATTGCCACCTCCTACGCTTTTGTTTCCTGTACAACAAATTATTTGACAGGTACTCCAACTAATGCCATGACCAAAAATGTTGCTCAAACAGGAAAAACTTGATTATTGAATACAATGCCAGGCAAAAGCTTGCTGTCTTAACAACCTGCTACTGCTTTGGGTAGGCATAGTACTGGAAAGGTTGAACCACAATGCCCTAGGCAGACTTAATACGAATCTGAAAGCTGGCAGCAAATTCTGTCACTAAAATGCATATTTGAGGAATTGTTTATTCCAGGGATGGACCTATGGCTCTTCAGATGTGGCTGGACTCCCAGCTCCCATCAGACCCAGCCAGTGGCCAGGGACGATGGGATTTCCGTTCCAAAAACATCTGGAAAGCCACAGGTTCCTTGCTTTAGACATTGGCATATGCTTTTGTTGTAGCTGTTTTGCATGCAAACAATGAGCAACAAGAATAAGGTGGCAATCGGGTCTTTTCCTCAATGCCAAGAGAGCCTGGCATTGAAGCAAAACCTCCTACTCTTTGTTTTGTCATGCCTGCTTCCTTGAGAAGCATAACAATGAGCCATGACTGTGGGTTGTCTTCAACTAAGTCCTACTCAGAGTAGACCCACTGAAATTAATCTACCAAAGTTAGCCATGTCTATTACCTTCTCTGACTTCTGGCTTTGCTGGCTGGGGTTGATGGAAGTCTGCAGTATCAAAGCTCCTCAGCCCCACTTAAACAACCAGCCTCAGTAAAGAAAATGTACATTTCTCCAGAGATGGCCACCTGCCATATTGATGTAAGTGCCTAAAAGATATCAGAACATACTACAAATCTGCTCTACTTCCCAGTGGGGAGGAGTTGTGGTGGACCACATGGCCACCCACTCCCCTCCGGGGGCGGGGGACCAAGTCCTGCATCCCCCGGAGGTTCCCAGCCAAATCATTCGCCTGCCAGCAAATCCGCTGGCTGGGGGCGGGGGCCTGGCCAGGCCCCATTTAAACTGAGGCGTGAGCCAGAGAGCTTCCTCTTGGCTCACTTCCTTGATCCCTCGCTCTCCCTATTTTCAGGTTTTGAATTTGGCCTTGCTATGGACCTCGGTTGGTTGCCATTGAGGGGCGTGGTAGGAATTTTCCCACTTGGCAAATTGGCTTGGGCCATTTGGTTTTCACCTATCTCGTAGCAATCGTCACAACTTTGTAAGGTTTGGCGGTTAGGCATTGATTGATCTTATGATAGGGGAGGGGAGGTGTGGCCATCACCTGCCCCTCCAAGCTTAAGGGTATTCCGTTAAAGGAATCTGGGGGTGTGGATCTTGTCTGAAGTCCGGGGCTGGGCTAGGGCCATGCCACGAACCCATCAGGAACCCACAGGGAGCTCAAATTGGTTTGCATCGACGGGGCTTCCCTTACCAGTGGTTGATCCTTACAGGACTCCCTGTGTGACGGGCAGGAGGTCAGATATAGTCCAGTCAATTCCAATGCCTAAGCCAATACCGCTCACATTCTGTAACCAATAAAGTTGTGCCCCAAATTTGCCCAATAACATTAACCTAATATCTGTGTCCTTGTGTCTTATTCATCAACGAGAGGGTGGTCTCGGGGTCTCGACACGCAAACAGCTGATTTCCATCCCAAAAATAAACTAGCTAGTAGTAACCGCAGCAATCATCCTGTGAACCACATCCAGTCATTCATCTCCAAATAGCAAGTTCACTGTTGATCATTCAGTGTCTACAACATCATGATCACTTTGCAAACACCCACATTTTATGCCCTCTCCAGCTCGATAGATTGCAGTTTGCACATTCAGCTGAATATTGCTTAACTGTATGCTTTTAACAGGCCACTCCAATGGAAACCGCTCCTGCTCCACTCGTGTTCTCAAAATAACAAGAGATTCAATGCATTTCTTTTCCTCCATCTTTTAAGGAGACTATTCTGCCCCAAACTACTAATAGCAGCAGTAGCATTGATGCTCAATTTTTTATTATTATTTCACTAATAACTTTGTTAAGTCCTAACTATTAGCAGTTTGGATGCAAAAGTATATTCAAGAAAGCAGTGTGCAGTAAATCAAACTTAAGATCTTGGAAATGGCCCCTAAAATTCAATGAAATATTTAGTAGGTATGTGAAATTCCCTTGCATTCCATTGTACAGAAATGGGTGTGAATTTGATTTTACTGTTCCACAGTTTCTGTACCCAATAGCCAGATCCTGTGTTTCTGATTTAAATCAATCAGCACAGCCAGCTTTTATCAAGCAGGATTAAGTTTTCAAGTGTTTCTGCTTTTGCAGACATCAGGTAAAGCCTTCTGAAATATTTTTTACTGTGGATGTTTAAAGGATTGTACAGCTTGACTGACAAAGGATATGAAAAAGAAGGTAATTATCTCAGGAGCATACTGGACTGTATCTCCTTTGCTATTCTTGTTCGACAAGGTGCTAGCTGTGGATCAGATGCAATGCTCGCTCTCGGAATTTGCAGGAAAGGCTAAATACGTAGCAGAAACTTTAGAATTTCCCCCTGCCTGCAAATAGTGAAAGCTAAACTTGGGAGACCTTTGCACAAAGCTGTTAAATGCTTTTTTGTGGCCTTAAATGCAGATGTGAGAGGTCTCTGGTGCTCAGCCTGACATTTGGATCTCCTACCTTCAGATATTCAAGAGAAGGTACTTTTGACAATATGACATTCAACAGCAGCCCACCCAACTCATTTTAGCATGGTTTTCTGAGCTCCTTTTTCTTAGAAGCCAGAGAAAGAGGCCCCAGAACAAAGTGTGGGGTCAGTCTGCAAAAATCAGTTGCCCTGACTTGCTTTAGCAAAAGCACAATTGGATACAACTCAAAGAGATTTAAAGTATGCTGATTTTGCATTAGTCATTTGTGCTTTTATGCAGGTTCACAATCTCCATGTGCTTTTCCTTATACGATGGATTAAAAATGAGACAAAACAAGCAAAAATTGCTTTTTTTATTATTTGGCTAATACAGCAGTATTTTGTCACTTGCCTGCAGTCTCAATCAGGGTGAATCATTCCTGTGATGCTGGAAAATTATGGAATGCAGTGTGACAGGTTTCAATTCTCCAATGATATTTGAGTGCCCTGGTGCTGGTTGCAAGGCTTTCATTTTTTATGGAAAGGGAGCGCTCGTTTTGCAAAGAGAAACGTTCCAAGTGTCTGTAGAGAGAAAGGAAGAGACAGGCTTTTGCTGTTTATAATGCCTAAAGGACCAAATACGCAAGAAACGACACACAATTAAACAAACCCTGCTTTAATGTTTCATGACATATTTTATTATGAAAGAACCCAACAAAACTTTTCAACTTGAGTTACATTGAAGTTCTCAAGCAATGCAACAGACACAATTCATTTTTCGAATTGTGATTTCCACAGAGGATTCTGGATGTGGCCGACAAGGCAGGGCTTGAATTATAGGGGCAGGGAAGCCCCCTTAGCTTTTACAACAGTCCCCTTTTACCTACTATTTTTAAAATGCTACGATTTGACTGTGGATTGGCCCTCCTAACTTCCCCCGTAATTTTGATAGGGGAAGGCAGGTTTGTTGCATTTGTTTCAAACACATTGGACTTTTATTTTTAAAGATGCAATTATACACTAGTTCACAGCTGTGCTGACTTGCCTGTGAAAATGCAAGCACAGCGATACCCATAGAGTTTCATGCAAAACAAAAGGGAACAATTAAAAGTCAAGAATTAGCATCTGGTAATTTTATTTAAAGTTCCAAAGATGGCAATTTGACCAGGGCCCGAATGCTCGCCATCAGCTCATTGGGCACACAGAAACACACCCTGCCTCCTAAAGCTTTGAAGGATCATGGAAATAGTTTTGTAATGTGGAGGAATTTTGGATGAGAGAAACAGGCATGGCTTGTTAGTTTTAAGTAGCTGAGATATGCGAAGTGAAGTTACTTAGCACTAGTGCAAACTGTCAGGGGCTTGTTGTTAGAAGCATTCCTGACAGAGATGGAAGAAACAACAACTCAGAAATCAGAGCAAATTGAAGTCACAAGATGTAGCACATAGCACTAGTAGGCATGGGCAATGGAAGGGATGAGACAGGGATACGAAAGAATGTTATTACTGTGAGGTGATCTCTTACAAGACTTTACTTGCAATTACAGATAGTTTAGAGGTCCTAGGGGCCAGTAGTTTTTTGTTGTTATTTGAAGAGGCCAGGCACCCTCAGTGTTCAGAGGGCTTCCCCCACCTCCCCAGTCTCTGCTGACCTTCATTCTGAGGAAACTGAACTCTGAGCCCCATAACAAGCCCACCTCAGATTGTAGGGAAGCTCAGAGTTTCAGTTGCCTTCTCAGACACACTCCCAGCCTAAGTCTGTGCTCAGCTGCATGCTGAAGCCTTGTGCGCCACTGATTTGCATCCAGATGCATAATCTCGTTAAGACATTCAAAACCCTCTAGTACATTTCCCAAACAAAATCAGAGGAAGATGTGCATCATTAGGAAACAGTTTGCATAATATGTAAATTATGCAACACAGATCTACACTAACCCTATTCATATGCAAGTAAGAGTACAGTATGGGGCAGGGGAGACAATTCTATTCTGGTGCCAAGCCTGCCTCACCTCTGCTCATACCAGCCTAGCAACCTGGCACTCCTCTGCACATTAGAACTGACATATCAGCTATGCCTACGAGCACAAAGTCCAATGTGCATAGGCCAAATCATATGCAATCTTGACCTGGCGTAATTGGGGGGAAAGGACTGCAGGCTATTGAACCTCCTGTTTCCACAGCACATCGTGCAAACCATTTCCTTGAACGTATGTATAGCTAGAAAGAATAATTGAATAGGAGCATAAGAATCTGCCTTATATTGAGTCAGACCATTGGACCACTGAGCGCAGTATCGTTTGCAGTGGCCGCCAGCAGCCCTCCAGGATTGCAGGCAGAATTCTCTCCCAGCCAACAACTGAACCTGGAATCTTCTGCATGTGTGACCCTTCCCCGTCCTTTCTAGACAAACAAGTTTTGGTTTTTAAGTCCTTAATTTTAAAAACAAGAGCATTTTATTTTTCTGCTGCCTGCATTTAAATACTTTAAGACTAAGATTTTGGAAATGGTACCCAAACCTTCGTCCAATATATGACAGAGAAGAGGTTTGCTGTGAGACAGAGCTGGCCCTACCATTAGGCAGAGGTAGGCAACTGCCTCAGGCAGCTGATTTGGGGTATCATGAAAGGGGAGCATATTGTTAGCTATGAAATTTACTGTTGCTGTATTTTTACAGTCAGGAAGGGATTGCACAAATCCTCGATTGTGAAATTTTCTGTCTCAGCCACCTTGGATACAAAACGGCATGACACTTGGGGAAGATTGAAGATCATTTGCTGCTGCACCTCAGGTAGTAACATGTCTTGGACCCACCCTGCTGTACATACATATTCACATCATATTGCTTAATGCTTAAAAGTAGTAAGGCTTCAAAGCTTTAATCAAGTGCTGTTTGAATGAAGGCCAAATTTTGAATGTACAAATAAAGCCACTGGACCCACATTTGTACATATTACGTTAACAATGTAAGCCATCTCCTTCCTTAGCAATCTGGAAGCATTTTGAAAAGAACAAGTGCCCGAGAATATATATTTGTTTTGTTCCCAACAAGGAAGACTAAAGTACTGCTTCTCAAACAGGAACTTTTCATGAGATAAGAAAAGTTATTTATACAAGTACATTATTTCTAGTGATGGCTGCTTCCCTGTTCCATCAGACTCAAGAGCCCATTGGACTTGAATGATTGAGATTCAATCATTCGGCAAAGTAGCAAGTTTGAAAATGACTGTCACTTTTCACTCTGTCTCTATTATAGCGCTCGCCTATTCCTGTTATCAACGTATCCAAAGCGAGTTATTAAAGTCTCTTTTCACTAGGAATTACCAGGGCTTCTGCCTGTTTATTAAACTGAACTCTCTAATCCCTCAGTCACTGAACATTTAGTCATAATTTGTTCTCACTTTGAGAGCTGCAGTACAATGTGATGTACTGTGGAATGAGAAAAGTAATCTTTTTTCGCCAGCTGCTATCCTTCTGTTTTCCCTCTTTGAATTTATGGATTGAGCTGTTTCCTACCAAATACCAAGGTAGATCAGGTCTACCTTGGTGCAGGTTTAATCTGTAGGGGCTCTTTGATTGACTGCTAATCTTCAGACAAAGCTAGTCCTGGCCCTGTGCTTACATATAAGCTCAAATTTCAAGGGCAGTTGAAAAAAGAAGAGTCACTGCCACACTAGATATTTATGTAATGATGTCCTTTAAAAATCCTAGTAAATGGCAGTTCTATAGTGTTGTAAGTCCAGAGTCTCTTGAGCAAAACAATTCTTTATAATTACAGTGGTACCCCGCAAAACGAACGCCTCGCGAGACGAAAAACTCGCAAAACGAAAGGTTTTTTCGTTTTCGAGTTGCCTCGCAAGACGAATTTCCCTATGGGCTTGCTTCGCAAAACGAAGCTTGCCCCGGGGACAGCGGGTCTTCTCTTTTGAAGCAAGGGGCGGCCGGGAGATCGCTTCTCCCCACCGCCCCTTGCTTCAAAAGAGGTCCGGGGGCACCTGCCCCAGCCGCCGGGCTTCGTAGCGCTGCTGCGAAGCCGGGCGGGGGGGTGGGAACACCTTCTGAAGGCGGGCGGGGGGCGAAAGTCTTTGTCCCCCCCTGCCTGCCTTCCCAGGGGCTTTTAAATCGCCCCGGACAGTGGAGAAGTCCTCCGCTGTCCGGGGCGATTTTAAAATGCTGCCCGCCAGCATTCTAAGATCACCCGGACAGCGGAGAAGTCCTCCGCTGTCCCAGGGTTTTTTAAAATGCTGGGGGTGAGAAGAAAAGCCCTCCCCCCCCCCAGCCTTCAGAAGAGGTCCGGGGACAGACTGTCCCCGGACCTGGTCTGAAGGCGGTTTCCCTAGGAACGCATTAATTGATTTTCAATGCATTCCTATGGGAAACCGTGCATCGCAAGACGAAAAAACCGCAAGACGAAGAGACTTGCGGAACGAATTAATTTCGTCTTGCGAGGCACCACTGTATTTCAACCCTTTGCAAATCAAATATTGAAAGAAAAAAAGAAAAAATTGCCAGAGACAAACTGGCTCCTCTAAAGAGGCAACATGTGCTAAAAACCAAAACCTCTTCTGATAGCGAAACAAGACATTATACAGAAGTTCTTATGTGCAGAGGGCCCAACTTGGAAGTGGGGTTTCCACAAATTAAATGTAAATTCACCTACAGAGCACCTATATTTTTAGCCAACTCTCTAGTTCTAGTGACTACGGCTATAATTGTGTATTTATTTATTTAAAATGTACCCTACTTCTCCCCTCCACAAAACAACCAACTGCAATCCAAACAAATGATCAGTCTAAAGACAGCAGCCAAAACAACAACACGCAAATTGCAGGTCTCAAAATCAACACCTCAAGCAGTAACAGACTCAAAAGCTTATTTAAACATGAATCTTTTCAATTAACAGTGTTTAATTAAAGAGAGGGCGATAACCTAATCTCTTGAGAGAGAGTTTTCCACTTTTGGGGCAACACCACAGAAAAAGCCCTAGTGCACATTAATCGAATGAGATAGTCTCCTATGTATGCATAGGAGTGCAAGGTTTGTGAACATTTTTGTAATGCCACCCAAAAACAACTTTTGCAGCTAAAATTTTACACATCCCCAAAATTCAACATGGCACTAGTCCCACCCCCAAACTGGTAAATTTTCTGTTCTCTCCTGGAAGTTAGTCCCCCTGAATTCAGTAGGCCTACTTACTTCTGTGTAGACATGTATACTATTGGAGGGCATGTATAGCTCTGTGACTGGGTCAAATATTATATAAGAACAGGCAAGTCCAGTGCCCTGGACAAATCAGTGGCTAAAGAAACAACAGGTTTGGAAAATATAAAATAGTACAGATATGCTTTTCATCCTTTCCCTTCCCCGTTTCGTTTTCTAAAATGTCCTTTTAAAATAAGTGTTCTTTCATTTAATCATACTCTGCTTGATGAAACAGCTCATTGAATCACAAGTGCCATCATAGTATATGTGCAGGCTGCTTTATAAATATAATTATTGTTATTTATTATTCATAATCACAGCGCATGATTATGCCACTTGAATAGAGAGAGTATATCTGTGTATGTGCGTTTTTAATTTTATTTTTCTATTTAAGATTTCATTTCCACGGGAGCTGTCATATTACTGGGTCAGTTTCTTGCTACCTAACCACGTGTGGCTTAGTTCAAGTTTATTAACAATAATCCCTGATTAGGTTGCCCCTAATCGTCTTATATTCAGAGATTTGTCTGTAACACAAACACATAACTGTTTATTTTGAGATTGTGGAAATCTAGGGCTACCTTGCTTGATCAAAAGCAGAATTCTGAGCTGCTTCTCATTGTGGTAAGTACAATCTTTATAAAAAAAATACCAAGGAGCAATAGCTTATTAAAATATAGTATATCTATTGTTTACTGTGTCTGTATTTATTTTGTCCTTCCCAAAGAGTATATCTGTATTATTTGGTTGTTTTGTGCATTGTTAGTTTTCCATATTCCCTCAGAAAAGCCACACTGGTGCAATTATGCCAGAGGCTGACGAGAGCCAAAGTATATGGAAGGGACAAGCATAACAAAGGCGTATTACAAATTTTGATCAAAGACCTGCCTGGTCATTACTTTCAGAAAGCTTTTCTTCAGCTAGTCAGAGCAAAGGCAAGTATCACTGCTGCTTCAGGTGTGGTTTAAAAGTGACATGCTAAGGCAGGGATGGGGAACCTTTTTTCTTTTTAAGATAGAAGACCTTCCCAGCAACCCCACTTGCCAGTGATGGGCAGGGCCAGAGACAGGGTGGAGAAATGAAGGTCAAGTTTAGCTATCCTCCGTCTAAGCAAGCAAGCAAGCAAGAATTCAAACATGCATTCCAGCCAGGTCAAAACACTCGAGGATGCTGCAAGCCAATGTCAATGTGGCTTGTGAAGAGCAGGTGTGAACGAAGGCATCGTGACACCTGAGGTGGGGCGTTGCTACATAGGGCGCATGTGCGGTGTTATGTATAAGGCATGCGCTGTACGTAGCGACGACGCCCATGCGCTGTACATAGCGGTTTGGCGGCGGCACTCAGTGCCAGAATCCCACTGCCGTCCATACAGTGCTCAAGTGGCGCTGGTGGCAAACTGCTATGTACAACGCATGTGTGGCATTGTTATGTGCGACGCATGCATGCGATGCTGCACATGCACTGTACATAGTGGTTTGCCACCGGCACCGGGATCCTCTGCTCACAGCTGCAGCCACGAACGGAGGATCCTCCACATGTGGCTGTAGTGGCGCGATGGCTGCTCCCGCCGCCATGCCCGGGCCGGTGCGGCAGGGCAAGCACCCCGCGGGGTGCCGCCTTGTCACCCTCCCAGATGTGGAACCCGAGGCGCACTGCCCCACCCCCAGCCCCCGTTGTGACGCCACTGGTGAAGAGGGCTGTGTGGCTGGGGAGGAGATGTAGCCTGGAAAAAGTCCCTAAGGGCCATACAAAGAGATATTGAGGGCCACATCAGGCCTCACAGCCTGTGATTCCCTTCCCGTTGAAAAGTGGCACTGGTTAATCAATGGCTGCCCTGTTCTTCCTCTTTCAGGCAGGAGGGAGCCTTAGCTCAGCAGGAGAGTACATGTTTTGCATGCTCTTCTAGAGAAAGGATCTCTAAGGGAAAGACAGGGACGCGAGTGGTGCTGTGGGTTAAACCACAGAGCCTAGGACTTGCTGATCAGAAGGTCGGCGGTTCGAATTCCCGCAACAGGGTGAGCTCCCGTTGCTTGGTCCCGCTCCTGCCAACCTAGCAATTCAAAAGCACGTCAAAGTGCAAGTAGATAAATAGGTACCGCTCCAGCGGGAAGGTAAACGGCGTTTCCATGCACTGCTCTGGTTCACCAGAAGCGGCTTAGTCATACTGACCACATGGCCCAGCAGTGGCGTAGCGTGGGGGGTGCAGGGAGGGCCGGCAGCACCGGGCGCAACATCTGGGAGTTAGGGTTAGGGGGAGCAAATCCATGGGTTAGGGGGCACAAATCCACTGGTTAGGGGGCGCAAATTACTTGCCTTGCCCCGGGTGCTGACAACCCACGCTACGCCACTGTGGCCCAGAAGTTGTACACCGGCTCCCCGGGCCAATAAAGCGAGATGAGCACCACAACCCCAGAGTCGGCCACGACTGGACCTAATGGTCAGGTGCCCGTTTATCTTTAACTAAGGGAAAGATGCATGCCTGAGACCTTGGGGTACTGCTGTCAGTAAAGGCATTTAATCATTTGGGTGTTGTTTTTAAAGTGAGCATAAGGCTATGATCAAGCCGTTAAACAGGCTTAAAACAATGGAGCAAGGAATCTGCTCATTGGGGGCAGAATCTCTCCCTTCTACATCGCCAGAAAACATATGTGACAGTCCAACACCTATACTCTTTCATCCAAACAGTTTTCCCACCCACCCCTTTTCTTGTAGTAAATTCTCCCAAAGAAGTGGGTCTCTCAGCAGTGCTCTTTTCAGCTGAGCACCTAGACTAAATTCTCTCTAAAGATCTTAAAGATTTCCCAAACCCTTCTCAGAAGTGGTAGGGTTAAGGATTTTGGAGGCTTTAATTAGCTTCATTCCAGAGTTTATATATTTCTGGAGATTACTCTGAGGCGGCTAAACCTCCAGTTCAGCCGTTCCTAAGTACCTTGGGCTAATCTTCCACCAGAAGTGCTCATTGTTTGCCCCAAATTCCAGGAGCTTTATGGGAAATAAGTTAGTACATTCAAATCAAATCAGTGCACTAATGATTTCCTGTGAAACATGCCTACCTACAAACAGCATTCAATAAGAATCTTTCGTTGCTCTGTTGTATACACAGCCCGATCCTTTACATATTAACTCACAACTGAGGTCTCCTTGTCTAACTGTTTACCTCATGCTTTTACAAATTTGAATGCCTTTGAAATGTTACAAATAAGTTGCAGTTGAGGGCCAACCTGAATAAAACATTGTAGGACAGGCAAGCCCCACCTCAAATTATTGCTCACATGACGCGACACATGCACACCATTTGAATGACAATGCCCATCAACTTTTTGGGGGGTGGGGGAACTGCCCCCCTCAAATATTTCAAGGAGGGGACCTCAGCCCCTAGCCCCTAGGAGTTGGCTCCTACGGCCATGTGATAAAACTCAGGTATCTCTTTTTCCCTTTTTTGCTGTACAATTTTGGTGCGGCACTATGTAAACAACTTGACTGACATTCTGAGACTGGAAGGAAAGACCTAATAGGATGCCTAATAGGCCATTCAGCATCCTTTTCCTCCCCTCCCTGCTTCCCCAAATACTTGTGAATTCTTTTTCATGCAAAGCTTCCAGAGCACTTTACAGACTTGGCAGCAGGCATTTATAGAATGACCTCGCCACAAGGGATGGTGTGTGTTTTTTCTCCCTCTCCTCCTTGGTTAGCAGTTAGTTTATGCCCTTAGGAATGAGACTTCATGCTCACTCCAAGATTTTAAAACACACTTACATAATCACAGCACTTCTTGTTAACTATTTAAGCATTCCACCCAGCCCTGTGACAAGACTATGCTGGTGTGTATATATAGGATGTCCTCCTAACTTCCCATTCCTTAATATTTGCTCTGGGCTGATCCAAGATGCAAACCCCAGAATGCTCGTTTTATCGCCTGCTCCACCCTCCTGCTTATCTCCACTTCACATGGGTCAATAAAACAAGGTGTCACATCTGCAACATACTTTTAAAGCACTCTTATACCAGTCATGACTTCCACCAAAAGAATCCTAGGAACTGTAGTTTGTTAATGGTGCTGAGAATTCTTAGGAGGTTATTCACAGAGCTCCCTGGTCAGCGGTGGAAAATCTCAACATAGCCACACCTCTGTTCAGGTAAACACCATTTGCAAAGCATGAGTTTCTAGACACTAACTTGCTCCTTGTTCATGTTTAGACTTAATGCACAAAATAAGGAAGGTACTGGGTACAGGAGAGGCAAGTTAACCCTGTAGAGCCAGACATGTTGGGGGCAAGATATTGGAAGTCTAAGGGGAATCCTTGGGCCCTGGAATATCATATTGCCAATACTCACAGCTCGCAGGTTCCTAATTGAAGAACAAGACAGCAGTCAATATCTAACCTCCTTCTGCCTGCTTGCTTCCAAAATCTCACTGATTGCCTAAGAAAGTGGTTCAAGCAAACCTCCTAGCCAGATTTCAGAGCTGTCTTTAGCTGACATGACTCGACCTCAGACTTCGTGTCGGCTGTCCTATGGTATCAGATGACATTCTGCTTTTTGTTTTGATTCTACCTCTCTTGTCCCTAAAGAGATGTCTTCTTTCCGCTCCCTTTGTACCAGCAAGTGTCTGATAGTCACTTCTGACATTGTCAGGTTGATTTATCTTAACTGGACCAGAAGAATTTTCTGCAACACTTCCCTGTAGGATGTCTCATTGTGCCCTGTAACGATAACTTTCTGCATCCTTTTTCGTTGGGACCTCAACAGGGTTGGAAGATGGAAATGCCTTCCTAACCCACTGCAGCTTCCCATGTACTGAGACCCTGGCTGCGTGTTACCTCATCACATGGAACTGTTCTGAAGAAGAGCAAGACTCTGACTGTTGAGAATTATGTAGATTCTTCAAGGAGAAAGTTGGAAGGGATTGTAGACCCATTGATCACCTTTCTCCAGTATTCATGCTTCTCGTAGCTCCACTGACCACCTTTCTCTGCTGTTGACACATAACTCTCTCTCAGTTAGTGGCTATTTTTTCCCAAGGAGTTGGAAAGAGCAACCACAATCAGCTGCCAATGAAAGAAAAGGTAAACAAGAGATGGAACAGATAGCTGTGCAATCCCCTCCAGCTTCCTCTGGCTGTCTTTGAGGGAGCCATTAGAATTCTCAGTAGTCAAGTCTGGTCTATACAAGCAACAAAAGGCCTTTCAAAGAAAGGGGCAGTGAGACTGCACCCAGGGCCCCATTCCACAGTTATGTGACATTGGCCCCCATCTTGATGTGGCATGGCTTCCCCTGGGGGTATGCAAAAAGGACCCTGTCATGTGTATCCTGGAACTGTGAAGTGACTAAGGTCATACCCTTACTGAGGTCATGTCCCTATTTTCTCCAAGGAAAAGTGGGACATCCTAAGGAAAAGTGGGACATTTCATGATTAAATCAGAAAAATATTGTAAGTGGGGGTTGGGGAGAGAGAGAGAGAGACATCTCAAACTGTTACATATTGTACCCAAAGGGTCCCCCCCCCCTTATTCACTTTTTGGCAGGTGCCCCACATTTGATTCCCAGTAAAATACAACAGAACAATTTTTAATGTGTATTTTTAAAGCATTCAAAGAAATGGCAACAAGCACAATATCATGGGGAGCCAGACTTGAGTATTCAAAAATGACAAACACACACATGAAATGAATAGACTTGGGAGCTTGTGTCTGCCTACAGAGTTGTACTTGATCATAGATAAAATGCAAGCTCCCAAGACTTGAACGCCTGTAGACGTGTGAGTGGCTGCCACAGCGGCATTTAGCGTTCGGAAACCTTAAACTGCAGTTTGACAGAGAGCAGCAAACTGCCAAGTATGAACTTGCTCATGCACCTAATGGGGCATTTGAATGCCACCTGCGCCCACCTCACTCCTGCCAAAGTAATAATTCCAGACATATGATATAAACTATAATGCTTCCATCCCCAGTTCTGTTTACTGTGTTTCACAGAATTCAAGCGGCTGCTATAGGTATATCTTTATCCTGGCAGCATCCTACTTTCCCATTGAATTTGACAAGTTAGCATCTCTATACTCGAGACTCAAACATTACAATTCTCTTAGGTGTTATCTGGGAGATGGCCCAATCTGAAACAGCTACTGACCAACTGCAGAGGTGCTATTTAAGAGGGCCAAAAGATATGGAGCTAGAAAAAACGGCCTCTCCTTTTTTGCAAGTTAGGCACAATCCTACGCATGTTGACTCAGTACGCAAATCCTACTGTGTACTGTACTGTGAGGCTTGCTCCTACATAAGTGTGACTAGAATCAAATCTTGAATCCTGAATATATCTCAAAGCAGGCATTTCACCCATGTGAAATGATCCCCCTACTGATTCCAAAATTGGCATCTCCGATCAGCAGTACTTGACCAAGCAACAGTTAGGGAATAAACCCCAAATCTAGATCTGGCCCTCCATCTACTTTGGCACTCCTGGTCCTAATAATGTCATACCGTCAACAGCTCATTCACCTGCATGCTTTCAGCAGATTACATCGGCCAAAAATGTATGCATCTTCCACAATAAACAGCTGCCTCCTACTTGTTCCACTGTATTCCTGTTTTGTATTCTAGCTGCTCATACCTCAGGCAGGCAACGCGTCATACTTATTTACTCATGTCTGCACTCCAGTTATTTGCCATTGTCCATTCTCACGTTGGGAAGATAGAAACATCCACCCTGTGGAACCCAAACCAATCACTACTATGTAGAGTTTCGTATGGAAAACTAGTCGGCAGGTACTAAATCACATCAGTCCTTGCGTGCACATTCATGCACCTTTTCTTTGGATCTGGATGATGGTTAGGCTACAGGTTACAACAGCAGCTAGGGCTGAAGGCCCAGCCAGCATTACTTCTGCTGCAATGGTGCTGTCAGTACAAGACTTCCAGGCAGAAGTCCATGGCTCCCCTCTGCAGAAAGAGCAGGAAGCCCTCCCCTCCCAATATAGTACAGCTGGCTTGCCACAATCGGGAGTGAAGTAATACACCTAAGAGCACTTCCCTGCAACACACACAAATAGCACCAGAGTCCAGAGTCTAAAATTATCTACATTGCACCACTGCTCTCTTTCCTGCAGTTTAAATCCCCCATGAATCAGGCACACACAAAGCACTTTTTAACCCTTTCCTGCTAAGCACAAACAACAAATTCTTCCCTGATTCTGCCTGGGTCCTTGTATACAAGAGTAAGCAGCCAAAATGCATAAAAGGAAACTTCTGCCAACAGTGTTGCTACTCTTGGGAAGACAGGCTTAAGAATCCTTTGCCTGTAGGCCAAAGTTTATGTTACATTAAAAGCACTTCCAACGTTATTTTCAGAGCAATAAGGAAAACGTATTTTCCGTATGTGCCATGTCAGGTTGGATTTACACCATCTTTGGAACTGGTACGAATGTATAATGGATGTGAAGTGTCAATTATTTTTCTGCCATGATTTTGGTTTGTTACTTTTTATGGAAAGGGGATCTTCGTCAACAAGATGTGTTCCACTTTACCAGTTGTGCACTAAAGACACATGCCAGCTGGATGATAGCACTGAAAAGCGGTTGTTTCCGCATGACAACCGATTAGATCCAATGCCCATTCAACTGTGTCAAGTTCCATCCCATCCTTTTTCAACACAGCGGTCTCAGTCCAGCAAAACTCCTCATATGACAGCAAGAGGTTACGTTTATTTATTTCATAAAAATTATACACTGGTTGATTGTTTGTTTGGGGCGGGGACTCAAAGCGGATTTTAAATACAGTGGTACCTTGGTTGTTGAACACCTTGGTTGTCAAAAAAATCGGCTCCCGAACGCCACAAACCCAGAAGTGAGTGTTCTGGTTTGCGAACATCCTTTGAAAGCCGAACAACCAACGTGGTTTACACGGCTTCCGATTGGCTGCAGGAAGCTCCTGCAGCCAATCAGAAGCCTTGGTTTTTGAACCGTTCCAGGAGTCAAACGAACTCTCAGAGCAGATTAAATTCGAGAACCAAGGAACCACTGTCCGTGTACATGGGGTAGGGGGTTCCATCCATTATCATTAGTTCTTTTCACACCAATTTGCCACAAACAAGTATTCAGAAGAATTTGACATTTCACTTGGCACTAGTGGAGATAGGAGATGACAACTTGTGTTTTCAATTCTGAGGGGCTTTAGAAACCTATGGGGACGGACGGAATTGAAAGGGGCACAGGAAGTGTGCACAGATTCTACTGATATAAATGAGTTCGTTTACAACAGCCTTCCTCAATCAGGTGCACTCCAGATGTTTTGGACAACTTTCATCAGCATGGCCAATAGCAAGTGATAATGGGAGTTGTAGTCCTGCATCTAAAAGGCACCAGGTTAGGAAAAGCTGGTCTACCTACCAGACATGATTCTTTGATCCCTTGTATAGGAAAGGGAAATCTGGCTCAGGAAATAAGTATAATATTTTGTGTTAATTAGCTGTGGAGGGTGAATGGTAGTGAATAAGCAAAACAAATAAAATACCACAGAAATGCATTTGGTAGGGTTACCATTCAAACAGTGAAAATCTGGACAGAAAAGTTGTTGCGGTATTCCGGATATGTCTGGGAAATTCCAGCCGTATGGTAACCCTACATTTGGATTGTGATGATCTTCCCCACCAAGAGATTTTCAAAGATTAAGTTCAAAATAAACATTTTATGTAATTCAGAAGACACATGCCAGTATTACATACCGTATTTTTTCAACCTAAAAGGAGCTTACAGAAAGTAATTTGTCTGTCCTTTTTTCTCTCTCCCTTTAATTAGCAATATAATTATTTTGAATAGTTAATTCTCAAGGAGGATGTACTGAATTGTGAGCAAACCTAAGTGAATGTTTACTAGATAACATGCATTAAACAAGCCATGAACAATAGCACAAAAACATTATGGAATTCTGCAGCGTGGCGTAATGCAGCTGTCCAAAAATAAAAATAAAAGACTCAAAATTACTTGAAATTTGGAGATGTCACAATTTAGTAGCCACAAAATAGTGAGGGATGTTGTTTTGTTTGTTACTATGTTATAGATTTCTGTGTTTTTATATTGTAAACCACCTGTGATTCTCAGATGAAGGGCAGTACAGTGGTACCTCAGGTTAAGTATTTAATTCGTTCCAGAGGTCTGTTCTTAACCTGAAACTGTTATTAACCTGAAGCACCACTTTAGCTAATGGGGCCTCCTGCTGCCACCACGCTGCTGGAGCACGATTTCTGTTCTCATCCTGAAGCAAAGTTCTTAACCCAAGGTACTATTTGTGAGTCTGTAACATGAAGCATATGTAACCTGAAGCGTATGTAACCTGAAGCGTATGTAACCTGAGGTACCACTGTACAGAAATTTAATTGTTATTACTAATAATAAAGTAAGGTTTTCAGTGGCAATCAGGCAAATGGGTACCACTATGGGCACAATTTAAGTACGCGCCAGCAATATACATACATGATGGTGATCAAAATTTTCTTATTTATACCCTGCCCATCTGGCTGGGTTGCCCCATCCACACTGGGCGACTTCCAACCATATAAAAACATAATGGTAGCAATATTCAGGTATTATATCAGGGTTTCTAACCTTTCGTGGACAGTGGGCACATTTGGAACTTTGATGGCTGCCATGGGAGTGTAGCATAACACAAAATGGTTGCCATGGGAATGTGGGGCAACACAAAATGGCTTCCACACCTAAAGGAGCAGACAAAGAGATAGGACCACAAATTAGTGTGGGCATGTGCAATGGGGGAAAGGTGCCTACATCAGCCAATGCAACACTCAAAAAGAGAAGCTCTGTGTACCTCTTCTTTGTTCAGAACAGAAGAGAGAGTGTCCACTGAATATGCTGGCATCCACTAAAATGTGGGCTTATTTAAGAGAGTGTTTTATGTATGAAAGGGTGAGCCAGTGCAAACAGGAACTGCGCAGGAAGAGCAAAGAATCTTTAACACAGTGTAGATTTTTGAGGGGATATGTAATTAGACATTTCTCAGGCACCACAGGAGATACCAGCAGGCACCCTGGCACCATGCTGGCGGACCCTACATTAAGTTCTCTGTGCTGAAATAAAGCTGCATGGGGGAAAGGGGGGGTGGACGCCACTGCCAATGTCCTCCTCCCCACCAGCTTCACTTCCCGTTGTGTAAAAGAGGCATCTGGAAACATTCAGCATTTCCAATAGGAGCCTGTGTGCTGATGCATTCAACTGAATGTAGCTTGAAGACTCTTTCAGAGTCAAAGGTGAAGCCACCAGTTACAGGGAACCCCCATGCCACCCTCAGTGAGTTTGATTTAACACAGATAACCATGCATAAATATGGCTGTAGAGAATATACTGTATTCAATACAGGAACCATTGACTATCAGATGGGTCAAGCTGAAAGGCAAAGAATGATGCAGTTATAATGTAGCACCAAACCTGAGCATGAAGAAGGGTGAGAAATTAGTCTTGAATGTAGCAGCAGGGGTCCATCTGTTCAATTTCTGACGTATTATTTATCATACTAAAGTAGGTCATTTTTAATCGTGCTTCTCCATTCCTTCTAGCTCACAGGAATATACATCATGCCTTCTCCTTGCCAAGAAAAAGAAGAAAAATCAATAAAGGCTAAATAAAATTTAAATCAGGATGTTCCAGTTTGACACACACAAGGTCTAAGAGTGCTGGTATATTGTCAGTACGAAAGCATTCCTGATAGGCCTGGGCATACAACTCTAAGTGCAACTCTAAGGAGCTCAAGCTGGGATTTTCTGCTTTAGCCATGACCCTGTTGCCCTTTGCTTCTGGCTGAATTTAAAAGCAAACCTACCAGATTTGCACTTTCTGAAACAATATGCAAACTAAAAAAAAACACCGACCATTGTTCACAATTCACACCTCAGAATTTTGCAGTGCAGTTCTATGTTCAAGTAACCTGTACAAAAAGACATATACTAGGATAAGTGCGCATAAAAATGCATATATCAGTGATAAAACATACACATGTGTCTTATATTATGGGAAATTGTTTTGCAAAACATGTTTATTAGGCAAAATTTCCTAGAAAAATGTCTGTATTGGGAGAAATTTGCACTAAATTGGTGATGAATTTCCATGAGCACTTAAAGCAATCTGATGTATCCTATCGCCCCAGGGATGCCCTTTCAGGGGCCACGGGATTGCAATCTAAACTGTTTGTGTTTTGTTTTCTGGTTTATGTAGCCCTGACAAAAATAACCTATGTATTTTATTTTATACACCATGAGCTTTGGAATGATTCCTTCTTGTTGAAATTTGTTTAAACAACATCAACATCTCTGGCAACACTTGCTGCAGATGTATGTAGTCACAACAGCTGAAGATCTGAGAAAACCACATTGTATATTCTAAAGCAGGGGTCAGCAAACTTTTTCAGCAGGGGGCCATTCCACTGTCCCTCAGACCTTGTGGGGGGCCGGACTATATTTTTTTTGGGGGGGGATGAACGAATTCCTATGCCCCACAAATAACCCAGAGACGCGTTTTAAATAAAAGCACACATTCTACTCATGAAAAAACACTCTGATTCCTGGACCATCCACAGGCCGGATTTAGAAGGCGATTGGGCCGGATCTGGCCCCTGGACCTTAGTTTGCCTACCCATGTTCTGATCAATACAAACCAAAACACTACACTTGCAGAGGTTTCCTGTTTTGCTCATCTGAAGGCAAAAGCTCCTTCAACTGCATGTCTGAGCTCATGATGGAGGATGGTGAAGCTATTGCCTTGGTCCAACAAGTGAAACACATGTGTTTACCAGAACTAGAAAGACCTGAGCCAGGAGGCAGAAGCCCCACTAAAATCACCTTCAAAACCACATGTGGATGCACGAGTGGACTGAATCCAGTTCTTTGCCTGAACTGATTATTGATGCTCTTCAAAACCGTTTGATAAGGCCTCATGTTTGCACTCTCATTTTCACCTTTTAGACCCTTGTTCCCACGCCCTGAGAGACACATCCGCAGCACCTGCTTGCGCATGATCTTCCCTCTGCTGTACGGGAGCCACAGTTCATTGCTTATTTACATACACCCCACAGAGATGCTTTCATCAAACCCAAAACACATACACACAACCATGCCTGCTGTTGTGTATCTCCACTTCCACATGCAAAATGAGTGCTATTAGAAACAGGTCTTAAATTCCAAGTCCCTGAGTGGGTCAGCTGCAGTCAAATGCTGGGTTTACATCCAGACGCAGCGGATGTTGTACAGTTCCCCTTTGCTTCTCTTGCCCAAGATGCTCTTGGCAGAAAGATGGGCCTCAGGTGGGCAACCGGGATGAGCACTGATTAGCTGGAAGAGGTAAAGAGATTTATACATCCAATATAATGAAACCTGTAAGATCCTGTATAACTTGCTCATTGCTAATCTCCTTCCAACTGTGCTTTGGCAGGGAACACCAAGCCTACTCCAGCCCAATATGCTGCTCTGTATATTTCTCTGGTAATTAACCTTGACAATTTGAAGTGTACAGCTTCAGCCTGGGTATCATGCTCGTCCCTACCCTCTGCTGCTAAAATAAAATTATATCTTTGCTCATCCATTCATTTTACATGTAGAAAGACAGATGGTTGCTCTGGATTGTTCCGTGCTGCAACAGATGCCGTAATTGAGGGCTGGGAAACTCTGCCAAATTAATTAGATACCCTTACCAATTTGGATGGAAAGGACAGTGCATTACCATTCCGCGCTGTAGAGCTTCTGACACATTGGGGTTATCTTTGTTGAATTTGCAGGTTTCCTTGGGAACTCTTCCCATTGTTCAAGCTGGGACTAGAACCGCTTGCATCACCGAGGGATTTGCCAGGTGCTGAACGGTGAAGACGCAAGAGCAGCAAAACGAAGGAGAAGGGAGAATTGGAGGACAAAAGCAGACGTGTATCCAAGTGTTTATAGAAAAGTCAGTATATCCTCACTCCCATTCATCCATTAAAAAAACAGGTAAGGAAACGGACCACTGTTATTCTAATGAGCAAAATGCCCTTCTCAGTATGATGGACAGGGAGGATGTGAGGAACTGGGTATTACATGGACCCCTAAGTGTGCACACATGTACAGAGGGTTTCTCTGCATGCCTTAAAACGGAAGCAACGCCCAAAGGTGGCTTCAATTCAGATCCTGTTCAGTGCACGGTGCTATGCAAAAAAATAAATAAACTCAGTCGAAGTGGCCTAATGAGCAAGACCGTCATAGAAGAGAGAGAAAGCTGACTTAGAATGGAGCATCAAATTTTATTTTACCCTCAAACCAAGGGGAGAAGAGAAAACAATAAAGAAAAAAACATGGTCTTCTTAAATAAAGAGTCCTGTTGGATCAGATCAATGACTCAACTAGTCCAGCATCCTCTTCTTGAGGTGGCCCAAGCAAACTGCCTCCAACAATGGAAGGACAACCTAGTCATTTTGGTTTGTAGCCATGTGCTAGCTCACCCTGCCATCTCTGAGAAACGTATTACTGCAATGATTTTATCAAAGAAAACCAGTTATTTATTAAAATATTTATATGCTGATGCATCATAAAAATAATAATAATCACAGGGGTTTACAATATAAAACAAAAACCAGACAGTAAAGCCATAAAAGTTAAAAACAAGTTAAAAGCAATAATTAATAAATAAATAAATAAATAAATAAATAAATCAATAAATAAATAAATAAATACATACATCTATAGACAATTGTGGGGATGTACTCTTAATGGCCTGCCTAGGGCTGGCAGAATAGAAAAGTTATTAGCAGGTGTTTAAAAGGTGGCACAGAAGGAGCCAATGTGTATCTATTGGCAGAGTCTTCCACAGCTGATAACATGAAAAGCTTGGTTTATCACTGTTGTCGGTTGACAACACCAATTCAGGGAACCATCAGAAAAAGTGCCGATAATTCATGAAACGAAACAACTTTTTTCAAACAAAGACGCAATTCATGTGAGATTGAGAAAGCATTACAACTTGAACCTGGCTTTAAGCATTGCTGAGTTCAAGCTGCATCGATTCAGAATATGACTAGGCCAAGCTGATTCCATTCCACTTTCTAAGAAACAAATACCCCTCTCTTATTATCACTTATTACTCTCATACGGGACTGCTTTGACACACAGGAGCTGGCAGAAGGGAAATGACACAGCAGTTTGAAGGATAGCTATTGCACTAATGGCAAGACTGGAGAGTTCTCAGCACTGGCATACTTGAACAAGAACTAGTATTAAGGGACAAACTTCACCTATTTCAGGATATGTGTGATTCTTCTTAAAGGCAGCCATGTAGTGAAGGGCCATTTGGATCAGGGCAGGCAATTTACCAGGGCAAAACTTCTCCCTCCCAGTGCTGCTGTGAGCTGCATTCTTTCATAATACATGCTATGGCTCTGATCTCAAACACCATGCTTCAAAAAGGTGTGTTTGCTTTTAGGGAAAGGAGGAGACATCGGGAGATCCAGGCATGGAGCTTAGTAGTTTGAGCCAAAGACAGTTGTACACAGGACCATAATGACATGAAGTAGGATACCCAGAATTTTAAGGGAAGGATCCAGGTTTGATGCCCTATGACAAACATTGGAGAGCTACTGCTAGCCACTGTAAGGAACAGTGGGCCAACTCTGGATGGAGAAGTTTCCTATGCTTAGGCC
The DNA here is from genome assembly GCF_964188305.1 of Podarcis bocagei. Lineage (NCBI taxonomy): Eukaryota > Metazoa > Chordata > Lepidosauria > Squamata > Lacertidae > Podarcis > Podarcis bocagei. Next base: position 40,573,902 of record NC_138130.1, read on the forward strand.
GTGGCAGGTCTACTTATTACCAGTGCCACTTAACTCAAAACAATACGTGGCAATGTTATGTGTGAAGACTTCCAGATGGGTCCCACCAGTTCTTTTGACTGCTTTCATACCTCTAGCAGCTACTACTAGGAGTGCCTGGTGGAGAATGTCTACATGAAGTGGGTCCAATTTGCTGCATATAAAACCTTCATGGGAACCAGTCACCATACAGAGGTTGTTTCAAGTGGTGCTCAAGAGTCAGAGAACGGTGGCTGATGATGTTTATAGGCACAATATGTGCTTCCGCCAAAGCTTTCTGTTTTCCACAGACTAATGACTTATTGGTCCAAAATGCCTTTAACTATTAGCATCAGATGCATGCTTCTACAACAGAGTATAGTGTCATTTTAATAAATCTCCTCACATAAGAAAGTACATTTTAGGCAAGTTTGGGTCATTTTGTCTCAAGTTCTTTGCAGGGCTTTTTCCCTCCTCATAGAAAGGGACTAGAAAGGGTGCAAGAGAAACTTAATAGCAAGAGACAGCCCTGTCACAAAAATTAGTCACTCTGCAAGGGTGGTTTTCTCCCCATTCTGTCGCCATGCCAGATAGATATAGAAAACAGCATGTAAGAAGAATTCGGTCAAACCTTTGACTGTTGTAACTTTAGGTTAGCTTTATTTCTAATAAGTTTCAGACAGGTTTTTGAAGCCCTCTGTTAAAACTACCCTGTCAAATTTGTGGTGTTTCTTAGAACGGGGAGAAAGAACATAAATGATTGTGTCTTGCAGGAATGTAGGACTGCTCAAGTCGTGGAAAGCATGCCATGGAGAAAGCAACAGAAGGTTTTTGTGTGCACCTAGAAGGAGCCTAAGGTTGTTCACCTCAAGATAGATTTCTGCCTCTGTTTTCTTGTGGTGTAGTCACCCTGATCATGGCCCAGCTGAGGGTGAACACCAGTAACTGGCAAAGGTACATATATTAATACAGTGGTACCTCGGGTTACATACGCTTCAGGTTACATACACTTCAGGTTACAGACTCCGCCAACCCAGAAATAGTACCTCGGGTTAAGAACTTTGCTTCAGGATGAGAACAGAAACCGTGCTCCAGCGGCGCGGCAGCAGCAGGAGGCCCCATTAGCTAAAGTGGTGCTTCAGGTTAAGAACAGGTTCAGGTTAAGAACAGACCTCCAGAACGAATTAAGTTCTTAACCCGAGGTACCACTGTATAGCAGAGAAAAGTTTAAGATTGCTCTGTCAACTAAAAATTACCATTCTAATTTCATTGTTCTCTGGTCATGCCTCTGTGTCAGATATTCAAAGTTTACCAACGTTCCATCACGTTGGGGGGTGGGGTGGAGGAGAGTGAGTGTTTTCTTGTTATTGAGCTTTATTCAAAGCTATACTTAAAAGCCTTTAATACAGACACAACAGAGCTTGCTAATAAACAATTCAACTGAAAGGGAACCAATTTAAAGGAATGAGCATGTGCATTGCTACTGCTTATTCCTCCTCCCCATCACTTATAAATGTTGATATATTTGTGCAGAGGCTTACACTGCCGTGTTTGCAGATCACTCAGCATGCCAGACTATAAATTCATTATGTACACCATTTGCCACAATGATTTTGCAGGGGCAAAAAATTGTTTGCATAAACTTTTCTGGTCCAGGTTATTTCTTTGTGGTCCTGAGCTGTAGTTGCCCATATAAAAGTTGCCAGAGGTTCTGCTCTTGTCCAAACTCACTTCATTTTGCTCTAACATTGAAGATAAACTGTGTAAAACTGTAGATGAAGTTATGTGCTCTACAATGATCATAAAAGCATGAACATTTCTTTGTAGGGTTGTCAGTCTCTACTACCATATGTTTACTGGTCTCATGAGGCAAAAAACAGACAACAGATTCACAATTAGGTGGAAACTTTTCTTAAAATATTTAAAACTGGAGAAGAATAGTTATTACTAACTAAAACAATTACACTCATGAGAAGGGTTGCTACTTGAGGGTCAATTTCCAAATCTATAGTTCCATATGCTCCACATATTCCGTTTGAGATAGAACAGCACTTGGGGAAGCGTTAAATCAGCTGGATAAATTATTGCTGAATTTCACTTGAGTGTACATAGCTTCTGCTTCTCTTTTCTTTGCTTAATTCCTCAGCACTAAAGTGTATTTGTGCTGACATATTTTGCAAAATGAAAATGTAGGATATATTCTCCACAGCCAGGGCCGGATTTATGTATAAGCTAAATAAGTTTGCTTCCTTCCTCCCTCCCTCCCTCCCTCCCTCCCTTCCTCCCTCCCTCATAGCATACATGATGCTGCTTTCATCATCAGCTGGCTCCACAACCATCCACAATTGCTCTGCTTATGATCTGGCCTGGAATCTTATGCTGGAATAATCATATGCCACGTGATCTATGATATCATACATTACAAATACACCACAGTTTGCTATGCCCTTCATTGTAAGGAAACCACACCTGAGGTATGTGCTGCCACCCCTGAAACCTCTCACCACTCAGGGACTGTGGGTGTAGGAATGCTTCTTTGTGGGCATTCTAGGTGTAGTCTAAAACAGCACCTAGCAGAGCTCAATTGGCATGTCCTTTTCCACATTCCAGGTTTAGACTATAACTTAACGCAAATACTGCCACTGGCTACAACATCAGCCAACTTCACATCCTTGCTTTGTTTATCTTCTAGTATGATGAACACTTTTGGATAATGTAAAACCTTGTGCACTATTTTGTAACATTTTGGGTAGCAAATAATAATGGCATTGCTCTAATGTGAATTTTGGAATTTCTTTGGTGGTCGGTTATAGTCATATTAAAACAAACATAAATAATAAAACCAACGACTTGAAAATATTTTCCTGCATATCTGTAGGGCTTCCCCATCCTCTGCTTCCATTGACAGGGACCCATGTCTCCTCTTCCCTGGGCCTATTTGGTGTCCAATGCACATGACAGCCACTCTGTAACATCCCTTGGGTGAGGTCAATATGAAGAATGAGCTTACCTATCGTTTGTAGTCCACCCCTTGGTTCTGATCTTCAGGGAATACTCAGGAGACTCTGGTACCTTTGCACAAACACAAGCTTTTGAGGAACCATGTGACACAGTACCTCAGCTCTAAGGCCTGCACCAAACGAAAGAAAAAGAGAAACCTCTCAAAAACTAACAGTCCCTCTTAAAGCTCTAACACATCCACACGGTATATTTAAAGCACTATGGTACCACTTTAAACCATCATGGCTTCCCCCCAAGAATCCCGGGAGTTTGTGAAGAGTACTGAGAGTTTTTAAGGGACCCCTGTTCCCCCAGGCCAGCCCAAGAAACCTTGGCACCTGAGCCGAACCAACAAATGTGTACCCCTATCCCCAGCCTGGCCATGCAACCTGCCATTTTGTACAGCACCATGCACTCACCAGTCCTGGGTCAGCATGGCTAATGGTCAGGGATGAGATGACACGGAAAAGTCAGTGTGGTGTAATGGTGAGAGTGGCAGACTAGGGCCTGGGAGACCAGGGTTCAAATCCCCACTCATTTTAATGTTTGATGTATTATTATGTTTTTATACATGTTGGAAGCCAGAGTAGCTGGGATAACCTAGTCATATGGGTAGGGTGTAAATAAAGGAGTTGTTATGGAATAGGATGTCCCCATTTTCATTGCTGGAGGGTACGGTATGCTAGCTCTGTACTCCCAAGCCCCTCAGGAAGAAATTGCTACCCTCATTTTATTCCATAAAATACGGTACATTTGTCAAAAAGTAAAACCCTTTCCTCGCCACTTTTTAAGAATTCTGGTTACATAACAGGTGTTTGTGTGAAGTGTGAAGGAGTAACAGATAAATATGTGGCAAATGTAGGAAGTGTCTTATGGAAATTCCTGCTTTTGTTTTATCCTATACTCTGCTCTGGATAAGGTGGGACTAATTTTTATGAGTGCTGAATGAATACGCTGTCTTCTGCTTCAGTGCAGGGAATCTCTCCCCCCCCCCCCCCCGGCTAGTTAAAGACTTCTTGCACTTTAAATAAATCAGAGTAACTGCATAGGTTTGATGTGCAAGATTTTCTGTGAAATATTTATTTGGTGGGTAGCAGAAGAGAATTAGGGGAACATGTTAAGTGGATGGGTTTTTATACTGAAACGTCCTTTTTTAAAAAAGGTACCGTGAAGTGAGAGTGCTTGAAGTTTTAAAGATTCTGAAATATTTGATAAGGCTCTCAAGAACTTGCAACCATTATATTAATCTTTGTTATCAGTGGCACTTAGGTTCTCCTCCATTCACTCAATGAGTATCTTAAACAAACAGGTTTTGGCAGGGGACAAAACCAAAGCAAAAGCGTCAGACACATTTGGTGGTGCGGAGCATGATCAATGTAACCCAGCCAAGTGAAGCACTTTAACACCCCATTGATTTCAGTGGAAAAGTTAAGTACGTACTTAAATCTCTCTCCCCCCTCCCTTTGAAATCGAAAGAGTTCATCTCTGCCTGGTTTCTGCCCAAAAAGGTTCGTTTAATTCTATTCTTCACTGAGGTAAGAGCTGTTGATGCAATTGAACTTAACTGATGTGGCTTGTATTAAATAAACACAATCCCCTTAAAACAGAATGGCTCCATCTCATTACAAGCACTTACATTTATCACAGATTCAATACCTACCTTGCCCACATAGTCTAAATGATATCAAGCTGGTTACTGCTTCATTATCCAATAGGCACATTATGCATGGGCTTAGGGCAGAGAGACAGAGAGAGAGAGATTTTGGGAAGAATTTGACATTTGTTTGTTTTTTTTAAAAAAAGCATCACAGTAGATATCAAGGGAGAAGTCAGAAATTTGTTGGACTTGCTTACTAAACTTGCTTACACTCTACATTTTTCTGTTCTCTGTTTATTACTTATCCCCATCTAAATTAGTGGGCATCTAGCGCATGTTGCATAGGGATGCGGGTGGTGCTGTGGGTTAAACCACAGAGCCTAGGACTTGCCGATCAGAAGGTCGGCGGTTCAAATCCCCGTGACGGGGTGAGTTCCCATTGCTTGGTCCCTGCTCCTGCCAACCTAGCAGTTGGAAAGCACATCAAAGTGCAAGTAGATAAATAGGTACTGCTCTGGCGGGAAGGTAAACGGCGTTTCCGTGCGCTGCTCTGGTTCGCCAGAAGTGGCTTAGTCATGCTGGCCACATGACCCAGAAGCTGTACGCCGGCTCCCTTGGCCAATAAAGCGAGATGAGCACCACAACCCCAGAGTCGGTCAGAACTGGACCTAATGGTCAGGGGTCCCTTTACCTTTACCTTTAGTGCATGTTGCACATGATATATATGGATGTGCATTTCAGAATACATGTAAGCTTTGTGTCATTAAAAAAAAAGTAACATTTCATACTATGACTTAGTATTGTTTTTATTTTGAATTACATTTAGGGAGGCCCCATGTTTTTAGTGCTTACAGCTTCTAAAGGTCTCAATCCAGCTCTGCAGGTGGTGAGCTAACAGTTAACTCTTGGCAATTAGGAATAAAACATATAACATAACAGAGATTGCTGCAGTAGCTTGCTCTACAGGAAGAGGGATGGATGTGCTGAGGTGGAGTAACAGTATCACTGCCATCAGAAGTGGCTCACTAAGGAGGGCATATCCACTTCACCAGTCTCCTGCCAACTGAATCACAGTTACTTACTGTGAGAGGGAGGGGCAAACAGGTAGTGAGCTCAGCATGGTGCAAAAACACTGGTGGAGCCAATCCAGTGCTCCTCATGCCCTGTTTGCACCATGCTGACCTCCTCACAATCTTACCGCTCCGCTTCCCTGTAAGCTACAGAAACCCACCAGTCTGAACCTAGCCGAGCAGCTCTGCCCCACCTTGCAAACCACTTCTGACTACCATGCCATTGGGCCTTGAGGAAGAGAGAAAACATACCAAGAAGAGTTTGGATTTGATACCCCACTTTATCACTACCCAAAGGCGTCTCAAAGTGGCTAACATTCTCCTTTCCCTTCCTCCCCCACAACAAACACTCTGTGAGGTGAGTGGGGCTGAGAGACTTCAGAGAAGTGTGACTGGCCCAAGGTCACCCAGCAGCTGCATGTGGAGGAGCGGAGACGCGAACCCGGTTCCCCAGATTACGAGTCTACCACTATTAACCACTACACCACACTGGCTCTCAACAAGCCAGTGAACAGGTGGCAGCGGCTCTCGCTGTTCTTTGTTTTCACCTTCATCACCACAAGAGGGGCCCAGAATGGCAGGAAAAGACAACTGTTTAACAGATCAGAAATGATTAAGATCTTGGGAAATGTAGTAAGTTCTTTTAAAAAATCATCATCATCATCAGACTTTGTGTTTGCAAAATGATGAACTTGGACATACTTGTGTTGTTACCAACTGAACTTGCAGATGATGGTTCTTTCCACTGAGTAAGCAGAGGTGGAAGAAGTGGTGGTGCTTTTTAGTTACAGGACAAATGATTGGCTGGGGCACAGGTGGCTAAAGAGAATAGTGAATTTCATACTATTAGGGTAGGGAAGGAGTGTCTGTTATGAAAGATATACCTGAGTGAACGACTACAACAACAAAGGAGATGACTTTCTCTTAGGAAGCCATACTGTATTGATCAAACAGAAGCTATCTGATCTGCATCTAAATGGCCAGCGCATTGCAGGAAATAAGAAAATGCAGAATAGTTGAATAATCAATGTGACTGAAATTGACAAGCAGCAGGATTCTGTAATACACGCTGTCCTCAAGAGGAAAATGTGCATATGGCTTTCCTGAATCTCATTATAATTTATGTATTTTCAAGATATAAAAATTGATGAAATACATTTATTTAAATCCCTGGAAAGAAATAATGGGTAATACTGAAAATGAATTCCAGGAGGCAAATTTACCCTCAGGGGATAATAAAATGATTGAAGTTCAAACCATTAGAAACACGATCCTCATGAAGTGCCCCCTTTTCCTTATATAAGATACTGGGTTCTTTTGCCTGATTAATTCTGCAGGGAAGGGGAGGAGAGTTTTCCCATCACTCTGCAGAGCCTTGGCAGCAAATTGCTGAAAGAAGTGAGCCAAGTGGCTGTGAATTAAGAATGCACAGCATGTGCCATTGTGGTGTACACTGTCATGTTCGAAGTGGAGAGAGAGAGTCATGATTCTATACATGAGGAAGCTACAATTAACCACATAGTAAACTCAATGGCCCATACAGAAGCAAATACCCCCTCCCCACAATGCAATCTCACAATGGAGCATTCACATCAATAAAGATGAACGACATTTGTCATTTTTGTTGGGACTGGCTTGCAATCCAGCAGACCCCAGGTCAGATCAGCCCATCCCCACCACCAGAATGCCCTGCTTTAGAGCTTTCCATGGAGTCCTGCTGGCAAAAAGATTGGTGGGCATCACAATAAACGCTGCACCAGTATCCCGTGGTGGATCAGGGGGTTGGATTGTATCCTAAGCAAGGCAGAGTGTGAAGCTAGAGCCTTCCATCTTTCTAAAATGATAGTAAACGAAGAGAGGTGAAGTCTATTTTCGTGTGCATGAAAAAGCCTCTCTTCTCTTATCCGCTAGCCAGGACATTGCAATCTACAAGATAGATAGGCCATCTTAGGGTGCCATCTCCCTCAGAGGAGCGAGGGGTGATGGCCTGGTAAGAGAGTCTTCTCCTGCATGTCTCCCAAACTGTGAAACTTCCCTCTTAATTGAGGGTGTATCTCTTCACCTTGGTCTGTGACAGCTGAACACAGGGCAATGCAACCATGTGAGTATGTCGCATGTGGGTTTGCACACAGAGAAACATGGCACATTGCCATACACATCCTGTATCAGATGAACTCTACATCTTATTTGCTGCTTTAGTGCACAACCTGTAACTCATCAAGCTTGATGAGCCCAGCCATGTATGGCAATCCAACAGAGAATTCTATCAACCTCTTTTTGCTGCCCGGTTAAGGTTGCAAAATAAAAGGATTTTCAAGCACTGGCAAACCACCCGGTACAGCACTGGTATGCTGCGGTTGTCTCAATAGGCCTGTCTTATGGCATCTGCGTCAACAACCCAAGCAGCCTACCTCTTTGCTCAGGGGGCATTATATCATTGCAGCCCATGATGTGGCAGAACTGCCAAGATAACAGCAGCCTGTTACATATATTTTTTTCCAAAAGCCATTTCATTCCTCCTCCCCCACCACCTCCACTTCAGAGAAGACGCTTTGCCACCATTTCCTACTCATTTCACCCTTTGAATCTTGGATTCATTATAACATTACATCTCAGATGAAATTCAGAAAGGTTAAAGGCATTGATTAAGGAGGTGATTATGCATTTAGGTTTCAGGAGGGGGAGAACCAGGCTACACAATCCTGAGGGTACATTAACCTTTGAGATCTTCAACTATTGTACGGCTGGCAATACCGAATCCTCTCGTGAAAATGTCAGCAAAACACATGGCCTCGCTTGGCTGTTCATTTGCTTGATAGAAATGTGGTAATGAACAAAAGGTGGCCATAAAACAGGAAAAGAGAGCCTGAAATCAATCTCTCTCAGCTTAGATTAAGGTCCTGTCAGCGAATCCTCTAGCACAGATGGCCAAAAGGCTCACTTGTTGAAAAATGAAAGGAGACAGAGGATTAACCCTCAGCTATCTGAATGCCAAACATTAAGCTAATTACCGTAATGCTGGGAGGACTAGTGTTCTGTACTGATGCTGAGGAGGGACAGCGGGGGTCTAAGCGCATGAGGCGGCAGAGAAGAAATGGCCAAATGAACAACAGGCAGAGGTGCTCAGCCTGTTCATCTGTTGCTGCATATTTCCCATTACTGCTACAGCACCTCACCATCTCAAGTGTACACATCAGTCCCAACAGCTGGCAAATAATATTCTCTCCTGTAAATCTGAGATAAACATGTCTGTGTACATATCTCATTCCGGCCCTGCATTTGAAGTATCTATTGGACTTCAGGTCACGCAGCTGGCTTACAGGGCAATATTGACAAATGATACATTTTTCCTATTAGTTTTAATTGTCATGACATAGAAATATAATAAATCAAATCAACGGTGATTTCCTTGGAAATGTTCCTTAGTGGAGGCTTTGAGAACTCTTTGAAAATGAAGTTCCCAGATTCGAGAACAACAGAATTGGTTCTCTAGGTGTCATGTACCCTAAGGCTCCCTTAGCTGTTGCTTTTTTTCCCAGGCCAGCTCCTTCAAAGCACACAAGGCACCCAAGGTAATTGCACAACCTGCTCCGACTCCCTCTCCTTCCACTGTGAATATGGCAGACATGGGAAATGGCTCTCTGTGCCTGGGTGGCACAGTAGTCCTCACAAAGAGAGAAGAAAGGGTGCAAACAGAAGCTGCCTTCATAGGCTCTGCTCAGTGCTGGATTTACGTATCAGCTAAACAAGCTATAGCTTAGGGCCCTACTCTCTTGGGGCGCCCAAAAAATTTCACTATTAATATGCTACACAATTACTGTGATAAAATACATATTTTGTTATGTGCAAATGGCTTTAGATACCTATTAGGTCCATAAATTACCATATAGCATATATTCAACACACACACAATAAAAACAGCGACAATTTGTTGTTGACAAAGGGCAGCTGGACATATAAAGGGCCCGTTACCTTCAGTAGCTTAGGGCCTCATCAAACCTAAATCTGGCCCTGGCTCTGCTACATGGACTCCACATGACAAAAGGATAAAGGTTTACCCAGTCACATGGAAGAGCCTCCAGCAGTACAACTGGTTGTCCACTCAGACCTTCTCCCAACACATGGAGACAGAGCCCGGTTAGTGGACACGTCATCAGGAGCAAGGCTTCACTACGCTTGAAGTGAACTAGGCAGGCATTCCAAAGTGGAAGGGAAGTGGTTGAAACAAACCTCCACAGACATAGACTGTGCTGAGGCATATCAAATGAGGAGTCCCCCCCCCCCCGCCCCTTGCATACCAGCACAGCCCGTTTTTGACGCATTGTGGGCCAAAGAAAGTCTGAACACAGCAGAAACTTTAGACAAAGCGGGCGAGCTTGTTCACAACAGTTACACAAATTTGCTGACAGGAATCATTGCCATGCTATTCTGGATCCCCTTTGCAGCAATAATACATTTATGCTATCCACTACAGCAAATGTAATTTTAGAGCCAGATTTGAAAGATGGAGCTTCCTGTTTGTTTCGCTCACCCTACTTGGTGGTTTGGTTGACTTATTTAAAACTTTCCTTTAAAAAAAATTATACATCAACTTGGTCGGATTTCAGTAGGGAGATGTTGACCTCTTCTAGAGGTTTGTAATAAATGCCTGTCCAGCTACCTTGCTAGCTGGAGATATATAGATATAGATATAGATATAGATATATAGATATATAGATATAGATATAGATATATAGATATAGATATATAGATATAGATATAGATATATGGATGCTTTTCCTTCCTTTTGAAATTTTAGTTGCTTTGTTTTGCCTGCTATTTTCTTGTTGATGTTGTTGTTGAGTTGCTAGTTGTTGACTCTGAATTATTTTCACTTCCCTCTGATCCTCTGGAGTAACATCAGTTGACTGCCATGACAGCTAGTTTAAATAAGGGCAGAGCCAGTTAGCAAACACAGCTGCTGGAGGGAATGGTTAGGTGACTGTACCCAGCTGCTGAATGCTTCAGCAAGCTATGCCAACAGAAGGTTTTTGATTTCAAGCAAGTGGGCACCTTATGGAATACATTTGCATGCTGTTAGCTCCAACTGCAATGAATTCCCATTTGACAAATGAATAGTAACCAATAACCAAGTCCAAATATTATAATTGGATTGGAACAAATTCAGATCCCACGACACACTCACTTATTCAATGTACTGCTGATGGCAAATCCTGTGACACTCACAGCCTTGTTGTGCTCTGCAACAAAGTTTTGCATCTAGACCGGGATGGGGAACTTGAGGCTCAGAGTGGCCCCCAGGTCTCTAGGTCTAACTCTTGGGACTCTCTGCAAGTCAAAAACTCTCACCGGCCCCACTTTATGCCCTTCTTGAATGCTTTTGTCTGGCTGGAATGAGCCTTGAATTCTGATCACGTTCACTGCTTGTCTTGATGGTGTATGCAGAAACCAGATTTACTATGCAAAGGTAGACTTTGCATTTGTTGTTGCAGGTTGTGGAATGCGGTTCTATACACCAAGACTTTTGGAATAAAGTTTGCCGTTTCTGGCATAAGATTTGTAGACATGATGCTCTATACCCCTCTTAAACAATATGTAACATTCATGTACTTTTCTCCCCATTTTTGAAAATAACTTCCCTCATGACGAGTGAAATTGTGAACAATTAAAAAAGAAAAATGGCAGGGCCTCTGGAGACCGACTAAAATTGGTTTGTGGTCTGAATTAGGAAGATCCCAAAAATATTCATTTTAATATATTCTATGGTTGTCAGCTATGTAAGTATAATTATTTTCCAGTAAGCTCATCTGCCACAGGCCTGATAGTGATCAGTTGCTGTTTGTTCTACTCAGATAAGATCCTTAACATAACAGTGAACTGCAGGAAGAAAAATAGGAGACATTGTTCTCTAAGTCTGGGACCTTACTTAGGAGTAGAGAAGTTACAATGAATTCCATTTACAGTGACCTTGTCTGCCATAATGTATGGCTTTTTCTTCCACTGATAGGGAAGGTGGGCAGGCATGTGGGGTTAAGAACATAGCACCCAGTGACACGAGCCACATCACTTCGGCAAAGATGTCTAGTCTGGGTATCTTTTCCAGGAATTGCTTTTAGAACAGCAGGAGGAAGTGAAGCCAGAAGCCGTGCTCTTACTTGAGCCCTCAATGCTGCCATCTCCCACAAGGCCTATTCTCAGACATGCCTCTCATGGACTCAATAATTTCTGGAACCCTTTATATACAGAAACGTGAGGGCAAGTGTGCACCTGCATGACTACAAAGAAATCCCAGAATTAAAAAAACCCACCTCATTAAAAAGATGTCCACGTCCCCAAGATAGTCCTTGAGCCAGATTCAGCCACCCAGCCCTGCTAGCAGAAACTAGCACAAATGGCTCCCACTCGTTCAGTGGGGCTTTCCCCACCCTCTTCTCTCCATGTGCACCCTATGCCTCCCCTGAAGGGTTGTAAGACCCCTCATGGAAGGAGGGGGGAGATGATTCCATCAGACAAGCCAGAAAGAATTCCACGCCTTTTTTTCAAAGTCTTCCCACCACTTGTCGCCAAAATGCCTTTCTCCATCTAATTATTCACTTTGATCCATACAGCATAAGGCTTGCCATATCTTTTACACTGACACGGATTGGGAACATGGGACCATTCACATGAATGGTCAAGGCTGAGTGCAACAGTCTCTGGTGAGCTAAATGGCCCCCACTCCTGCTTTACGAGAACCTTGTACTGCAAAATGTTCTATGCCAGATCCCAACACTGAAGTACACACCTGACCAGTAGCCACTGGGCTATAGCATGCTTCAGCTAGATGAGGTTGCTTCACAGAAATCCACTCATTCACTGAGCGAATGAAAAGGAGGGTAGATGGGCTCCATTTGCAGGGATATTGACCAAAAAGCTAGATGAGATGATGAATGGGAAAAAGGAATGAAATGCACCACATTGTAAATTGATTGGATGATACTACCATGCTGTATGATCATCAATAAGACATATAAATCATTGATAATATTTTAAGAGGCAGCAAAGTCACTTAGTAATACTTGGGTTTACATCTCAAAGGTAAACGTTTGCTTTCATAATGAAGAAATTACAGTGTACACCCTCCAGCATGTGACAGACGAAATTACACACATTTGTTTAAGATCACTATAAACGACGAATTTGTATTATAGAAACGAATGAGCAAGCATGACCTGCCAAAAACATTTAAAGCGCAATCCTAGGTGTGTTTACTCTGAAATAAATCCCACTAAAGTCAGTGAGATCTACTACCCTCAGCAAGTAATGAATATGGAACTGCAATCTTAAAACGTTCACCTGAAAACCTATTTTTATCTACATTCCTTGTGTCATTAGCAATGGAAATTCTCACTGTATGTTCCGGATTTTACAGGCTTAAGCCTTACCACCCCACAATGAAACCATTCAGTTTAATCCTCACTTACAGCTGCAAAAATGGAAGTTTGAGAGGCCTTAAAGAATCCCTTGGCAGAAGTAGAAGAACTCGTGTTTCCCCAGTTTGTAATTTTGTGATTAACTGAAGCCCTGCTCTGTCGTTTCAAGATGGCTGCTGTATTACAACAGTGCCAGTTCCCCTCAGTACCAAGAGCCTCACTATTTCAAGCATCATTTTGCACTGGCATTTTCCCATCACAAGAGGTACTGACATTAAATGCAGAATGATGATTAAAGCAGCAATTCACCACAGCTAGAGGTAAAAGTAAATATTATGCTTTAAAATCGTTTTCTGATGGAGGTAGTAATTAGGTGCCAACCATTCTGTCAACAAACTGAACCTCATTAGTACGAGAAACTCTCCAAGTTCCCTCCACCCCAACCCAATCTACTTCTCCTGAAGTAAACTCATTAGTGTTATCAACTGAAGGCCTGTAAATCTAACACCCTGTAACAGGAAAATAACAGAATTAAGGTGTTTGCTCTTCACTGAAGAATGGACAGATTTAAAATAAGAATGCCAAACACCTGTCATGTGCAAAGCACAGGGGGAGAATGATGTCACAAATGACATATCTCTTCATGTCAGTGTGACTTCCACATCAATTTTTTCTCATGAGATACTGAAAATGGGAAGCTGTCAGAGAGAGTGGGGCAGAGATATACATTATTGCTCTTCTTGTGCCAACTATGAAGATTCTTGGCACTGCAGATAAATCATCAACATTATTTCTCTGATTTAGAAAGAGACTTTTAGAGTAAGAAAGGTATCAAAGTCTGGTTTCAGAGCGTTCTTCTAAGAAAGCAAAAACACAAAGATTAAGCAAAGCGAGGGAGGTGCGCTTGAAGTTTTGTAAATCAAGCAAAGGACTCTCATAAGACATTACCCGGTTGATTTAAGGGGTGACTCATGTGCATAGTAGTCAACATTGCTTACAGGGTTCCAAAATGTGCATGGAGCCTCTATGGATACAAGAACCTCTCCACTTCAGAATGGGTAGAGGGCGATCAGAACAGCAACTGTGCCAGAGTTGGACAGACCCACCTTCCCCACAGCGTCTCCTTGCACTTGTAATCATTAATACTGATTGGCATGGGTGGCTTGACGAAACCCGCAGTAATGACTCCATGTTTGAAATAGACTCCGAACACCAGTTTTCCAGGACTTCTATCTCCTGGACTACCCTGGCTATCCAGCTGCTTTACACAGTGTCCCAAAGACCATTTCTGATGTTGCCTCAAGACAAGAGGTGCCCATACCAGAAGACACAGATGTGTTCATTTTTTATTACTTTTCTAAGATACATCTCTGCAGCTTACACAGATCACAGGCCAACTGACATATAGTTTCCAAACCCCGTGTCCTGGCCCAATAAGATCTGTACTACAAGAGGCATTCAGTTTATGATAGACTGTCCCCATCTCATCCCCAATTTCAGAGCACATCACGAACCTTTTGCAGTGTATCTTTTGGGTTACTCTTCCTTTCTGTCTTAATAGTTATTGTTTATGCCTGTTCTCAGAGGCAAAACAACTTTCGAATGTATTTTTTTTGCAGCTTCATAACAATATCTTTATGCTTGCATGATGGTTGAGTTTATGCATGATTGGATGGCATTATAGTGTACATTATCTGGGCTGGAAAATGAGTGGGGTGGGGGAAGAGTGTCTAGACCTAATTGCTGTCTGTTCTTTCAGTAAAGCACCTTAAGACTGAGGCTATTTGTTGCAATAGTGACAAATGCAGAATGGACACTTCAAAAAGAATAATGATGCTATTGATACATTTAAAAAAAGAAAACAGAAAACCAACAGCAACATTAAATAAAAATGTTTTATGTGCTTTGGAACAGATTGATTTCCATGTACAACATCCAGCCCCTTCTGTTTTTCTACGAAGCAATTTTCTGCCTTGACAATTTCAAGGAAATTTACATTTCCAGAAAGCACGGTGGCCTTCCTAACCTTTCCTTTTGATACACTCATCCTCTTAAAGAATTCACAATGCTGAACTCTGAGTTATGGAAACTTCTCCTACATGCATAGATTTGCGATTCAAGTGCAATGGGATTTAGCTACATCAGCCTTTGCCAACCTGGTGCCCTCCAGATTTTTTGGGCTACAAGAATTAGGAGAGGGTGCTCAGGGGTGATCGTGTCAATGGCCTGAGCCAGCCAGATGTTCCATATGTCATCCAGGGCTTTGACAGGCGTGCCAGTCATCTCAGCAATGAACTCTTGTAGAGCCATCTATCAACATCTGAGAGCAAACCATCTTCATAGGCTCCCCCCCTCTGCAGAGGGGGAAAGATTCTGAGAGCCTAAATCTCAGCAGGATCTGACCATGACAAGGGCCTGATGTCAATATCCCCCACTTTCAGATCATCTTCTTCCTGCCCAGTCAAGAAAACAAGGCCCAGAGTGTGAGCCCTGTGCTGGGATGACTGAAGATAGCCATGACAAAATTATCTTAATCGGATAGTGCACAACTGCATCTTCCGTAAGTCCCCCTGAAGTTTATGGAGCTTAAATGTATATTAATTATGGAGGACAGTAGCCAAGAATTTCTGGATCATATCCCAGAATGTACATTGTGTCATTTTATGTTCCCGGAGTAGATCATAAAGCAATTCAATATTTTGGCAAGTTTGATCTCTTGGAGGACTTTAAAGCAAAACAAGGCAAACGTGCGGGCAAAACCTAAAGGGATTTGTTATACATTTACTTTTATTGCCACACTTCTGCCATGCCAATGCCCACCACCAACTATGCTGCTGCTGTGCCTCGGCTCTCGCTAAACTCAGTGAGAGCCTAGGCGACCCTCAAACTTTTGTTGCTGGGCCTTTTGCACTTCCACCGCCTGAGGTGAGTGCTACACCCCGCTTTATGAACAGGCCGGCTCTGGCCAAAACACTGGGTTCTTACAGAGAGCAAGTCTCTTTCAGCGCCAGTTCCAAGACAGGGTTGTTTTGTTCTCTTTCTCACTCAGACACTTTGATGGCATCACCTCCAGCCTGTGAGTAAGGAAGGCACATATCGTTCCATAAGGACCTGCAGCTGTTTAACTTCTATTGGGAGCGTATCACCTGTATTAGGACATTTCTTTAGTTATACAAAGGCTCATTCTGCCAACAAAAGGGAGTCTGCCAGGCCAAACCTTTCTACTCCTCCAGACCAGACAGAATACAATAGGATGAAATATTGCCTTTCACAAAGGTAGCAGCTACAGATCACACAGGGAGGCATGCCTGGGCAAATATATTGCCATTCCAGTTCCCATACCCTTGCTCATCCTTGCTCAACCTTGTGCCTTCCAGATGTTTTGGACCTCAGCTCCCATCATCAATAGCCACTGGGCCTGCAGGCTGGTGCTGCTGCAAGTTGCACTCCTAAACAACTGGAGGATGCCAGGTTAGGACAGATCACTCTTTATAACTCTATAATTGACACTCATGAAGTTGTGGGGTTCACTCACTCATAGCAATACAAAATAGTGTTACAAAATCATTTCTGTGGAGAGGGCATATTATTTCCCTATATTCAAACGAACCATTAATGTTTTGTGGCATCTGATTGTCCCTGTAGCAGAAGCAGTGCTATTTTTCTAGAAAAAGAGGTGCTGGAACGCATCATGGATGCCTCCTTCGTTCTCTGATAATGGCAATGGCACCCACTCAAGAAGTGCCAGAACTGATTTCTGGTAAATTCTGGCTGGGGGGAAAAGCCCTGAGCAAAAGTCTATCTAGAGCACACAGTGAACCATAATTTGTACAATGAAAAACACGGCATTCAGGAATCAGAGGCAGTTTTAATTAAAGTGAGGAACAGCCCCACTGGATGAGAAGTGGGATTAATTATGGCTGTTGGTAGTAATAAGTCTGTTGGTAGTAGTAATAATACTATTACTACCAGTATTAATACTGGTAGTAATAATACTGGGTGGTGATGTTTTGCTAGATTAAGATGCATACATATCTACAACTCCTAGAACCATGCGGTTGAATTTGAGGCAGCCTCATCCCCAGACTGAGGGCAACATTCTGTAACATGTGAGTGACTTACCACTACGTGACGAGTAACCAATTCTACTACTACAGTATGTAGCATAGCTCCACTCTCTGCCTGGTACTTTTACTTGGGTCACTTGATTCTGTGTGAATCTTTTTATGCCAGCATCAGCCATCACCAGGAACGGGTCAGATTGGCATGTGAGCTCTGGCCTGATTTAAAACTCTGACTCTGCAGGCAGTGTTTTAATGACCTCCAACAAATACCGGCTCCATGTTCATGGGGGGGGGGATCAGTATGTAGAAAAGAAATGCCAGAGAACTTTTCAGTCTTCACGTGTCAAACGAGTCGATGCAGCAATCTGATAAAAACTGTCAGGAGAAATGTGGAAATTTATCATGACAGGATGTGTGCATTTTTAGAATTTCTCAAAGGAGCACAGAAACAAATTCCAAATGTCCATCCCATGTGGAACAGGAACACCCATAGGACAGGCAGAAAGCAAGACTGGCATCAGCAGCACTGTCCCAATTAATTCGCAGGAGCAAAGCCCTGCAATGCAATTCTCTACAGGAAATCCTCTCCTTGTGCATCATTGTTCCAGGTAGAGGGTAGAGCTATGTATTTAAACACACAAGAAAGATAATATAGACATGTATGAATGTATGAAGCCACACTGGAGATTTCTTCTTATAGGACAGCCTATAAACACTACAGATAAATACATGCACACCAAACTTCATTTATAGCCACAGCAAAGCACATTTACCTTTTGCCGTTAAATGCCTTATCATGACGTTATAGGAGCGTGTCTCGTTTCTGTTAGCTTAGCTTTAGAAAGTACACAGTTATAAAGATGTACCAGCCCTTGAGTTGTTAGCAGTTGTTAGAAAAATAATGTAAGAATGGTATGAGGCCACTTGATTCTCCCAGAGACAGTGGATCACTATGGTAACATGTTTTGCTTGAGTTTCTCACACTGCAGAGAAATTGAGAAAAGTGTATTGTTATGTATTTGCTGGTACCAGAATGGCAAGGGATCTCAGGGGTCCCACTGCAAAACTTGAGTTTAACTTCCTTGAAATGCTGGTCACCAGTGGCGTAGCGTGGGTTGTCAGCACCCGGGGCAAGGCAAGTAATTTGCGCCCCCTAACCCGTGGATTTGCGCCCCCTAACCCTAACCCCCAGATGTTGCGCCCGGTGCGGCCGGCCCCCCCTGCACCCCCCACGCTACACCACTGCTGGTCACTGAAGACTACGCCATTTCTGTGATATAAGGTTGAGTTATACACACACACACACACACACATATATATATATATACAGTTACAGGCAGGTAGCCGTATTGGTCTGCCGTAGTCGAAACAAAATAAAAAAGTTCCTTCCAGTAGCACCTTAGAGACCAACTAAGTTTGTTATTGGTATGAGCTTTCATGTGGTATCTGAAGAAGTGTGCATGCACACGAAAGCTCATACCAATAACAAACTTAGTTGGTCTCTAAGGTGCTACTGAAAGGAACTTTTTATTTTGTTTTGATATATATATATATATATATATATATATATATATATATATATATATATAGTTTGTTGTTGTTGTTGTTTAGTCGTTTAGTCATGTCCGACTCTTCATGACCCCATGGACCAGAGCATGCCAGGCACTCCTGTCTTCCACTGCCTCCCGCAATTTGGACTATATATATATATATATATATATATATATATATATATATATATATATTTGCTTTCGTAGATTTTCACGGGTACAGGAATGCAGGTTTTGGTGTCTTCGGGTGTCTTCCCGTGTAAGAGTTGGGGTGTCTAGGCGACGTTTCGACGAGGTCTCACTCGTCATCTTCAGGCTGGTGCTTTCGGCTTCTTGTTACTGGAACAGAGCAGGATCTCAGTGTTTTAGTTCCTATAAATACTGTTGAGGGGGTGTGGTGTATAGCCTCCAACGTTCTGGGCAGAGAGGAAGTTTCCAGGTTAGTGTGCCTTTTCTTCTTTTGTTCATTAATTACTTGAGGGATATCTTGAGTGATTTCTTGAGTGATATCGCAGAACACAAGAATGCCGTCAAAAAAGAAGAAAAAACTTCCTCTCTTTACCAACACATGAAAGAAACAGGACACGAAATTAATTTTGCAGATTCCAAATTGCTCTTTAACATGGAACATCACCACAAGAGAATAATCATGGAAGCCATCGAGATAGAGAAACACCCTCACAACATGAACAAGCGTGACGACACGTCCCGCCTGCCAGACATCTGGAAATTAGCCCTCCCCACAAAAACCGACACCAGAACCAGAGACACACAGAACGCCATCTCCAATCAACCACACCAGACCCAAACCCAGACCCTCTCCACAGATAAATTACAGACACCATCCAGTAGCCAAACCATAGTGGCACCTCCGGATGCTGCACCCCCCTGCAATCCCTACACAGATCTGGCTGGCACAGGGCACAAAACCACAGCTCGCCCCTATACACGAAGCCAAGCCAGAGCACAACTAAGTGCAGTACAGCCATCTTCTCAGAAAAAACTTTTCACAAGCTCAAGAGGTCAAGACACGAAAGCTTTAGCAACTAATCCACACCTAACGACCCTCCTAAGTGGTACTCAGAATATCACTCAAGAAATCACTCAAGATATCCCTCAAGTAATTAATGAACAAAAGAAGAAAAGGCACACTAACCTGGAAACTTCCTCTCTGCCCAGAACGTTGGAGGCTATACACCACACCCCCTCAACAGTATTTATAGGAACTAAAACACTGAGATCCTGCTCTGTTCCAGTAACAAGAAGCCGAAAGCACCAGCCTGAAGATGACGAGTGAGACCTCGTCGAAACGTCGCCTAGACACCCCAACTCTTACACGGGAAGACACCCGAAGACACCAAAAACATATATATATATATATATATATGCAGGTTTTGGTGTCTTCGGGTGTCTTCCCGTGTAAGAGTTGGGGTGTCTAGGCGACGTTTCGACGAGGTCTCACTCGTCATCTTCAAGCTGGAAGGTTTCCTCCCCGTAGAGGTGAGATATTTGCTTTCGTAGATTTTCACGGGTACAGGAATGCAGGTTTTGGTGTCTTCGGGTGTCTTCCCGTGTAAGAGTTGGGGTGTCTAGGCACCCCCAGAGGTTTTATTGGTACACTGCTCAGTAAAAAGATTTTAAAATAATATCAGATCAAATAAATTATGCCTGGGCAATGTATCAGTATATAGTTGGCCCCAGTGTTCAATAGCAATTAAAGTGTGCCTTCTTACCTCTCTCTCACTGTGGGAGAGAAACTCAAAGCTTCCCCAGAATGGAGTGAAGGATGCCTAAAAGCTCGTGCTGTTTTCTGAAGCTCTCTTCATAGCCAACTTCTCTTCGAGACACTGCAACATAATGGAGTTGAGTTGCTTTAATTAACTGCACATTCCTGGGGCCTAAAGTGCCTGTAGAGGATTCATGAAGCCTTTCTGCCAATATTAAACACAGATCAACTCTGTGCTAGTAAAGGAAACTAATGTGTTTTCTGACCTGTCCCAAAGGCTTGGAGTGAACAAAAGAAAGGTCATTATTTCCAAGAGACTCTACTAAAACCTCTCTGCAGTGTCAGTTTTGTTGACATCCCCCCTCATTCCAGCTGGTAATACTGCAGTATCATTGCTGCCGGAGGCCTAAGAACTGCCAGGAAAGAACTGGCTTTCCCAGATATGGATTAATGCAACTTAACACAAGTTGTCCTGTTATTCAGGACGGCCACTTGCCAAAAGGAAACTGTCAAGTGTGAAGAAAACAGGATGCCTTCTAGAAGGACAGAGAGCGATGAAACTCAAACAGAGTGACTATGTTTCCATGGCAATGCCCGCTGGTTATCCACTGTGTGCAAAATAAAAAATAATAAATGATTTAAGTTTTGTCTTGTCAGTAATATGCATCATCCCAAGTAAAATGAATTGTACATTTGACATCCATTTTTAAAAGGTTAATGAACGCTGCATTCCTAGGCATGCTTACTCAGAAGTGGGGCAGCAATTTCAAAAAATCTGCTAGCACATTTGCAAAGCTAACAGGTCCAGTATGGTTTCAAACTGGATGGTGGACCGTGTTGCAGGGGGAGTGGTAATCTGTCAGTCCCCCCAACATCTCAGGTAAAGACATGACCATACATGGGATGGCCCTGTCTGTGCAATCTCTCATGAAGTAAATGGAGCTACAAGACATATGGCTGTTATGTGTTAAATCAATGCTGCAGAACTGGTGGTCCTTCAGGTGTTGTTGAACTCTGGCTCCCCAGTTAGTATGGGCCAGGGATCATGGGAGCTTTCCCCCAACAAAATCTGGAGTCCAGTTTCTCCACTTTGCTAAATTCTCACACCATATAGTACTTGAGGTGTGGGTAGGTGGAAAAGGACACCAACTGTTCTAGCACTGGAAAGGAACAAGTAGTCTATGGTTTGTAGGAATTAGTCTACAGTCTCTCTTTCACAACTCCCATCCACAATAATTAACCTCCAATAGAAGTTTTGAAGAAAGGATAGCTAAAGACTGCACATATTAAAATAGTCTAGCTAGGACATGTTTATCAGCCCTAGCAGTTGCTGTTGTTGTTTTATATCGAGGCCAAATGCACATGAGAGTTGAGACAAAATTATTTCTGGACTGGACCATCATAAACTTGCATAAAAGTCCCTGCCGTTTTCTATTTGTTTTTGCCTAACCGTTTTTTGGAATCAAGAAGCAATTAAGCTATCCATCTTGTATCCTTTCAGAGAAACTGGGCTAAACTGTGATGGAAACAGCTCATCTTCATTTCCAGAGGAAAAACCTTTCAACCTTTGGCAGTTCACCCGTCACCGACAGCGTTCGGCAGACTGGATTACTTGCAGCCTAGTAGTTCATTATTCACATCACAGCAACTTCCACAAAATTTGCACTGAGCTAAAGTGAAAATGTGCTGTCACGTTTGTCACCGTATAAATATCTGACCTTTCCATATGGAAGGAAAAAACACCAGCTGTCTGTGACAGTCTGAAAGTATTTGGCACAAGCTCACCAGGAGCGATCAGGCCCACTTTACAACACTCCCCCCCCATGTTAAATTCTGAAAGAAAGCAGGCATTTAATAGGGATATGCTGGCAGATTTAAATGCCAGTGCTATACAGGGCGTGGGGGTGGGGGGAAACCAACTCAGACATCAGCACAGCTCTTTGCAACAGGACACAAAAATAAACTAAATGCTCAAAACTTTCTGTTGAAGTTTAGCAAAAGATAACACAATAAAAACAACCCCCCAACTGCTATGCATTGACTGGAAGCAACTCTGAACAGTGGCCGGGCCTGAATTTCTCCATCCCTACCCAAGATACATTTGAAGGACTAAGCTGAAAAACTGAATCGCATTTTCTTGACTCAAGACATGGCTAACATTACGTCAATTGTAAATGGTAAACTCTGGCGCAAGTGTGAATTGCTGCTACTTAAAACTCAAACACCATATGTAACTGATTGTTTCACCCCTGTTTATAGCAGTATCGAAGCGTCACATCATACATTTTTTTTGTTTTACGAAAGCTTGACATTTATGCAAAGCAGAGCCTTTGACCATACAGTGTTCAGTTTTGTCACATTTTACAGTTAAAATGATAACAACTAAAGCCAGCTCTCTTGCTGAACGTAACCCCGAATGATTTATGATGTGACTTTAAGCAATTTCCCAGCAAAGATAATTCTTATATCGGTCCCTGAGGTCATAGGAAGAATTAAAAATGGTGTCTCTGCTTTCCGATAAGGTCGACCAAACCTTATCATTGCTGTGTTTTTCTAGGAATGAGCAGTAGATCTATTGGTGCAATGTTGCAGGGATCATAGAATGATAGAGTTGGAAGGGACCTCAGGTGTCATCTAGTCTGACCCCCTGCAATGCAGGAATATCGGCTAAATCATCCATGACAGATGGCCACCCAACCTCTGCTTAAAAACTTCCAGGGAAGGAGAGTCCATGGAATCTCCTTTCTTTTAACTCAAATCCATTGGTTTGGGTCCTAGACTGTGGAGCAGGAAAAAACTTTTTTGTATGTCTTATACTTCCCCCCCCCCCCCATTTTTCTTGTTGTATCTTTCTGTAAGCTGTTTTGAGGTCTCTTACAATCAAGCAGTGTGCTGTATAAATTTTGTGAAATAAAATAAAATAAAATAAATAAAATATTATTTCCTCCAACACTGGGCTTTAGGGTAAAAGCTCTGTCTGTGGGGGCATTTTTAAGCACAGGATTTTTTCCACAGGCTCAGACATGACATTGATTGAGACAGATTCCCACCTTGCAATTATCTGGTCCTCTAATATATTGCTCCATATATTCTCTTATCCTTTAATTTTGCCCTTTTGTCCCTATCTTGCCTCCTCAGTTCTTGTTCAGATGTGATCTAGACAGTCCTATGTGTGATGCGAAGCGGCAATGTGATTTGAGGGGTCCGAATCACAAGTCACAAGGCTGCAAGATCAAGTCTGTTCAGGAATATGATAAATCAAGCCGATTCCGAGGCTTGGTAACAATTGATATCTAATTTGGCAGTTAAAGCCATTCAGGATGAAGTCAGTTTGCCAGCTGAATGCAGCGTGGGCGCATGAGACAAAGCAACATTCACCTCCAGCTGAAAGACTCTTGAAGCAGAAATGACACAACTGTCCAAAATATGTGTGCAAAATATGTGTGCCTGGGGGAAAGCAGGGAAAGGTAACCCGAGTTATGCAACAAAACTTCATAATACCAGCTTTGTTTATTGCACTAGGAAATAGGGATGTTGATGTTAGGATATTTCCGTTCCACCTTAAAAGGGAGCAGGCTTTGTGAGTCACAGAGTCTGCGTATTTCCTGTTGACAGGAAGTTTATGTTTTCTGTTGCTTTCGTTTCTCTCTCTCGGTGCCTGAACGCTGAAGCAGGCGGTCATGTTTTTTCTCTGTTCTGACTAACTCAGAATAAACTTATAAATAATGCTCTCCTGCGTGCATCTTTCGCTGTGCATTATCTGCTGATAAGAGCGTGCATCAGCTCTGGAATGTGGCAAGCTATTTCTGGAGGTCGTGTCGCTAATTTCTGATACTGCGTGTCTACAGGAGATCGATGGACGTCCGGAGGCGACGTGGGGCCATGATGGACTTTGTCTCCCTGGCATTATCCCAACAGTTTCTTAGTGGCATATTGCATATGTTGAACTAAATATCAGTGGACAAGTTCCAAATCAGTTACCTTAATATATTTCCTTCCTTTCTAATGGCAGATAAATCATTGTTATCCTTCAGCCTAGATGTATATCGAACTTCTGAGGAGTTGCACCATTACAGGAAGGGGCTGTGGCTTTGAGGTAGCGCATCTGCTTTGCATGCAGAAGGTTCCTGGCCCACTCCCTGGCATTTCTGGGCAGGACCGAGGTCACCCTTCTCTGAAACCCTGGAGAGCTGCTGTCCAAAATGGTGGACAATACAGAGCTAGATGGACCAGTGGTCTTCCTTAGCAAGTTTCTTATATCCTTCTTGAATAGAGTGCAAAGGGGTTTGTGAATGATTCATGCAATTGCTTCCCATGTTTTTTTGGTTAATTTCTGCATCTTCTGCCAATTCCTGGAGGGCATCGTGCAGAGATATTTCACTAGAAAGATGAATAATGGATTTATGACTCGCTCAGACTTTCTCTGCTTTAGCCTAAAATGTGGGCCCATGTCAGGGGCAGCTAGTTGTGAGAGGAAAAATTGTTTTGTGTTTTGGGAAAATCTGAGGCAGTGGTCCCATTCAGCCTGGTAGGCACATCTGAATGCTGAATATTTGATCTAGTAGTTAGAGTTCTACTTTGACTTCTAGAAATGAACTTATTATTTGGCCTCAGAGAATGCACTTGAACAAGCATTCTCACATGCAAAATATGGCCACTGGGTTGGGGCATTAGTGCAATATGCCAAGAGAAGCAGAGAGAGAGAATTCTAATATGCAAGGTAAAATTTGCCTTCCTCTCAGAATCTTCTTTTTGCCTACCATTCCTCCCCCACGCTTCATATATTAGCTGACCTTCATATATTAGCTGACCTACTTCAGCACCATAGCTTCTTCCATTCTGGATGCTAGAGTGGGGATGCAGATGATCATTTCGATTGACTTGAACTGAACTGACAGAACTTAACTAGTTTGTTTTGTAAAGGGATGAGTAGGAACAGGAATTAGTTCCTTTTTCAACATGCTTGAACTCGGACTACCCCTAGTTCCTTTTAAAGATGTCTTTCTGAGCTCTGTTAGTGCCAATGCATCGTCTTCCTATAAATGGCAGGGAGCCACATTTGAGTATAACCTCTCTAGTTGTGTGGGCTTTGAAAACCACGTTCTTTTACTGAACTAGGCTAAAGCTGTATTTGTCATCAACTTTGCAACTTAAGGCATTGCTGGCAAAGGGGAAAGAACTAGAAGACATCTAGAATGACATGCAGAGTCATGCTGTATACAGATGTAGCCCTGGAATAGAAAGCTATCCACTTCCCCATTTCAGGGATAATCTCTTACTTATGCTAATAATTCGCTAATTATTTAGCAAAATATATTGTACATTTTCCCCTTAACTATATAATTTGTGCAGTGTGTGTGTGTGTGTGTGTGTGTGTGTGTGAGAGAGAGAGAGAGAGAGAGAGAGAGAGAGAGAGAGAGAGAGAGAGTGTGTTAATGAGAGTTTCTGTAGGAACTGCCCCTACTTTTTAGGATACTGTTCTTCGCCCTAGCTCTTGTGTAACCCCTCTTATGTAGTTTAATACGCACACACGTATCAGTAATAAGGTGTCAGACTTGATCTTTGGAATAGTCCTTTTTGGCTATAGAGCATATGACTCTCTCCAGCTGTTAACCGCACATCTCACAAAGCAAAGACTAAGGAAAGCTCTATAAATGGGTTTTGTTTTAGAACCAAGTGTCCCCAGTTATAGAAGCCACTATTCCTATGTTTAGCAAACAGCTTGCTTTCCAGATGTCACATGCAAAAGGGAACACGCCGTGCTAACGGCATCTGTCCTCTTAGCAAAGGTTCAGTGGCCATGCATTGATTTTGTTTCAAAGTGCAGGAGAGACTTCCTAGTTGTGCTAGTTGTTCTCAGATATTTGTAAGAAAGTTTCAGCAGCTTGTAGCCTTAGCCTAGGCCATGTTCATTTGGAGCTGAGGCCCATAGATTGCAATGAGATTGGCTTCCTAGTAAATATACAAGCAATCAGATATATATATATATATATTAACCTGTAAGTAAACCCTATTGAAAGGGACGCGGGTGGCGCTGTGGGTTAAACCACAGAGCCTAGGACTTGCAGATCAGAAGGTCGGCGGTTCAAATCCCCGCGACGGGGTGAGCTCCCATTGCTCAGTCCCTGCTCCTGCCCACCTAGCAGTCTGAAAGCACATCAAAGTGCAAGTAGATAAATAGGTATCGCTCAGGCGGGAAGGTAAACGGCGTTTCCGTGCACTGCTCTGGTTCACCAGAAGCGGCTTAGTCATGCTGGCCAAATGACCCGGAAGCTGTATGCCGGCTCCCTCAGCCAATAAAGCAAGATGAGCGCTGCAACCCCAGAGTCGGCCATGACTGGACCTAATGGTCAGGGGTCCCTTTACCTTACCTAAACCCTATTGAACACAAGTTCCTGCTGATCCTGCACACTGGACCAACAGAAAAATGTAACTGACTTTTAATTTCTATTTCATCCTTCATCTAGTTCTAGGTATGTTTATTAACAGCTCCACCCAACCCCATATCACCTGTAAAAATACAGATCTTGAGGTTTGTTTAACACTCCTCTGTTACTTAAACAGGGTTCCCAGAATAGGAGGAGGTAGCCAAGGGGGCATTTCCTGTTTTGCCTCAAGCGGCAAAACATCCTGGGCTAACCTTGCATGCTTTTTCCTAAAATGACACGGGAAAAGCCTACCGGAATAATCCTGGAAAAGGTATTCAAATGTGAAGACTTGTGCATACATCTAATCACTTTTATTATGTTTCATTGTTCTGAAAACCATTTCCCAAGATCAAACGCTGATGATTATGGTAGCTGACCAAATTGTGTCAGATGTCACGATGTTCACAAAATTATTGGGAGGGTGGAATCCCGTATTGAGAAAGTTGCTGCAAAGACTACTACTTCGCAACGACAGCAAACAAGTTAACTACAGGCTAGTTCTGTGCTCAGTCTGCCTGCAGCCGATTTCTCTTCCATCCCTGCTGTTGACCTAACAAAAGAGTCACTCATGTGCTTTTATATGAACTTTAGTTTTAATATAGGAAGCAGCCATAAGAACTGTCCTAATAACTCCAGGGGCCCTGAAGAAAATGGCTCTGGGAAATGATGGCTGATATAACTAGCATTTTCCCACCCCTCCTCTTTACTGTAAATTCCAAGCCCTACTTTTCAATGACCACTTTTTAACTCTCAGAATGTGAAAGCCTCATTGTTGGGTTACAAGGAGATTGGATGCCTGTCAACCATAAGTATTATGCTCGGTAATAAATGCTTCTAATATTAAAAGTCAGTCATGGCCTTAAAACCAAATCTAATCTCTCTCTTGTGATGCCTTGCTGCTGTTATGAAACCTAATTCCTGAGAGTTGGCAGCGGGGTTCCTTTTTCTTTTTTTTACTTTTTTGTTTTACACTAAGCTCTTGTTTTTCCCTTAAGGAGTCTGTATTTTAGTGGGATACAAGGAAAGGTTAAAATTATGTTTATTCGCATATTTATATGCTACCCTTCTAGTGTAAAATAAACAACCCAGGGCAGCTTACAAGATAAAAGCATTCCATACAAAAGAGACAAAACACAAAAACTCATAAAACACAGAAAGGGCTGTCTCAAAGTTTAAATCTCTTCAGATTTTACATACATCTGGTATGTCTTTCATTGTTCAGAGAAGCTCTTCCTAAAAGAGGTTGCCAAGGATGTTCCTGGTTTCCAGGACTCATTCCCTCTCTGTCATTAAGAGGCGTTTGCCAAGGGTGCTCTGGGATTTTTGACTCATTGCTCCTTCCTTCTCCTTCTCTTTTCCCTTTCCATTCTCTGGAGACACTGGACCCTTTAATTTTTTCAGAGCGCAGGCTTTATGATTATGTAGAGATCATTTGGAAAAAGAGGGGGAAATCCCGGCTCCAAACCAGGCAATAACTGGAAGTAAGCTGTTCAACAGTTGCAAACTACTTAAAAACTGGTGAGGGAGGGCTGTATAGAAAGGAAGGAAGGGGGGTGGGAGGAAATTGCCCATGCCTGCAGATACATGGAAACTTCAAAGAAAGCTGTTCTCAAGCCCTTCTAAAATCAGCGTATCAAGTGGGTCAAATCTCTCTTCAGCTTTTCCACACACTTGGCACGATCAGATTTTCACCGGAAACCTCTGGCACAGCCACAGAACATCATGAAAAGCTCTTGAACGCAGGGAATTAATCGGTGCAGAAGCCAATTAAATATGGGTCAAGCAAGAGTATGGATGGGCCCTTTGTTGTGTCCACTCATTTCAAGAGGTCTAGGCTGACTTGGACTGGCTTTGAATACAGCCCCAAAGGTCTACAATAACCCTATTGGGGAAGGGAGGGGAGAAACATATGAATACCTAACTCACTGCTCTCTCACCTGAAGCCCAAAAAGGCTTCAGGCTTCAAGCAACAGGTAGAGAAATCAAAACATTTAAGTGGCAGTAGAGAGGCTGAGGTTGGCAAAAGTTGTTATATCAGGAGCAAAACACAGATCGCTGCCTCATATTAAGCCAAGCCATTGATCTATCTCTGTGTTGACATGTGGCTGCTCTCCAAAGTTTCAGGGGGGGGGGTAGCTTTCCCATTATTACCTGAAGTTGCCAGGAACTGAACCTGGGAACTTTTGCTCTGCCACCAAACACACAACATGGCCGAGCTACCACTGTGTGGTCAGAGGTGGTTTTAGGGTGGCACACCGGCACGGGTGCAGCGCTGTAGGGGGCGCCACAACAATGCTGTAGAATGGAGCGCGAGAAGCAGGGGGTGTGAATTTTAATGTTGCACAGGGCACTGCTGAAATGTGAAAGCCCAAAATCCACCACTGGAGCTGTAAACTCCGACTTAACAAGGGCGAAGTCACTCTCCCTCTCTTGCTCTAGCCCTCTGCATGCAGAGTATATGGATTCCTGTTCCTTTGGGGAATGGGGGGTGTCATGATCTCTGGTTCTTGAGGGCAATGACAGCAAGTATTCCAAAGCCAGCTCTGGCAGATCTGTGAGATTATCCCCTTAGGAACGCTCGGAATTCTGCTGTTTTGCAATGTTAGATTGGCAGGGTCTTGGTTTATTTTCCCCCAGGCTCATCTGTGCAATCTAAAATTCCTTTCCACTGCAGTCTTTTATGTAATTGCAATCATATTGTTTTGAGTGCTTTTTTGTGAGTGGGTGAAGAAGACAACAGAAAGGTCTGTGCATTCTAGGGAAGAAATGACCATCTTCTAATTCCCAGTCAACTGATGCATGCCATTGGTTTCTTTCAGTGCTTCTTGAATTGGGCACTTTTCTCTATCACCTACGGGATGTATAGGCTGGGGATACAAGATGTAAACTTGAAATTAGGATGTGGGCTGAGAAAAGCTCCAAAATCCAAATAGAGGGGGCCAAAGACCTGTCTTAGGCATACCTCTGGTGTAGGTAGGTTTCCTCAGAACATTTTCTGGTGCCCTAGTCCTAGATAATAATCTAATTTTGCATTGTTATTTTGCTTGAATTTAGGAAAGCTAGAAGCTTTTAAAGTGATTTCCTAAATTCAAGCAAAACAACAATGGAAAATCAGACGGTCTAATATGGTATCTGCAGTTGACATCCAATTACAATATGAAGCAGGTGGGATCAATTGAAAATGAAGTAATGAAAAAAGAAATTCCAGAAAAGTTTCTGACCCACATCACTGTCCCCCTCCCCCCATAAGTCTTCAGAAACTAAAAATGCCACTGGCACCAATGGGAAGTTTACCACCAAAGTCTGACTGATAAAAGGTGGAGCAGAGTTTTTTTTGTAGGATTACAGCTGAGGAGAGAAGAGTTAAGCCACCCCTTGTGCTGCAGTCCTGATGAAAAGCACACTTTCTCTCTTAGTATCATTACATTTTGTAAAAAGGCCCACAGAGTTTTATGCCTGTGCATTTAATGTAAAGTGTGGTCAGGCCCTCGAACTCTTAAGTCTGTGAATATATCAAGAGATTGACTTAAAGGAGTGCTGTTCCAGAACTACCTCAGAAATCAGGCCATAGCACAATGCGCTTGTGAAAAACTGAGTATGTCCTGTGGGAAACCAAACAAACGGGAACCAGAGAATCTGGGGGAATCATTAAGGTGTACATTTTACGCGGCGTTTATCGAGGCTTTAATGAGACACTTGCTCCAAATTACTAACTCTCTCCCACACGCACACCCGACATGTTCTTTCTCATAAAGTTTCAGATATTAAAAGGGCTTTGTCAGGAAACAGCACAATGCACAATGCTCCTGTCCTAACTAACAACATGTTTTTACATTAAAGAAAGACAGCAGTGGGCCTCTTGAAAGCCTTTGGAGGAATATTGTAATGAGATCCATCCTAGTGCTCTAATTCTAGGGAAAGGTTGACTCGGTAGAACCTTTTTACCTCAAGTAACAGGCACAATCGATACTCACTCACAATGGATAGTCTCAAATGATGGCTGCCATTGTTGTCCCATTTTTCCTGGTTGTGTTGATTGACACTTGAGACATGCTCATCTACAGGACAAATGGGACAACAGCATTGGTGAAACAATGCCATCAGCTTCCGGTAGCCTGTACACCTGTAGGTGTACAGCCCTGCGTGAAACTGCCTTATCAGCTCCTTAAGAACAACCCGGCATCGAGGTAGAAGGAAGTGGTAGCAAGAGGACAGACAGTACAATTGAGATGAATCTGGATTTGAGTGAAAGGTAAATGTTGGCAACAGCAAAAAAAGGGAGACCAGATTGGGTGAATAAATGAATAGAGAGGGTATGTCCGGAACCCCTGGCCTACCTGGAAGAAAGTCCCACTGGTGTACACAGTATGTCAAGTCCAGCAGTCAGGAAACACAGTCCAGAGTCAAACCTGAAGCACAGTCCTGTAGAGGTTCTGGAGCATCCAAGCTGAGGTCCATCAATATGGGCAGCTGAGCAGACACAACATCTCAGCTCTACTCTCCTTCCCTCTCTTGAGTCTTGATTGTAGCATCTGGGCTTGATGAGGCATGTGACCCTCACCTGTACTAAGTCTAATCAAGCTGAGGAATCACATACCTCCTCTCTGAGCTAAGCTAATAAGACCCACCTGGGCTGTGGGCCCTTGCCTGACTCGGCCTCCCAGAGCATACCTCCTTCTATGCTTCAGAGACATCATTGTTTGTGAAGACAGGGGCCTCCCTGGCTCTGATTATGGGTCGTGCTCTTCTGGTCCCTGCACACTGACCCTCCATCCCCTTGCTGTCCTCCATCACCTCTTGTGTACTTTTTGCAACCCCAACCTCTCCTTTTCCACCCCCAGCTAGCCCCGGTGGGCCCCAATCGCAGCTACACTCCTCACCAGAATCCTCTTCCTCCTCCCCGTTTTCCTGCCAGTTCATGACAGAGTAAAAGAAGAGGTAATAATAATAATAATAATAATAATAATAATAATAATAATAATAATTTATTTATACCCCGCCCATCTGGCTGAGTTTCCCCAGCTACTCTGGGCAGCTTCCAATCAAGTGTTAAAAACAATACTGCATTAAATATTAAAAACTTCCCTAAACAGGGCTGCCTTCAGATGTCTTTTAAAGAGAATATAGCTGCTTATTTCCTTCACATCTGAAGGGAGGGCGTTCCACAGGGTGGGTGCCACTTCCGAGAAGGCCCTCTGTCTGGTTCCCTGTAACCTCACTTCTCGCAATGAGGGAACCACCAGAAGGCCCTCGGTGCTGGATCTCAGTGTCCGGGCTGAACAATGGTTGGCCCTGGCATAGTTACTGGAGAAAAGAAAGCAATATATTGACTAGTATGGCAAGGGGAACCTGTGGCCCTCTAGATGTTGCTGGATTACAATGCCCATTGCTCCTGACTCTTGGCCATGTTGACCGAGGATGATGAGAGTCATAGGAGTCAACTTCTAGGGGCTGGAGTCATTGTGCTCATAAAACATTTGAGGAGGCTGGCCCCCCAAAACTGATGGGCATTGCCATTCACACAGCGTGTGTGTGTGTGTGTGTGTGTGTGTGTGTGTGTGTGTGTGTGTGTGTCACATCTTGTGGTGAGGTGTGGCTTACCTGTGTCTCCTCAATATTTTATTCAAGTTGGGACCCCTGATGGGAGTTGTTAGAATCCAGCAACACCTGAGAGCTACGTGTTTTCCATCCCTGTGTGGCTTTTAGCCTATCCTGTTTCATGGCTAAGACAATACAGACATACAAACAGACATTCCCATTAAAAACAAAACAAAAATGAGGATATGTTTATGTTGCAGTATTGAGTAATTGCACTTGGTAGAGCTGGAAATAAGGATGTGTTTGCAACCACGGTACATTCATAAGGATATCAAATGCTTTGGAAGTGCAGAGGCAGTGACTCATACTCTGGTTTCTGTATGTTAAAACGAAATGTTCTCTTACTCAGAGGAGATTATGGCAGAAATAGCACCTGGGAGAAATGGTTGAAGTATATCCATTTGTATAGGTATTTTGAAAGCCGGCAGCAAAAGGGTTTGTTCCCCGTGGCCAATTTGTTTTATCTTTTTTTAATTGAAACAAAAGACTAGTAGTTCTGGGATCCAGTTTGCAGCTGGGATACAGTGGGTAAGCTAGCGATCTACATCTGTAATACACCCAAGGAAGCACTGCTGATCTTTTAATTAAACCATGATCACCCAGTTTAACTTGTCTCCAAATGAAAGCAAGGTGTGCTGATATATCAGGTGACTTCACAGCACCTGTTGAGAACTAATAGGTGGTTCAACCTTCATCACACTCTAATTGATGCAAAATCAGAGTGAGTGGGAGTTGTGCAACAACACACAATGTTCAATGGAATTCTTTTGCTCAGGTCTATAAGTTGCTCAGGTCTATAGAGCTCACACAGGAAACTTCCCAATGGGTTTTCCCTAATGGGAATTTTGTCATAGCTTTCAGTGTGGTGTAAATGGTCTGCACCCATTAGTAATTCTCAACAGATACTGTGAATTATCTTAGTATGTCAGTCATGCCTTGTTTTTATTTGGAGGCAATTGAAATGGAAATCAGTGTGGAGCATTAAGGTACATATCAACCATTGTCTTCAAAAAAAGTTTGCAGTTATCTGAGTTTCAGTGTAAATACCCCACGCACTAACCCTGAACAGATTAAGCTATGCCAGCCAAGAAGGACAATGAACAAACTGAAAAAAACCAGCCAGACCAATGGATTTCTGAAAAAGAGATACAGACAGGAATTGATGTTGGTAAAGTTCTTTGATCAAAAATATAATTCAAGCATTAGTTCCAGGAAATAAATCTTTGCTAAGGTTAATGGTACAGCAAACCCCATTTGTTTCCCTTAAGCTGTTTTCCATATTTGAATGTTAATTATGAATGTAGTGGTATTGCTTCCCAGAAAGATAGGTGTCAAAAATATTGTGTTTACAATGCAACTGACTTGTCAGAGATAGTCATCAACTATGATCTCCAGAACCGCCTTGTCACAGAGAAAAGACAAATGGTGTATCAAAACTCCATGTCACTACTTTCAGCTGAAAGTAATGTGTATGCATTACCTAAAACACTGCTAGGTCATTCTTTCTCTCCATTTGGAACAAACCTGGTTTGGGGAAAATTGGATCAAAATGCAGCTTTCTCAAAAAACAACAAGATAGTTACAGGATAGATATATAACATTCTTAGTATACTTTGGAGCTAGAGTCAGGGATTGCAGAGTTGTGGTTGAATGAGTGTAACAAAAGTTAAAATCATAGCCTGTTGTGCTGTTATGAAAAGATAGCAGCCCACAGAACACAAATAATTGTATGTTAATGCTGTATTGTTTTTAACATTTGATTGGGAGTCGCCCAGAGTGGCTGGGAAAACTCAGGCAGATGGGCAGGGTATAAATAATACATGATGATGGTGATGATGATGTTTTATGCAGCCAGCGTGCCAGGTGTCTAGGGCAGGTTTAGCCAATGTGGTGCCCTGTTGTTGGACTCCAACTCCTATCAGCCACAGCTGGCATGGCAAACGGTCAGGGATGATGGATCCTATAGTTCACCAACATTTAGAGGGCACCACATTGGCTAACCCTGGCCTAGGGGCTGCCATATCCTCAAATTTAACACAGCCGCTATGCCCCAAAACTCATGTGAACCGTCACTGCTGTGAAGCAGGATGGGGAAAGAACCTCCATCTCACCATCTGACTAATGGAAAGTAATTGGAAATCTGTCTTGGGGTTTTCAGCAAGTGTCTTATCACATTTACCATCTCATCGTACACAAGACCAGAGGTTGGCAACTTCTTGGCAATGACTTGCTGGTAAATACTAATGACTTTCCATACAGCTCCAGGTATATTTGCCACCTGGAGTTGCCTTGAAGCATTTAGGGAATGAATCATTCAGTTACCGATTTAGCTGCCTGTACCTTAGACACAATTATAATTTTGACTATATCTGTAAATAACATATTATGCTAGTGTAATGGTTGCCAAGCAATTACAGGATAATTTATGGTGAAATGTACTTCTCAAAGGCTCGAGATTTCCACATGCTCCATTGCAATGCATGCTCTTTGCACAGCATGTGAGTGACTTGTGTTGCTCCCCAGCCCAGCCCATCACACCGCATCTTGTTAACAGGAGCTTTGTATTAGTCATGTAATACTACATACTGGCGAGTGGACATAATTTTCCATGAACCGAAGCACAATCGAAACTAATTTGGTGCCTTCTTCCAATTAAGTATTATAGAGATTTCCACCCTGCCTTTCAAACAAATCCCCAGGGTGGTTTATGCAACTTCAGAGCTACAATAAAAACAAAAACAAAGAACAGGCAAACAGTATGTTTCAAAAAGCAGAAAAAGAATGGAAGAAGTGATAGAACATCAGAAAGCAAAGCACTGTGCTGGTCACAGCAACCATTTTAAGTTACTCCCCCCAAGTTGAGACCATGACAGTGGGTTCAGACAATCCAATGTCTCCTTTGGGATAGAAGGGCCAATGCAGGTATCAGAGCACTAAGGGGGCTGGGCCATTATATTGACATGTTGCACATGTGATGCTCATATTATGATGATGGGGTGTGCAGGTGGAAAGAGTGTCTCTCTTTACATCTTGAACTCACTCAATGGTGTCCCTATTAGTAGAGTCCAGGCCAGGCATTGCTCCCATTGCACTATCCCTACTTCCTCTTCATATCAGTGAACGGCAACTAGTCATTTATGTAAGAGAAACATAAAAGGGTTCATCTGGTGATTTGGCTAGGATGAAAGCCATTATCTCTGAGATAAATAGTTCCATAATTATCTGTAATCAAAGCTAGAGACACAGTCCCTTTCTCTTCTGCACATCTACAGAAATCTTCCTTTGTCTGTAAAAGCAGACTTTAAAGTTCAGAGTCCATCTTCCCAAACTCAAGTAAAGTGCCACATAATCTCAGAACAGTAGGAATAGCTTTGGCAATCAGGGTTCTTTTCAAATGTGGACTTGCCAAAGCATTTGTATAGCTAGAAAGAACAGTTTTGCAAGGTCTTTCTTTGCGCTATACCTTGAATTACAAAAGGATTTGTTATAATAATGTCAAAAGGAACCTGAAAAGGACCGCATAATGGCATGGAAATGCACTTTATCTTGCTGAGATGCATACAATATTCAAGAGGTGCCAATGTGAATTTGGATTAGACTGCATTTGACTTGCCTAAGACTTGCTGTGATGTAGATTGCCAAATAGTGATATGCAGCATCTGAGTGAATTATGTGCGTGGTCTGTGTGCCAGGCCAGTGTTTGCAATAATCCAACTCATGTCATGATTGGCAGTTATTATACAAGCATCTATTGTTAAGAAAACTACTTAACACTACTGTCTTTGAAAGTGGTTGTCAATTGAATACTTCAGAACTGAACAGTGGTCAGACTTCAAGAATATGTAGATCTACAGAGGTAAAAGGAATCGTGGTTCCAATTTTTATCCTATTAACAACATTACTAGTAGAAAATGTATTAAGATTCAATACAATTCATTCCTCTCATGTTGAGTATTAAAATAATGATATCCCTTATAATTTCTAAATGACTATGGATCAGCTATAGTGTTGTGAAGGTGCTGCCATGACCCTTTCATTTTTAATTCTCTTTTATGCAAGTTTCTGACCTGCATAAATTTGACAACCCCAAGGTGTTTCCACAACTTTCATATTAATTCTACCTTAATGGGACTCTTTGGCTTAACTTTCCAGGTTTGGGCATTTAATATCCTAGCCATAGAAAGAATATATAACACGTGTAGCTGATAGATCGCCAGAAGACTGCGTTTTACAATATTTAGTAGGCAGATGGGATAATCTCAGTTTAAATCTGTTTGAAATATAACTTTAATCATCACGTTGCCATAAGCCCATAGCCTTCTGGCATCTTCAACATATATGATAAAAGTGTTTTAAAATTAATGTATTAGTCCCAACAATGGCCTGGCTCTGACGCATTCTCACTCATATACCGTATTTTTCGCTCTATAACACGCACCAGACCATAATACGCACGTAGTTTTTAGAGGAGGAAAACAAGAAAAAAAATATTCTAAACGAAATAGTGGATATATGATTTTTATGGTTTATGCTATGGCCACAGACATGTGATCTGACAGTGAGTTTGGAGTAGCCCAATGCAAAAATCCTGAGGATCCATGTGGATCCATGCTTTGTAACCACGGAGGAGGGAAGGAAGGGGAACCATGGATCCTCTGCTCACGACTGCAGCAGATCCCCCCCGCCACCCGCAGGCATTCACTCCATAACACGCACAGACATTTCCCCTTACTTTCTAGGAGGGAAAAAGTGAGTGTTATGGTGCAAAAAATACGGTATTTTAACAAAGCAAAGTGGAGCTTTCCCACTTCACTGAATCAGTGGGAAATTAGCTCAAGAACATAATAGTGCCATCACATCACTCCAAGCATCTAGGACCTACATCCTGCTTCCTACAGTAGCCAATCAGATGCTTCTGGGAAGTCCACAAGCAGGGCTCAGAAGCAATGGTCCTCTCCCAATGGTGTAATTGGAGAGCACAGAAAAGTAGACTTCCTGTGGACACAGAGGCTCCATATAACCAACATGGGTAGTAGTCATAGTTAGACCTATCCTTTACGAATCTGCCCAGATCCCTGGTTCAATGGGGAAGCCGTGAATTTCTTGGCCTTATGGCTGAGGTCAAATATATGGTGTAGCAGTACAACTGTCTTTGGACTATTGAAGCAAACCCTCCAAGTGTCCCTGTTTTCCAGGGACAGTCCCAGATTTACAGAAGCTGTCCAGGTTTCTAATTTGATCACAGAATGCCCCGCTTTTCCTTAGGACGTCCCTATTTTCATCAGAGAAATATTGGAGGGTATGGAGTTATCTGACCCCTGAGCCATCTGAAGACAGCCCTGTATAGGGAAGTTTTTATTTAATGTTTTATTATGCCTTTATATTATGTTGGAAGCTGCCCAGGGTGGCTGGGGCAACCCTCTCAGATGGGCAGGGAACAGTAAAATTAGTATTAATAATATTATTATGGAACAGGACACCC
The DNA here is from genome assembly GCF_964188305.1 of Podarcis bocagei. NCBI lineage: Eukaryota > Metazoa > Chordata > Lepidosauria > Squamata > Lacertidae > Podarcis > Podarcis bocagei. Next base: position 40,611,826 of record NC_138130.1, read on the forward strand.
CTATTTTCATTGGAGAAACGTTGGAGAGTATGCTGAGTTGACACCTGTATGTAACTACACAATACGATGTTCATTTAATCATACCATCTGCACATGAGGAGGTTATTCAATTTTATTTTATTTTTAATAGTACAGTGGTACCTCGGGTTACACACTCCACTAACCCAGAAATACTGCTTCAGGTTAAGAACTTTGCTTCAGGATAAGAACAGAAATCGGGCTCCGGCGGAGCGGCGGCAGCAGGAGCCCCATTAGCTAAAGTGGTGCTTCAGGCTAAGAACAGTTTCAGGTTAAGAACAGACATCCGGAACGAATTAAGTACTTAACCCAAGGTACCACTGTATCTGGTATGGTCCTTCCTGGTGAAAGGGTTCAGCTTGACTTGATTTAGATTCCCTCTCATGGTGCTTTATTCCTCTTCAAAGCACATCCTTCCAAAGGACACACTCGGTGTTCTCACCTAAAGAGAGCTACACACCTAAAAGAAATGACAAAAACAAGGTAGAGTGACTACAATGCTTTTATGTAGGAGGTTGGAGCACAGACTTGAGCAACCAGTTCTGCTCCCATTGCGGCCAGCCTTAAAAAACCAGGACACAAAATCAAAGCAGATGGGTATGTCGAGGCCATAGGTGTCATGTGTCAGTAGCCACAGTGGCCAATCTGATGCCTATGGGAAGCTTGTGAGAACTTTCCACAGGGACCTGGTTGGCCATCATGAGAACAAAACTAGATGGGTCTTCGGTCTGGTCTAGCAGGGTTTGTCTTATGTTCTTAAGGAGCGGGCATGATTCATACAGTCCTATTTTCCCAGGTCCAGCATTCCAGGATGGGGACTGGGGGTGGGGTGGGGTGGGCATTTGCCAGTTACAGGGCTTCAGACTCTGTCTACCATACCTGCTACTAACAGACTGGCCTGCCCTTCATTCATTGCCCTGAGGACACAAGTGAGGACAACAGAGAGGCTGTCAACTGGCAAACTGCCTTCCTGGTAGCACTTGCTCCAATGTTTACCTTGTGGCATGGTAATGGGGGTTCCAAGGCATGAGGCCCTCAGATGATCTGGTTGGTGCAGGCCAGCTATGAAAGCAGCCGACCGAAGGGCCCTCCAAAGAAGGAATGGGGCCTGGCTTTCCCTGAGGAGTTCTGTCAACCCAGATGTTCACATGTCCTCCAACATTTTTCTGATGAAAATAGAGATACAATAACAACAACTCGCCCAACTGATTGGGCTGCCCTAGCCATTCTGGGAGGCTTCCAACATATATAAAAAGAGAATAAAACATAAAATATTAAACATATCCCTTATACAGGACTGTCTTCAGACGTCTTCTAAAGGTTGTATCTCCCTGGCTCAGGGGTCACTTAACCCTCCAACATTTCTCCAATCAAATTAGGGATGTCCTAAGAGAAAACAGGACATTCCAGGATCAAATCAGAAATTGGAATGGCTTCTGTAAATCTGGGACTGTCCCTAGAAAAATAGAGACACTTGGGGAATCTGTGTTCATGCACCGTGGTGGATTTTGAACAAAGCCAGCTTGTTTCTAATGTTGCATGCACTGGGTGCATTGCTTGAATGATAGAACAAAGCAGTTCGGGTAATTCAGTTCAGGCTGCTATCCCACTTAAGTAAGTGCCACTAAACGAAGCAAGACTTATTTCTGAGAAGACGTGCACAAAATTGCATTGTTACCCTTCTACTTTGGGAGGAGTTTTCTCTCTGTATACTAAAATGAGCCTTCACTTCATCTGGCATTTTCCCACTAAGACTTCTGAACTCTGAGAAGTCCATTTGCTGTTCTTTTTGTGGGATGTAAACACAGGAGCAGTCAATGACAACATTCCTAGAGTATACATGTTACAACATGGGGAGGGATGTCTGTCCATCAAGCAGGTAAACTTCCTGGGGACGGACTTCCTCCACATGTGACCAGAGGTGGGTGTGGCCTCACCTGTGCAGGTAATGACAAAAAAGCACAGGGCAGGCAGCCATCTCTCTCTCTCTGCCATCACCTTTCGAAGAAGCAGGATGCCCTCTTGGCTCTCAGCCAAGAGAGGAGAGGGCTATCTTCCTATAAGATAGATTCTAAGTGTATTTTACCTTTTTAAGCCTGTCTGCCGTCTGGGATCATATTGTGAACAGATCGTGAGTAAACTCTTTTATACTTTTATAAAGACTGTGTTGTGTCTTGTATTTTAAGAGGGAACAAAGGGGAAATTACCAGAGTAATTATTATAGAGGTTCTAGCGAACCTGTGCACACGTTACCGTTGCGAACTTAAAGGGGAATGTCTATAAACTCTGCTGATATTTTGGGAACTTGTTAGCACAAGTTGGACAAGGATATAATTAGTCAATATATCCTCTCCTGCACCCCAGAACATTCCCACAAAGGGTAAATGGCCCCAGTATTGCATATTTCTGCATATTTTTGAAGGATTGCATTGGATTGTGATTTTGAGTTGAGTAGTATTTTTCTGAGTTAACTTCCTGGTAAGCACATGGTCCTTTGTTCCATTGTGCAGTGGGGATTAAGCAACCCCCCCCCTTCCCTCAGAGTTCACAGTGACCCAAGGCAGTGAAGAATTGTTTTGCATTTTGAGATTTTTGAGATTTTGATTTTAAAATTTTGAGAAATTTTTGAAATTTTGAAGAATTTTCAAATTTTGGATTTTAAGATGGCTAGAGCAGCTTTTGATAGTGATGCGAAGCTAGGAATGCCTGTGCTGAATGAGTACAATTTCATGCACTGGAAGCAGCGCTTGATAGCATGTTTAGATTATAAGCATATTTTGGAAGCTTTAAAGCCTCAGCCTACAGGATCGTCTGAGGAGGATTTAGCCAAGATAAGTGCTTGGAAACGTATGAACAGCGAAGCTAGACACATAATTTTGAGTGGACTTCGTGATGAGCAGCTATCATTAATAAATAGTACAGATGATGCATCTCAAATCTTAAGAGATATTGAGCGCGTATATGGAGAATCTAGCATAAACAGCTTCAGAAACTTGGTGTGTAAATTAACCAGATTGAGGATGAATTCAAAAGAGGAATTCACAGAGCACATCAACAAATTTACTGAGATTATTCAAAGAATTGATCTGACTCCCAAAGCTTTTGATGAGGATACAAAGATAGCATTTTTGTTATCATCACTTGGACCACGCTTTAGCGCATTTGTAAGTTTGATGGCTCATAAACAAGGTCTGACTTTTAAAGACTTGATTGGTTATTTAAAAGAAGAATGCAGAGATAGAGCTGAATCTCCAGTGAGAAATGCTAGAAGCAAGGACAGCAGTTATGCATCTTGGCAATGTACAAAGTCCAAAGAGATGCCTAAGAAAGTGATTTGCTTTAATTGTAACAAAGAAGGACACATTGCAAAGAACTGCAGAGCTCCTAAAGCGAAGAAACCCCACCCCTTTCAGCCAAAAGGGGAAAAGAAGGGGAAATGTGAATGCACATGGTTACTGCAAGAAAGGAACTTAGCTGTCCAGAATCGTGAAAATAAACGTAATAAATGGATTTTAGATTCAGGAGCGAGTTCGCATTTTTCATATAAAAGGGACTATTTTAATGAGATTAATGAAATAAATGATGAAGAAGGATCTGAAATTGAGATTGCAGATGGTAACATTGTTAAAGCAAAAGGTGCAGGTTCCATGAGCCTGAAATGCAATATAAACAATGAATGCATTGAGAACACAATCTCTAGAGTTTTGTACGTTCCAGAGCTGAGCTGCAATTTAATCAGCGTGTCCACTTTGGACAAGAAAGGTTTCCAGGTCACATTTGGAAATGGAGAATGTAAAGTGACTAGAAATGGCAAAGTGTTTGCTCAAGCAAAGCTAATAAATGGTGTATATGAGCTTGATCTTTCAGAGAACCAGTCTGCAAAAGTGGCACATTCCAGCCAGAAGGATGAAGCAGATCTAGACTTATGGCACAGAAGGCTAGGACACAGGGACGCCAGCCTCATTCTGGATCTACAGAAAAGAAATCTTGTAAGAGGTTTGCAGGTAAAGCAGAGCAACAAAGCTCCAGCAAAGTGCATAAGCTGTATTACTGAGAAGGCTATAAAACCTTCATTTCCACGTTGTGCAGAACAAAGGAGCAACAAAGTGCTTGACATAGTGCACACTGACATATGTGGACCCATGAATGTTCCCTCACTGGGAAAGAATAGATATATTTTAATATTTCTGGATGACTTTTCAAGATTTTGTGTTGTATATTTCCTCAAAGAGAAGAGTGAGACAGTGGAGAAGCTCCAGGAATACATTGCCATGGTCAAGAACAAATTCCAGAGAGCTCCAGCTGTGTTAATGAGTGACAATGGAGGTGAGTACTGCTCAAATGAAATGCAGGCTCTCCTGGCCAAGGAAGGAATTGCACACGTAACCACAATTCCTTACACACCACAGCAGAATGCCATAGCTGAGAGAAAGTTTAGGTCCATTATGGACATGACAAGGTGCATGCTAAAGGATGCACGTTTGCCACAAAAGCTGTGGGCCGAAGGAGTGTACACGTCGGTCTATTTGCAGAATAGACTGCCAACTAGAGGTGCAGAGCGCACACCATTTGAACTTTGGCATGGGAAAGCTCCCAATCTGTCGCACATACGTGTGTTTGGAAGTCCGTGTTACTTCCACGTGCCCAAGGAACACAGACACAAGCTTGACTCCAGGGCAAAAGCAGGTATCCTTGTGGGATATGCTTCTGGAGGCAAAGGATACAGAATTATGGACTTACAAACTGGTAAGACAAATGCATACCATGCGGTTTATTTTGATGAATATGGAAAAGTAGACACTAAGAACACTGTTGTGGATTCTTCAGATGAGTCAGAAAGGACTCAAGAGTTTGTATATTTCCCTTTTGAGACCCCACAAAGTAATTATCTGCCTTCGAGTGTTACAGCGCCCCATACAGGCGACGCACCAGAAGACGCAGAGAACCAGAACCCTGGCGGCACCAGAGACGAAGATGAGGATTCAGATGGGGACATGCCTGCGTTGGAGGAGGATGAGGAAGCTGATGCGGTCGCACAACCAGAGGTCAGGATCTCATCCAGAACCAACAAAGGTGTCCCACCAGTACGGTTGTCCTACTTTGCAGGGTCGGCGTTTCCACAGGAACCTTCCACTTGGGAAGAGATACAGGAGATGCCAGCTGCAGAAGCCAGTCTCTGGAGGAAGGCCGCGCAGGAGGAGATGGATGCACTGCATCAGAACAAGACCTGGACACTCACTGAGCTGCCTCCCGGTAAGAAGGCCATTGGCAGTAAATGGGTTTTCAAGGTTAAGAAGGGGTCAGAAGGAGAAGTGCAGCGCTACAAAGCTAGACTTGTGGCACAGGGATTTTCACAGCGTTTTGGTGAAGACTATGATGAAGTTTTTGCACCAACTGTGAGGTACAGCAGCGTAAGAATGCTTTTAAGCATTGCAGCCTCCAAGAAAATGAGGGTGAAACACATAGACATTGCTACCGCTTTTCTACATGGGCAGATTTCAGAGGAAATTTACATGAAGCAGCCCAAAGGTTTTGTAAAACCACATGAGGCACATCTAGTGTGCAAACTGCAGAAAGGACTTTATGGACTTAAACAGGCTGCCAGAGCCTGGAACCAGAAGTTGCATAAAATGCTGACGCAACTTGGGTACAAGCAAGGCGACGCTGACAAGTGCTTGTACAGTAGGTCAAATAATGGACAATTCTCATATATCCTAGCATTTGTTGATGACCTGATTATTGCCACAGCAAGTGAGAAAGACTATACACAGATAGTAAAACACCTCAGCAAGGAGGTGGAGGTCAAGGAGCTAGGAGATGTCCAGTATTACCTCGGGATCCAGGTGGAAAGAGAAGAGGACGGCTCATTTCTTCTCAACCAAAGACAGAAGATCCATGAGCTAGTTGAGCACATGCAGATGCAAGACGCACATCCAGTTGCTACACCGATGGCTACTGACTTCCTGAAGAATCAGCAGGATTCGAAGCAGTTGCCAGACAACAATGACTACAGGTCGGCGATTGGTAAACTTTTGTATTTAGTTACCACATGTAGACCTGACTTAGCTAATGCTGTGGGGATTCTTAGCAGAAAAGTGAATTCTCCCACTGAGCATGATTGGGCAGGTGTAAAGAGGGTGGTGCGATATTTGAAGGGTACCATGAATTGTAAATTAAGGTTACCAGCCGTCAGAGACCCTAAGTTGGTTGGGTATACTGATGCTGATTGGGCTGGGGATAATGCTGATTATAAATCAACAAGTGGTCATGTTTTCATGTTTGGGGATGGACCTGTTTCATGGGGCAGTTATAAACAGAGCTGTGTAGCATTATCTTCCACAGAATCAGAGTACGTTGCAGCAACAGAAGCCTGCAGAGAGATCGCCTGGCTTGATCAACTCATAAAGGACTTTGGGTTGGTGAGAAAAGGGCCTGTCAGCTTGCTAGAGGACAATCAAAGTTGCCTGAAGCTGACGCAGAGTGAGAAGTTCCTGGCCAGAACAAAACACATTGGGGTTAAATACCACTACATACGCCAGATGATCCAGGATGGACTTGTGGAACTATCCTACTGCAGCACCCAAGAGATGACTGCTGACATCCTGACGAAACCCCTACCAAGAGAGAGTTTCCAGAATCTACGTGTCAAGCTGGGACTCTGGGTGGTTGAATAAAGTTGTTTATGTTTTGTATATGTTGTATTGCCTGAGAAGGGGTATGTGGGATGTAAACACAGGAGCAGTCAATGACAACATTCCTAGAGTATACATGTTACAACATGGGGAGGGATGTCTGTCCATCAAGCAGGTAAACTTCCTGGGGACGGACTTCCTCCACATGTGACCAGAGGTGGGTGTGGCCTCACCTGTGCAGGTAATGACAAAAAAGCACAGGGCAGGCAGCCATCTCTCTCTCTCTGCCATCACCTTTCGAAGAAGCAGGATGCCCTCTTGGCTCTCAGCCAAGAGAGGAGAGGGCTATCTTCCTATAAGATAGATTCTAAGTGTATTTTACCTTTTTAAGCCTGTCTGCCGTCTGGGATCATATTGTGAACAGATCGTGAGTAAACTCTTTTATACTTTTATAAAGACTGTGTTGTGTCTTGTATTTTAAGAGGGAACAAAGGGGAAATTACCAGAGTAATTATTATAGAGGTTCTAGCGAACCTGTGCACACGTTACCGTTGCGAACTTAAAGGGGAATGTCTATAAACTCTGCTGATATTTTGGGAACTTGTTAGCACAAGTTGGACAAGGATATAATTAGTCAATATATCCTCTCCTGCACCCCAGAACATTCCCACACTTTTCAGCAGAAAAGCTAACATTATCACTTCTGAAGGGATTTTGTTTGAGCGCAATGTTCCTGTACGAGTGACGTGAGCCCGGATGAAAGGCAGTAAGAGAGTGCCATCTTGTGCTTATATTGGGAAATGTAGTTTAGGAAATAGAGGTGGTTTGGTGAGAGAGAAATCAGCTGTAAATGTTTAATATATGTAATAAAACTCAATGAGAGGCATGCATCTTAACTAACATTGGGCAGTCTACTGGAGACAGGGCTGCCAATTCTGTTCACTCATGTTTCCAGCCGGATAGCTCAGTTAAATGCAGACTTTATGAGTTTTCCAAGCATTGCCCAAATATTGTAGGTTCATTAGGTGTTTGCCAAGGAATAAGAACATGGGATAGATGCCATCAATACAATGGAATAGTGTGGCCACTTGTATTTGCATAAAATTTACCCTTACTAAGATATAGGTAGATATGCAAACTGAGAAATATTTAATTAAGCAGAAATACAATACCTCTCAGTGAGGGAGGTTATGACAGGAGATATGTCTGCTGTTTAAATGCTATCTTTTGATGGGTCTTCAAGGCATTGTATGGAATAAGTGTCTAACAAATGTGAATAACAACAACATGACTGGGTTACATGCACATGTGGTTGTACATGTCTGGGCCTTGTGTGACAAATTTATTCTCTATACGTATCAGGGTGATGTGCTCAGACTTAACTCCAGTCTCTCCTTATGCACAGACAATGCACCAACAAGCTCCGCTTGTGAACCAGCTCTCAGAATTTCTAAAACTAATGAAAACTGTCCAGACCTTCCCAACTGTAATTTTTGAAAAGCCGGTTCTCCGTAAGAATACATAACATCCGCAGTCTAATCTGCTCCAATATCTGCAGCTTTTGTTGTTGGTATCAATCAAAACAAAACACTTCAGAAAGCAGGTATTCACCATGTTTGCATGGGGGTTAGCAGAACTTAAGCTTTCAAAGATAATTTTATAGGGAATACTCATTTTATTGTTGTAATGCATACTGTTCAGAACCGAAGAGTTGACATTTGGTAACGCATTACCCTTTTCTTTTCGTGTTAGGTGAGCTTTGTCGGCAGATAATTCCTGTGCCATTTCCTTTCAATGTTCACTGGGTTCTTCACCTGTGTGCCAGAACAAATTTATCATGCCCTCTAAGTCCCAGTTTTTCTAAGCACCATCTAGAGGCCTCCCAAGTAAGAACCAAAGCCTGCTTGTGTCAAAATCAATAGCAAAACATCAATTGATTTCTATTTAGAACGATTTGAAGTCATATTGAATATACTGCAAGTGGGGCCAGGCATGTAGAAAAATGGGGATTTTGTCTTCCCTTTACCTATTATTTCCTTCTTTGTGGACACAGGTGGTCTGCTTATTGGATTGCTCCTCTTCCTGACCACAGACAGGCCTTATAGAATCATAGAACTGAAGAGTTGGAAAGGGCGAGGGTCACGTAGTCCAGCCCCCTGCAGGAATATTTTGCCCAGTGTGGGTGTCAAACCGGAGACCCAGAGATTAGGCATCTCTCTGGGAGAGGGGGGCTTCCCATGGACCCAAACGAGGCTTGAGCAGTGCACTCCAACCTATCAGAGAATTTAGCAGTCCCACTGAATGGCACTGGGTCAAAGAAGGCTAATCTAGCCTGGTTAAGAGTTCTGGAGATCTCAAGAGCTTGCCTCCACTTTTCGTGGCATTTTGGTTGGCCTAACAGAGCTGCAAACCTAATACAGATTTCAGGTGCTGTTTTTCAAATGGGCCAGCACCTATTTTGTTGAGAAACAGCGAGCCTTGAAATATTCAAAATACCTCTTTTCACATTTTTGTGACTCATTCATAACAGCACTGCACTTCCCGTAGGGAGAACTTTCCCATTGACAACTTTGCAATCCCACTGACTGAAGAGGATCCAGTCAGTTGATGCTGTGCGCAATTGTTGCTTACCAAATTAATTCCCTTTTATCACTATCCTAGGTAAAGATTGCTGAGTGACATCCTGCACCACACTGGGCAACATCAATTGCAACACCCTTTCACATGGTTTAACTCACCACCCTGACAGTTTGATGCATGTAGCCTAGTCTGGAAGACACAGTGCACCAGCCTGAAAAAAACACGGTACAAGCAAGAGCTGTTTTCTCAAAATGTCAGAGATAAAAATTACATGAGAAAATAGGTGGCTGGAATTTTCAGGGAACTGGCACCCTGATCCTCAAATGGTGGCCACAATCCAGTTAAGAGTTAGTCATGTACAAGCTCCACTGAAAGCAGAGGTGCGCAGTGCAATCTTATGCATGTTTACTTGGAAGTAAGACCCACTGTGTTTAAGGAGGCTTACTCCCTAGTAGGCTTGTTTAAGACCAGAACTGTGTATGTGTCGCTAGTAATATGCTTCATTGGCTTCAAAAGAACTTAACCATTCTTAACTTTAGTTGGGTCAGAACCAATGTATGAAAATAAGCCTGCTCATTTTGGTACATATACTGCTATGTGTACATTTTCCTTCCAAGTTTCAAAGCAAATTTATCTTTCATTATTGGATTCAAAGAGGGGGCAGTTGACCAATTTCTCTTTGTTTAGAGAGGGAGTGACTAAGACCTTTTCAGGGATGAAGAAGAACCTTTTTCAGCCTGACAGCCAAATGTCCTTATGGACAACCTTTCCCGGGCCATATGTTGATTGTGGGCATGGCCAGAGGCCAACAGTGGGTGGAGCAACAGGTGAGAATCTTACCTTTGTACAGTAGGTGACATTTGAGCTATGCAAAAATCAGGTGTTTACACACACACACCAAATACCTCCATAACAGACAAGCACTACGCCTTATCACAGTTCAAGGAGACATTCCAGCCAGGGGTAAATTTTTGTGGAGGATGCATTGTGGGGGAACTGAGGGGTGTCTCTGAGGAAGAGTTGTGGCCTGGGGAGAGTCCTGAGAGTCAGACTGAGACATCTGGATTGGGCCACATTTGGTCTCTGGGTCTAAGGTTCCCCACCCTTGGCTCATATAATAACCATACAGTATTATTAAATACCAGTTGCTTAGCGAATTGTTTTAAATACTACAGTCTGGGGTTTTTTACTTGTTCAGTACATAGGTTGACAAGGATAGAAACTGTGAGGTCATAGATGATAGATAGATAGATAGATAGATAGATAGATAGATAGATAGATAGATAGATGATAGATAGATAGACATACATACACACTCTTTCTCTCTCACACACATACACATACACACTTGCCCAGTTTTTCAGATCCAGAGTTGAGTCCCTAAGGTTGGACGGCGCCTTGTATGCCTCTTTCTAGCAACTCCTGCAGCCAATCTGCTTTCCTTTGGACCACACCAGCAAGGCCAAGAGGAGGGTCTTGTTGTCTCTGCAGCCCAGGCCTTCCACACATACTGCCCAGGCTTACGTCCCGGGGAGGTCACTTTGGTGCTGCTAATACAGCGGTTTGACTTCACCCCTGGAGGCACACTCCATTGTCTCTTGAGACAGACAGCTGTCAACAACAAATATGCCTGGATAAGAAACAACACTTTAATAACCCATCAGGCAAAACAAAACACTTAAAGGTATAACAGAAACCGTTTCAGCTCATCTGGTAGCAGAAGTTCACTCATTCTCTGTCGCTGTTTGCATCTCAAGGACTTCCGTATGCAAAGGCGGCACAACTGCATCAAGGAGAAGGGCCCTGGAGAGGGGAAGAGGCCAAAGAAACAAGCAAGGTATTATTGACTTCATAACACTTTCCCACAAAACACCGTCTGCAGCTGCATCACAAGGTCAGCTTTTCCCGAAGCAGCTGCACTGAAACAAAACAGCTTTGAGTTCTCTACTCTCACAGTGCACCTGAAAGCTTCAAGAAATTCTTGTGTTTGACTTTTCCAAATTGAGATATATTGTTCAAGGTCAAAAGCAAATTACTGCATAAGAGAAATATGGGCTGAAACAAAGACAAACAAAGCAACTGACTGTATTACAAAGGCTACTGCTAAATGGGCAATGAAATAATATAAAAATAGATTTGATTGTCTGTAATCTTTGGGTCTATAATCTTTAAAAAAAAATTGCAGCAACCAATTATTGCCATACGGCTTTAAGATGAAAGTGAAATAGCAATTTTCTGGAATAACATTGATTTTAGTTAAGTGGGCCATTCTACTTTCTCCAGCCCCAAATGGTGATAGTAGTGGGATTTCATCCTTGACCATTATCTGTGGGAAAGAGTTAAATACTGCCTTTACCTCAATGAATTTGCAATCCTTTTCTCCCCTTGCTGAAACTGCAGGGCAGGGTGGAGGGAGAGAGAAAAATAGATACAAAGGAGAAGGTCAGAGTGATAGCGCTGATTTCTAGACAGGAGAGATTGTCTATAGAACGGGAAGTTGCTAGTGCAAGTTCTACACAGCTCAAAACCATCTAGGAAGGCAATTGAATAACTGAACAACAGATCTCCTGGGGAAAATACACAGGAAGTTAATTGGGTTAAAAGAGTAAGATTTTCTGAACTTTTTTTGGGGGGGGGAACAACCTCAAAGCTGAACGGGGGGGGGGAAGGGAGGATTATCTTTTGATCATGATATCATGCAAAGCAGATGCTCAGTGTGGAAGCAGCTTTTGTCAGCAAAAACCCCTAAATTTATCCCCTCAGCTACATTAGTGGTTGCAGAGGTCTCCCCTCTGATATAAAGTCAAAAATTGAATTTGAAGGGGGGGGGAGTTATCTCTCTCGGCCCTGACACCCCTCATAGAGTAGCATGCACAAACCGTGTCACAACCGTGTCACAATGGATTTCAAGCAGGGAGCAGAATGCAGATCTCTAGGTCTCTCAAGTAAATGAAGAGCAGGCAGAAAAGGGGAAACTTTCCTCTGCGGCCATGATCCAGTGGTAACAGGGGAAATTGCCTTTCCAGCATCAAAGACTACATAGAGTGTAATATCTGAATATGGGCACAGTATACAGATTTCCCAATGATTTTTTTAAAAAACCCACCATCAAAATACTTATTTATGTACAGCCTCAGTGAGATTCATACTTGAGGCCTTCAAAACATTTCACAATAGTATAATAACTATACATAGATAGCAAGAGTTAGGCTATGCACATATTTCATCTTTTATTTATCCCTTGAAATGATTCCACACAGATGCAACTATGTTGGCGGGAATAATCTACTGTAGTACATCAGGCCTATACAGCAAACCTTCTAAGGCTTCATATATGACATCTACACTAGCATTATAAAAAAACACCAACCCACCATCATTTATATCAGGCATAGGCAAACTCGGCCCTCCAGATGTTTTGGGACTACAACTCCCATCATCCCTAGCTAACAGGACCAGTGGTCAGGGATTATGGGAGTTGTAGTCCCAAAACATCTGGAGGGCCGAGTTTGCCTATGCCTGATTTATATCATACAATGCATATCCCTTAGTGTCTGTATATAACATTTTGATCTAAGTGAATATGTGTGTCTAAGTGTGTAGACGTAGATATAAATATATGCATAAAGAGTCAGACTGAGCTTACAGTCTCCTATCCTGGAAAACATAACAAGCAGGACCAATGTGAATTAGTTTTATGCTCATCAGGAAATATGCAAAAGGAAATATAAATTTTGTGTGATAAGGAGGGTCCCCAAATTTGCTTACAGATCTGAAACAATACAGTCCCACTGGTCTGTTTTTCTTTTACACTATCTGCTGTATTCTTTCAATGCAACAAATAGTATCTAATAATAATAATAATAATAATAATAATAATAATAATAATAATAATAATAATAATAATAATAATGAACTACATATGCACAAGAAAATCGAGTCTATTTTGATGGGTATAAATTTGCTGAAAAGAAGTGTATAGCAGAAGGGAACCTGCTATCAAAGCATTCACATGTTATTGTCACACCAGATGATTCATATTGGCAGTACATCCTACAAGACTTTTTTTCCTTCTTGGAGCACTTTCCCACCCAACTTATTTCTGTTTCATACCAAGAAATATGGGTGTGGATACTTGTCTCTGAACAAAAATCGCAAAGAGTAACTAGGATAAAAACCAAGGTTTTGGAGTTACAAGAACACACAGTTCTACTTTCTTCTGAGACCTGGATCCTACAAAGATGCCCTTGAATGTGTAGCAATCGGCATGTGTACTCCCTATCATAACTTGAGGGTCACATTGTGGCATCAGTTGTTGTAACCAATGCGAGTTATCTGCATGGTTTTTTTTATTATTATTTAGCTCAGATTAACAAGTATAATTAACAATGTGGTGGGAGGAGAGAGAGAGAGAGAGAGTGTGTGTCCTTTTCAAAGCTTGATTCAGCACTCTTAAATACTTTGAATTTGAATGAAACCAAGATTAATAGGCACCTTCTCTCTGCAGCAGTGTCTGCACTAGCGTGTTGTTTGGAGGAACCAGGTCTGCTGGCTTTTTGCCCTCGGCATTCACAGCCCCGATGTCTGCTCCAAACTCAATAAGTAAATGCACTAAATTAGCATTGGAGGTCTGAGCAGCCACGTGGAGAGGGGAATTCAGTCCTTTCCCAGTATTTGCACTCGCTCCTGGGGGGAGAAAAGGAAAGGAAAAAGTTAAAACTAGCAAAAGCTGCAGTTCCCCATATTCTTTATTACCTCTGGTCAGTTTAAGGATCATTTAAGGCTCACACAATCTCCTCCTATATATGCACATTAGTTGCTGGGGGTTTTTTAGTTTAAATTTCAACTGGCTTCAAGCCTGTTCACGGACTTTGGCTTGCAGCCAAAGCAACGTGGAAACTGAACACGCATGAAAGGATTCGGGGATGTTCACAAAGAATGATTGATGCCTTTGCACAGTACAGGTCCCAGTGTTCTTGACAATTAACCTAACAAGCAAATATTTCAACCCACGTAGGTTGTCTCAGGCAGGTGTTTGAGTTGGCAGGAGAACAGAGAGCAAACTGTAGAAAGCTGCAAGGCAAGTTCACTTCTGTCTGCGCAAAATTTGTTACAGTTTAGCCAAACTGAGGTACTCACTCTGGTTTCATTAGGTGTGAATCTCTCAGTTCGGCAACTCAAACGTCCGGCGCGGCTTCCGCTTGAGTTCAAGAAGCTCTTGCAACCAATCAGAAGCCGTGCCTCGGTTGCCAAATATTTCAGAAGTCAAACGGTCTTCCAGAATGGATTACGTTTGACAACCAAGGTTTGACTGTATCTGTTATTCTACTGTGAGACAGGAACCTGTGCACTCCCCACCACCACAAGGGGACAGACAGACAGACACACACACACACACACACACAGAGAGAGAGAGAGAGAGAGAGAGAGAGAGAGAGAGAGAGAGAGAGAGAGAGAGAGATGCTAGACTAGAACTTCCATTATTCCTGATCACTGGCCATGCTGGTTGGGGCTGATAGGATTTGGAGTTCAGCAGGCTTCTCATCCCTGCTATAAGGGTATGGTATGTTCCTAGTGGCCTTAAGTAAATTTGCAATTTTAATGCAATCAGCGCAAGGAGAAGAATACCCTCTGTACTCCTGATCTGAGGAGAGACTGTGGCTCAGTAGGCTTCTCATGGAAAAGGTCCCAGGTTCGGTCCCCAGCATCTCCTCATCGGGTTGGGAGGCATCTGACTGAAACCCCGACCACTGCCCATCTATACTGAGACAAATAGAGCTAGATAGACAAAAGATCTGGTTCATATAAGGGAGCTTCCTGTATTGCTATGATGGGGTGGACAGGTTCAAGAAGGGGCGTGGGTGGTTTTGTGTTTACATCGGCCACGGCCCCCTCTGAGTAAGGAGAACCTTGTTGTGGTGGATCTAACTTGTTAAAATATGAGCTTATTTATTTCAGTGGCTGCTGTCCAAAGAGATACCCTGGGATCTGTTAACACCTTAAAAATTCTGCAGGCAAAATTCTTGCATCACTGTTATTTCCCTTTTGGGGGTGGGGATTCATTCTTCCCTTGCTGTTTTTGGAATTCCCTCCCTCTACTTAGGTTTTCTAAAAACTATTATATACCTGTATAACTGAAGGAGCGACTCCACCTTCATCATCCAACCCAGATACTGAGAAGTCCAGGCAGAGGACCTTCTTGATAGTGGAATTCACCCTGCGGAATGCCCTCCCATCAGATGTCAAGCAGATAAACTAATAAACAACTATTTAACTTTTAGAAGACACCTGAAGGCAGCCCTGTTCAGGGAAGTTTTTAGTGGTTGATGTTTTATTGTGTTTTTAGTATTTTGTTGGGAGCTGCCCAGTCAGATGGGCAGCATATTATTATTATTATTATTATTATTATTATTATTATTATTATTATTACAGATCTCCTCAGGCTGGCTCATAACCTTTCTTTTGTGCGTGGATGATGTCATTTTGGCTTCATAAGGATCCATCTTTGAAGAGAGAGTTTGCTCTTGGCTTACAAATCAAGGGTAGCCGACATGGTGCTCTCCAGATGTTTTAAACTACAATTCCCATCAGCCCCAGCCAGTGTGGCCAAAGGTCATGGATAACTGGAGCTGTAGTCCACCATGTTGCCTACCCCTGCTGCAGGATAATAATAATAATAATAATAATAATAATAATAATAATAATAATAATAATAATAATAATTTATTATTTATACCCCGCCCATCTGGCTGGGTTTCCCCAGCCACTCTGGGCGGCTTCCAAAAGAATATTAAAATACTGTGATACATCAAACATTAAAAGCTTCCCTAAACAGGGCTGCCTTCAGATGTCTTCTAAAAGTCTGGTAGTTGTTGTTCTCTTTGACAGCTGGTGGGAGGGCGTTCCACAGGGAAGGCACCACTACCGAGAAGGCCCTCTGCCTGGTTCCCTGTAACTTGGCTTCTCGCAGTGAGGGAACCGCCAGAAGGCCCTCGGTGCTGGACCTCAGTGTCCGGGTAGAACGATGGGGGTGGAGACGCTCCTTCAGATATACTGGACCAAGGCCGTTTAGGGCTTTAAAGGTCAGCACCAACACTTTGAATTGTGCTCGGAAACGTACTGGGAGCCAATGTAGGTCTTTCAAGACCGGTGTTATATGGTCTCGGCGGCCGCTCCCAGTCACCAGTCTGGCTACTGCATTCTGGATTAGTTGTAGTTTCCGGGTCACCTTCAAAGGTAGCCCCATGTAGAGCGCATTGCAGTAGTCCAAGCGGGAGATAACCAGAGCATGCACCACTCTGGCGAGGCAGTCCGCGGGCAGATAGGGTCTCAGCCTACGTACCAGATGGAGCTGGTACACAGCTGCCCTGGACACGGATTTAATCTGTGCCTCCATGGACAGCTGTGAGTCCAAAATGACTCCCAGGCTGCGCACCTGGTCCTTCAGGGGCACGGTTACCCCATTCAGGACCAGGGAATCCTCCACACCTGCCCGCCTCCTGTCCCCCAGAAACAGTACTTCTGTCTTGTCAGGATTCAAATAACATTTTAAAAATTACCTGACTCAAGTAATTTTTTGACACAGTCCTCTTGCTGGCTCTCACAAGCGACGTATAGTGGAGTACCAAGATGCTTTATGTTGTGATCAATATTGACTCCGTGGGATACAAGGGCTTCCACACATTTGGTGTGACCTTAAAGGATTACAGGCAGTTTATAAGTCGTATCAAAACCAACCTGATGACTAAAACATTGTAGCCTTGATAGAAATCAGCAAGGCTTTGCTGTCTTTTCAACAATTTTCCAGTTTCATCCACTCTCTTTGTCTCTAACAATAAGGTTTCTTTTTCTGCCAAATTTTAATGAACCTATTTGGTGGGATTGACGGTTGCTGCTTCTGCACAATAAAATTCAAACAAACATTGTTTCCTGCATTATCTTATTTCCTAACCACCCCAAGAAAACAGGGCTAGCCCTCTTAGAAAGCCAGTGTGATAGAAGTTGTGCTCAGTGATAACACTAAACCATGGTTTATCATTATGGTAATAAGGCTACTCTCTTCCAGGACTTGCACCTCCCCTCCCTCCTTTGGTGCATCTGTGAGGTAGTGATTGGAATCACTTTCTGTTTCAGATTAACTGCAGTTAGGCGTGTCATTCAAACCCAGTACTGTGGTTGATGCTGGTTAGTGAAAACAAACCGGCTGCATAAACCATGGTTTGATTAAACATACATACACATCACAGGTGGTTTTGAGTTTATATGCAACCCATGCATTTAAATGAAACAATGGATAAATAAAAAAGGGGAAAAAACAAAATAAAATGAAACAATGGATGCAAAGATTGTGTTGGCATAAAGGCACATCTGCTGACATTTACCTCGCTTAGCAGCTTCGTGGATAGGTGATGCCAGATCGCACACGGCATGGGGGCTGGCTCCATGCTGCAGTAACAGGTTCAAGCAGTCTACACTGCCACTGACACAAGCATTGAACAAAGGGGTGTTCCAGTCAATGGTAGCCATGTTCACCTGAAAGGGAAAGAGCCAGCAATGTAGATGTTGCCTAAAGCAGTGGAACAAGCATTGGGAAAACAGCCATGCAAATGAATATTGACTAACCACCCCACCATAAGTCATTTTGTTGGCATTAAGCGTGACATTTTCGTCAGCCAGAAATAAGCATATGCCACCTAGCTTTCAATTTGAGACCTTCTTGCTCTTTTCAGTGCTAAGACACAGTCCTAAGAACGTTTGGAGCATTATCAAAATGTGGTTTGCTCATACCCTGTTCCCATCCAGCCAAGATCAGGGGCAATGACTTTCAGAGATTCCAGCCCCTGGCCTTGTTTTCTATAAACAAATTACTACAATCAGTCAGCAGCAACCTTGCACATAGCATATGCAATTCTAGAATATTTATTCTATTCTTAATAGATTGTCCTGGCGGTGATTGGGAAGGATTTTTTCCCAACCACAGATTGGTCAGCGACAATGAGAAAGTAGTGCCGAGTGTTTGTGTGTGTGTCATCATTGGCATGGCTCACTTTCTTGAGCTATCAGGGCATCTTATTTCTGCATGCACCCAAATCCCAGACATCTTCAAGTTACTCACATTGGCCCCGTGTTTTAACAAGACACTGGCACAGGCAGAATGTCCCCCTAAGCAAGCTTCGTGGAGAGGAGACACACAATCTGCTGTCACAAGATTCACACTACTTCCCTGGTTTAAAATAAAAAGAAAGGATAATTAGAGGCTGATCCCTGCATGAATCTGAAATGTTTTATGTTGCCAGCAGTGCAAGTCTATTCACTAATACTCAGAGGCAAGTCCCATTAATTTAAATTAAATGAGGTAAGTGTTGTGTACAGCATCACAGTCCTAAGCACTGGAGCACCCTTGGTCTCAGAGACGGTAGCGATTGTTGTTTCAGTTGCGTAAGTCCCACTGAGGTGAGGAAGGATTGTAGGACACTGCCTCAGACCATTGGTCCATTTAGTTCAAAATTCCAGACACTGACTGGTAGCTAGTGGTGGACAAATCTGTCACCTTGTTCTCTCATTTTATCCATTTTTCAAATCTTAAATTCAGTGCTCGACATTTCTGCAGCAATGTGGGATTTTTTAATTCTCACAAAAAACCATCAGCATTTTCATGCAAATTTATCCTAATAAACACATTTTCACATGCAGTGCCGGCTAATATACATTTCTGTAAGCAATTTCCTCCTAACAGGATACCTTTTCTAAATATAGAATCGAACACTTTCATCTAATACACTCATATTCACATTCTTTGGTTGGAGAACTACATTGCAAAGTTCAGAGACTCTGCACAGCTGTTGTTAATATACTACTGCATTAGTCAGCAGTGCCATTCCCCACACCCATGTTCCTTTTGCAATGCCTATTTACAAGTAAATTCCACTCAGGAAGGTTCATCCCGATGCTAATGACAAGCCTCCTGTTTGCAGTTTCAGCTTGTTGATCTGGGCTCTGATCTAAATAGCCTTTGTAAATTTCCACAATGTCCGTTTCTTTTCCAGAGTGGTGGGGGTGATACCCTCTCACTGTTTTCTCTTTTCTTTTTCAAACGGTAAAATGGCATTAAGTTTCAACATTTAAAAATGAGAAAAAGGAAGTGAGAAGAAATCAGTAAGTAAGGCTACCATCCTAACTTGACAGCAAATCCCATGGCACTCAATAGGACTGATTTCTGACATGGTTACAATTGCACTGTAAAACTGCCCCACACCCTGCTACAATTCTGGAAAACGAAACAAACACAGGGGGAATTAGATAGGGTCTATTGCAGGCTTATTAACTACTCGCCCCTTGGCCTGGATCAAAAGCAATAAAAAGTTCATCAATAAAATGGACTGTACTTGCAAAGACAGAGTGTTCAGTTTAAAGGCACTGGAGCCCCGAAATACCGTAATAGCATTTCACCTGCTCACCCTGGACAAGCTGATGCTGCAACTGCATCTTATTGCAAAATAATCACTATAAATTGAGGGTAGAAAAACTTGGGGGGCTTACCCACAAAATACTAGACTGCAACAGTTAATAACAACAAAATACTAGACTGCAACAGTTAATAACAACACATATTAAAAAAGTGAGTGGACACAGAAAGAAGTGCTCATATGGAAGCATCCCTGTTCACAGAATTGGAAGTGACCTCAAAGGCCATGTAGCCCACCTCCCTGCCAATGCAGCAAACAAGTGTCACAGCATCCCTGGTAGATGGCCTTCAGGCCTCCACTAAAAAAAAACTCTGAACAAAGGAGGATCCACCACCTTCCAAGGCAGTCTGTTGAGTACCAGCTAGTGGGGCAGAGTGTCACTCACCTGGCTTCCCAAAACAGGTTGCTACCGATAATCAAGGGTGTGTTGAGGTGGCAGAGAGGTCAGCATGGTTGCAGGAGGAGAAGTGTTGGACTGGCTCTGCTGCTGCATCTGCACCACGCCAGCATCACCACGGCCTCACCTGCTCTGTTATCAGCAGTGACCTCCACATGGGAAGTCGAGTGAGCAATGCTGCTCCACCTCACCAGCTGCTACTGGTCTGGTCCATTCAACGATATCCTTCCTTTTGCCTTCAATACAACTTTCTTAATGGGATTAATGCATAGTGTTCCTCTTAAGCTATGCTACATGTTTATATATGATTCGTTTTATCAGCCCACTTAGTCAACATTAACATGTAGCTTCCAGAAAGCTCCCGCTGTCATTAGTGGACTTATGCAAAAGTGAGATGGATAATCACCATTCCTCCTACAAAGAACAACTGAAAGGATCTCTTCCCTTTCCAACTCTCAACTCTTGGGGTGCTTTGTTTTTGTTTTCGTTTTGGTTTCGAATAGCTCACAAGACTACCATTTTCTGAAAACATTACATTTTAGTTCTCCTTCAGGTCAACACATATGTCAAACCTTTGCTACCTTACTGCATAAAATGGACAAGAGGCTTAATGAGCAAGGCAAAATCAATGTTTATCTCCCTAATGGTGCAGTACCTGATGGATGAGTTTCTTCAGAGCAAGCAGCTGCCCATGAATGGAAGCATCGTGCAAAGGAGACCAGTCAGAAACAAAATCTGCATCAAGAGGGGAAACAAGGTTTAAGAATAAGAATGTGATTAAATGAAGTTATCTACTCTTGGTTTGGGGAAAGTAGCTCAGTAAATCCGGCACTGTCTAAAAGGATTCTTAAAGGTTAAGCGATATCCATGTGTTTGAATGTGATTACCGTACTTCATCCCTGCTTCAGTAAGCAAAAGCAATTGTGTTTTATTACCCGACCTGTCAACCTGATCTCAAGGCAATGAACTTCGAGGGAAGACCAAACTGTTGCATGCTAGAGAAACAGATAAAAAGTCAGTATCATAGCACATCCATTGGCATGTCTTTTCTTTTCTTTTCCTCTTCAATGATGATGCTTGGCTAGTATCCATATATATACTACCTTGATATACTCTCCTTGTTTGCATTACCTAGTAGGCAGAACAACAGATTATGCCAGGTATGCCTGCCTATACTGTTTTTACTCCCCTTCCTCTGTTATTTCTCCTGGGTCAGATTTTAGCTGGTAAACTCCACAGAATAAGGACAGCATGCACTTTGATTGTTTAATAACAACAGCAGCAGCAACTGCTACATTCTGGAATGATTTACAGACTGCTATACCATTCAGAATGTCATCATGAGAGAAGGTCCAGCTGCTGGCAATGTATGGTTTTCCGCTCAATTTGATAATAAAGATACTGCAGTACCTATCTGTGAGAGGAGACTCCTTCTTCCATGTTTTGTCACAGATCATTAACCAAACTGCTAAACAAACATAAATCCTCAATAATGGCTCACTGGAAACACAGCTCAGCAAAACAGTGAAACCTGAAAAGGTATCAAAATACCCTCTCAATAACTTGTTCCTTAACTATTTTTTACTCCTTTCCATTTTTTTATCTCATCCATGCCCTCATACTTTTCTTTCAGTTCTGCTCATTCTCATTGACAAGAACTCTTCCAGGCCAATCACATTTATGCTTATATCATTGCAACAACCTCTGAGGTTAGACTGAGGCAAAGTGTCCTGGTTCACATACAATATTAAGCCATGGCTTGTTTACCCTAACTGTGGTTTGTTTGAATGTCCAAACCCATCCCAGTAAAATAATAACAGTTTGTTTTCCGCCAAAAAAAAAACATAACTGTTTGTTGACTTATGAACTCTGCCTTGTTTTTACTATGGTTTGGTGTCACATCTGAACCCAACAGCCTTGCTGAACCATGGTGAGTCTGTTCTCCTCACCCCTGACACTTGTAAAGCTAAAATGGCACAAGACAAGAGTAGTTGGAAAACAAGCCAAAATTTGGAGAAAAGAAGGCATGGCTTGCTTGTTCACTTGCTTGTGACATGACTCATGGTTTGTTGAACAAAGTATGGCTTAGAATTATGTGTAAAAACAGCCAGTGACTGGTTCAAAATAATCAGTGATGTTCATGGGGAATCTGAACCAAAATCCCAACATTCCAAGAGTAAAGTTGCAATTCTCTACACACTTACCTGGGAGTAAACTCTATTGGACATGCATAGGGTTGCACTGTAGCACTCTACGCATTTGAACTACACCAATTCATTGTGATGTATCTTAATCTGTGACACATTAGTGAGGGGAGTTTAGATGAATTGATCTCCTGATCCATACCTAAATCTTAATTTCCAGCTTTTAGCCACAGACATGAAAAACATCAAATGAATATGTTATTTTTAAAATTATGAATGGTTTAACATTAGAATAAGGGACCCGGGTGGCGCTGTGGGTTAAACCACAGAGCCTAGGGTCTTGCCGATCGGAAGGTCACGGTTCGAATCCCCGCGACAGGGTGAGCTCCCGTTGCTCAGTCCCAGCTCCTGCCAACCTAGCAGTTCAAAAGCACCCCAAAAAGTGCAAGTAGATAAATAGGTACCGCTCCGGAGGGGAAGGTAAACGGCATTTCCGTGCGCTGCTCTGGTTCGCCAGAAGCGGCATTGTCATGCTGGCCACATGACCCGGAAGCTGTACGCCGGCTTCCTCAGCCAATAAAGCGAGATGAGCGCTGCAACCCCAGAGTCGGTCACAAATGGTCCTAATGGTCAGGGGTCCCTTTACCTTTAACATTAGAATATAATACCTACAGGATGATCTACTGACGTAGTCCTTAGGGTATAGATCTAGCCACCTGGGTGGTATTCCCTGGTGCCAGTTACCAGAGGACTATGTTATTACATGCTATGGGTGTCGGACTTGATGGCGGTCTATTTTCATGCATTGTGGTAGGTCCAGGCCACCATCCTCTGCCCTATCCTCCAAGAGAAGTAGGTTGCCTCTAATGAGGATATAGCTCACCTGTTGCATTACCTATAAAAGGTAGATGATAAATCAACAGTGTTGCACAACTGATCAGAATCAGGAGAGCATAAAGACTGTGCTTGGAGTCCAACTGTTCAAAGGTTTCAATAAAGTTTGCCTATGTAATAATGACAACCATGAGACCACAGTGGAAACACTAGCTCAGACAAAATCATTGAAACAAAACTTTTATTTTCTAAATGGGAGCTGAACTTGCTTAATTTGGGGGACACTTCTCCCTATTTTGCTGCTGTCACTTGCAAATCATAAGTGAATAAGTTGATTAAATTTTGTAAGCCCTGGGCCCCTCTTCTTAAGTAGCTACGCCAGCAGTTTGTTTTTAACATCCTGAAAAATAATATGTTATCCTGAACTCAGCATCAATGTCTCTTATCCATGTAAAAATCACCACCTCCCCCATCAGATCCACAGGGAAACTAAGAGGAAAATGCAAACAGAATTACTTGTCTGCTGTGAATGATTTTCCAAGGTTACAGCCAGCTATGATCCAATCTGTATCTGCAGAACATCATGTAATAGAACCCTCGTGAGACTGTACCCAAGGAAGACTGTAGCTAAGTGGTAGATCACATCATGCCTTGCAAGGTCCCAAATTCAATGTCAGCTAAATGGGCAAGTGCCAAGTGATGGGACAGACCTCTTCCAGGCGCTCAGAAAACATCCTGCTAGTTAGAGTAGACTGTGACCATCCAGATATCATTGGACTCCAGCTCCCATCAGCCCCAGCCAGCACAGTCAATGGCCAGGGATGATGGAAGCTGTAGTTCAGCAACACCTGGAAGGCTACAGGTTCCTCACCCCTGGAGTACTGAGTTCTATGGACCAATGGTCCCACTCAGTATGAGGAGGTGTCACATTTTCCATTTCAGAATGCAGGGTGGGATTAAATGTTTCCCTATGCCATAAACTTCCTGCATAAAGAAAGCTTCTATATCAGAGAGAAAGCCTGGCCATAACTCTTCTCTTTCATATGCTAGTTTTTCATGGACAAGGATGGCTTGTTTTTAGAGTGGGGAGCATTCGGGCTTGTAATTCTCCACCTGCAGGAGAAGGCTGCAATGTATGATTTTCTGAATTCGTTGATCAAATATGTAAAATGAATATACTGGGTGGAGTTGAATGTTGCATGAATGTTCCATCGATGCACTGCTGCCTGCCAGACAGAATGATCTTGTCCTCGCCACCCCCACATGCTGCTCTGACCCTCCCACGCCATTTTATGATTCCCTCTAGGATTTCTGGCGCAACTGTGGAAAACATGATTGCCGCTGCAATTTGTACATCAATCCTCCATAAACATAACAGGCAGTGTGGTACAGCAGCCAAACTGTTTGCGTTAAGATGTGAGATAGCCAGGTTCCAATCCTCATTCAGGGAAGCTCCCCCATTACGTTTGCTCCAGGAAAACACCCTGGTTACACTGGACTGCCCTGCAAGAAATGTATGTACTGCAGATGCCACAAAGCATTGTGTATGTGCATCCAGGAATTCTCATTTCCCATACACGTGCATGTGGTTGTTTAAAGAGACATGTACATGCCTAGCCGCAATTTGCATATTTGCTGCGTGAAATGCTGATGTTAACACCAGTGTTTCCTGCACTGATTGTAATGCACAGCGCTGCCCTTGGCCATGAAATTCCTTAGTTGGCATTTGGCAAAGTACCCAGTCTTCTCATCCTGTTCTACCTCACATGGCTATTCTGAGATTAAAAAAAATAAAACTGAGCTTGTAGACAGGGTACAAATGAAATAAATAAAAGTTATCTCTAAATTAAGTCTCAGAGAACAGGCTTAAAATAATGACAGATGAATTAAAAGGGGGGAAATGTATATTGCTATGGCACTTGGAAATTAAATAAGCAATGTGGATCTCGTTCCTCCACTAAACTGAATATTGAGGGTAACAGAAGTAGGCCCCTATCTACACTATATATTTGAAGCGGGATCATACTGCTTGATACAGCCACGGCTTCCCTCAAAGAATCCTGCAAAGTTTAATTTGTTAATTGTGCTGAGAGTTGTTAGGAGACCCCAAATCCCATCATAGATCCACAATTCTCAGATTAGCTTAACAGTCAATTCCTGGTCCCGGAAAACTCTGGGAATTGTAGTTCTGCTAGGAAAATGGGGGTGGTCTCATAACAACTCTCTTAACAAACTACAGTTCCCAGGATTCTTCGGGGGAAGCCACTACAGTGGTACCTTGGTTGTCGAACGTAATGCGTTCCGGGAGTCCGTTCAACTACCAGAACAGTTTGAAAACCACGGCGCGGCTTCCAATTGGCTGCAGGAGCTTCCTGCACTCAATCTGAAGCCGCGGAAGCCGTGTCGGACATTCAGCTTCCAAAAAACGTTCACAAACAGGAACACTCACTTCTGGGTTTGCGGCGTTCGGGACCCGATTTGTTTGGGTGCAGGTGGGCCCTACTCTATGTGCACATAGTGTCACTTCTGTTTACCAGGATGGGTTTGGGGCACAGGTGGAAGGGTTGGTGAAGCCAGGGTTGCAGAGTCACTCTGGTAGAACAAATCCCGCAACACCTCCCATATACACCTATAGAGTCTCACTTCTATCTACCCTAGCGTCACGTTGTCCCAGTAAGTAGTAGCAGCAACAACACTTCTCTTGGGAAGGCAGTGACATGGCACTGCCCCACCACGTCAGCTACTCCTGACAGTTACAATATTATAATATATGTATCTTCATAAAAGTAGATCTGGTAAAACAGGAATGTTTGTAAAGCGAATGTCTATATGTATCTTCAACTTGCATACTTCTAATCTTAAATACGCACTCATTCATTGTGGCAGCATGTTCAGCTCACATGCTGTATCATTAAATCAGTTTCTAAATCAACAAGAGCAAATATCGATTCATCTAACTGTGAAAGAACTATTCTTTATCACAAATGCCAAATGTTCTATATTTTTTAAAAAACACTGGTGAAAGCAGTTTGCCAGTTATCTTAACTTATTGTATGCTTGCTCACATCTAGTGGCAATGATTCAAAACAAGTCATAAGTTAGACTGATAACACCTTAACTTTTCCATTCATCTAGGCTTTTTAACTACCTCCCATATGCTTTTAAAATTACATAGATCACTCTGTTATTTTAAGCACTGTGGTGCTTTTCACATTTACATTTGCTTTTTGCTGCATTTTATTGTGTTTTTTTTGCATTGCTAAACTATTCTGAAATGTGGTATAGAAATGTTCTAAAGACATTATTCTATACATTAACTCTCATTGAGCAGCCATGATCCTTCCACCTCCACTTTGAAACAATCTCTTCCCTTCCCTTTTGTAAAAACAGCATTATTACTTACCTCCCATCAGTAGATTAGGTAGGTATGTTGGATGAGGCTGGCTTTCTGATCTCTGGGATATGCCAGCGTTCGCATTTGCCCCTTCCACATCCATTGCGACACTGGACAGTCTGGCTACTGTGATTTCACTTCACAGCTGAGAAGAGTTCAAATTCCATCTCGCCTGTTAAAAAAATATCCCAAGTTCTATGAGTCATTTATTAAGCAGTGTGTGTGCAAGTGAAGAACATTTTGCAGAAGACCAAGGCTTCAGTGCTAGCATCAAGTTTACAGGAACCCAAATACCTGGGCACTCCAGCTTAACAGAACACCTCTTCATTGACTGGGTTAAAAAGTACATGAAGATTTCGGGCACAGAGAACAAAGTGAGGGATGTGGCTGATGTCATAT
This sequence comes from Podarcis bocagei, assembly GCF_964188305.1. Lineage (NCBI taxonomy): Eukaryota > Metazoa > Chordata > Lepidosauria > Squamata > Lacertidae > Podarcis > Podarcis bocagei. Next base: position 40,638,690 of record NC_138130.1, read on the forward strand.
CCTTTCCAGGACCATGTCCAATCAGCGAGTTTGCCTTCTGTTTTTATAAGAAAGGAACTTCTCAGTTGCCAAAAAAACAAGACAGAAAGAGCCAGTTTTACTAGCTCAGCAAACTGTGCCTTCAGGGGATTTATAACAGAGAAAGAGAGAAAGAGAAGGGGGGGGGGTTAGCGCTGTCTGCAATGCCTTTATCACAAGGCACAAATTAATTTGTTTTTAGACATACCATCACAAACATTCAAAAAAGCATGACTACACGCAGAAATGGCAAGCTGAATCCTTTCTGCACAGAAGTTTTTGCACCACATACCACAAGAATATTAAAACCACATGTTTGGAGAGCTGTTTCCAACTGCTCCTTTATACTCCCTATGGCATGAAAAAGCACAGTGTTAGGCAGAGCTTCTTTATTTAATTTTAATATCTTGACCACAGATGAACTCAAGACGACACATGATGAAGGGTAAACAAAGCAAAACCCCATTCAAACCAACACTGTTCTATTCACCCCCACCCCCACCCACCCCCGTCTATCCGTTTCTGTTTAGGGACTTAATATTACACTTGGTAGTTTGCTTTTTTTTTTTTACCTGAATAGAAACTTATTAACTTAGTGGCCCTTCAAGGAAAAATGGCTGGCAACTCCCCAACTATAATCAAATGAAAACAGAGAGGAGCAACGACCACTCATGAGCCTCTCTAAGGCTCACTGAGCAAGGGGGAAAGGAGGAGACTGGCATATTATAAGACAGCGGTGACTGCAATGTATGAGGATCCTGTGTTCTTCTTTTGGCAGTTTGTTATTATTACTACTATTATTAAAGTACAGATAAAACCACTTACCCTATTGTGGGCAGTGGCGATTCAGCTTGGGGTTGGCGGAGAGCTGGGGTGGGTGGGGTGAGGATCACCTGTGGGGCTGGCTGATGTCAGTAATAGCCACGGCTGGACAAGTGGGGGGGGGGGATAACCCGCCAAACTTCTAATTTCAAATGGGCCAATCAGTACCCTAGTAGGGCGGGCAGTGAAATAAGTTGTGGTTTGTTTTCTTGTTTGTGGAATGGTTCCTAGTGTGTTGAAGAAACCATGATAAAAAAAACAAAACAGGGCTTTGTGTTGTGGATAAATAATGAGACAATTAAAAGGTAGAATTCAAGGGAAAAAATTAGTTATCCAAACACACTGTAGCATCATCAGTTAATTTAAACGTAAGGTAAAAAGGTAAAGGACCCCTGGATGGTTAAGTCCAGTCAAAGGCGACTATGGTGTGTGGCGCTCATCTCGCTTTCAGGCCAAGGGAGTCGGCGTTTGTCCACAAACAGCTTTCTGGGTCATGTGGCCAGCATGAGCAAACCACTACCGGCTCAATGGGACACCGTGACGGAAGCCAGAGCACACAGAAACGCCGTTTACCTTCGCGCCACAGTGGTACCTATTTTTCTACTTGAACTGGTGTGTTTTCAAACTGCTAGGTTGGCAGGAGCTGGGGCGGAGCAACGGAAGCTCACTACGGTATATCGTGGGGATTCGAACCACCTACTTTCCGATCATCAAGCACTAGATGCTCTGTGGTTTAGACCTCATGCCACCCACGTCCCTTAATTAAATTAAATTGTAAAGTACATTAAATGATGTATACAAATAAAAGTATTTATCCCCAACCCGCAACTCTGAAATATTTAATAATATATTTCCCGTTCAAGCTTCCACACACCTGGAAGGGCTTCAGAAATCATGACTCAGTGCTCTTCTCATTTAGGAACTAAGCACAGCCTATCACAACAGTTCTTTTCGGAAAATGTGAACGGACTGAGTAGCATAGGTAGCTCATTCCATTTGTTGGAATAGCTCTTAGCCTCCAGAGTGAAACATCAGCCTTAATCCTACACATTGATGTGTCTGACAGTCTGGTCTTTGACCGCATTTCACATAACTGACAGTAAACTGAAAGTGGGAGATGGGGCTATACATCAGGACTGAATGATGAGAATTGGCAGAGCAATGTAGGAACAGTTGCATTATGTCTGCTTTCATTATGCTCAAGGTAAAGCTATCCAGTCTTTTCAACAGTGCCTGTTTTTCGCTATAAAAAACAGCAAATCAAAGGCAGCTGCGATTTTCCACAATTCAGGTTTTGCTTCTGAACGTCATACCTTCTGATTCTGATGTGCAGGTGTAAAGTGCCAGCGCTTATGTATGCAAAATGGACCACTCATACACAAGATGAAACTATCAACCGCCTGGCGGAGCCCTTAAGTTTGTAGAAATAGAAAATATCTGGGGAGGGAACCCTGAAAAGGAGGGGAGTCAAAAGACAGCCTAATGAGCCTGCTCAGTTGTCATGGAATGCAAACCAGCTGTCAGAATGGTGGCAAAATGGATGAGGAGGGTAATGGAGTATCCTGGGTACAGGCATGGCTGACTGACTGGAATAATGAACAGGAACATTCCACACTACAGTGGTACCTTGGGTTACATACGCTTCAGGTTATATACGCTTCAGGTTACACACTCCGCTAACCCAGAAATAGTGCTTCAGGTTAAGAACTTTATTTCAGGATGAGAACAGAAATCGGGCTCCGGCAGCGCAGCAGCAGCGGGAGGCCCCATTAGCTAAAGTGGTGCTTCAGGTTAAGAACAGTTTCAGGTTAAGTACGCACCTCTGGAACGAATTAAGTACTTAACCCGAGGTACCACTGTACACTATTCTGTTGCAGGTCCCAATTGTACTCCTAAAATACCAGTCTTTAGCTTCACAATGTGTATGTATATATACCAGTCTTTAGCTTCACAATGTGTATATATACATACATAATACACACACACACACACACACACACACACACACACACACACCACTCACTATGGCAGGAGGTCCTTGCCCCAACAACCTACAGTTTTCCAGTTGAAGGATCTAAAACATGAGTGTCGGTTCTGGCCACATAATTGGGCAATGTGATGGTTTCTTTTAGTGTCACTCCCCACATTCAACTGAGCATATATGTGTCAGGGGAAGGTTTGCAATTGCAATCCCCTTCCTCCTTCAATTTCTACTTAGTGTACTTGCACAGAACATGTGAAGAGGATTACAGGCATATGGAGGGAGGGGCCTTTATAGTGCAGGGACCCCAAAGCAACACATTGACCCAAAGCAGCAGATCGTCATTTGGTGACAACGTGGGACAAAGTCTTCTCAGGGACAGCACCCACACCAGACAATTCACGAGGCAGAGACAAGGATATATTCTAAACTCCTCTTAAACACCAACGGTTGCCCAAGCTTCCACTGATTCAAATTCTTGTGACTTTTTCATTCTCTGTTTTGTACACCACTCCATTTTATTTGAGCCGTATCATTTTGTTTCAATCTTGTTTTTAGGAAGTTTCACCAAACGCCGTTGTTTTAACATAAACCATTTAAAGCACCATTTGTAAATAAATATACACATAGGAACTCAAATGGGATTTAGTGAGGGATGCCACCCAGTGTCAAGGTGATGGCACCCCCTAAATAAAAATTAAGAGCACCCAAGTGTAAACACGTCCCAGCATTTTGGACTAAGCTCAGCATAAGGTGCTTACTCATTCGTAGAAAGGGGGCCAGGAAACGGCTTCAACCTGCAATTCAGTTCTTGACCAAACGGCCTTTACTATGGATCATAAACCAATGAATAAATTAGTCATAGTCCGGCGGGGGGGGGGGCACGACTTCCTTTCAGGTTGATATTACATAATAAAGTAACACGGGCAGAAACCCCACTTTGGAAAAAGCAAGGTCATGACAAGATAACAGACTAATGGAATAGGTGGTCTCAAGCCTGTGGTGGGATGGTGGCTCACCATTGAAAGGGGAAGATAAAGGCTTTAGATTTTAAGAAAGCTCATGGGATCTTACCTCCTCACACTTGGTCCCCCAGACACTTCCTTTCCCGCTCCAAGGAGGCAGGGAAAGAAGGCAGGAAGGAGATCACGCCAGGCACTTGGGAGCAATATTCTTCGTGTTTCCTTTTGTTGCTCTTCCCAGTCTCCTTGCTGCTAGCATGCTGAAAAGACGTGCATCAGGGATCTAGTATGAATAGGTAAGGTCCCAGGGGATTTCTTGAGATATAGGTCTTCTCTGAAGGGGCCTACCTGCTGGGCATGGCTGGCTGGGGTGGGGCCAGGAGAGGCAAGGCCTTTAACCTAGCAACCACATGATCCTGCAAGTCTTCCCTCCCTTCCAGTTTCTGAGACAAAGGAGTAGAGCTGGCAGAGACACAGGCTGTTGGAAGGAGCTGGGCTTTCAGATGCCTCTCATACCTTTGCTTCCTTTTGCCTAAGAACCTCAGTTTTGATGTCCAAAGCCTCGTTAAGACTCATGAATTCATTTATGCTTTTTGCAGCACCAGCCGATACACATTTCTGGTACAACAGTGCCCTGTTTCCAAACTCTTCTAGTCATCTGTATGCATACCAGATTCCAACTCTGAGTTCCTTCCAATAAGTGTGTAAGATCCAGGTACTGTAGCTCTATAAATAAAGCTGTCAAAACATTTATAAATGGTTTCAGAAATGTCAAACAGTGGAACACACCTAACCCTTTTGAAATCTTTAGACAGAGAGATATTGACTGTTGCTTAATAAGAAAACCTTTAGACTAGTTTGGTGTAGTTCAGTGACCATTTTTTATGTGTGCTAGTCTGAATAATTTAAGTTATAGAAAATATAAATACTGATTTTTTAAAAATAAAAAAGGTTATTCTATAAAAGACAAGGTTTGTTTGTTTGTTTTAAAAGTGACACGGTGCTGTTCAGTGGTATGTGTCAGGCATTTTATATGACGTTACAGATGACCCCTTTGTTACTCTCCTGAATTTGATGTAGGGTAAAAATGTTTTTACAACCTGGCAGGATAGCACAGGCTTACTAAACATGCACACTGTGCTACCGCTTAGTAAATGGACACATATCCAGCTTACTGACAAATGTTTGGGGATAGGAGAGATAATATTGGAAAGCTGCTATACACATATTTAGAAGCATTTTCTTCTTCTATTACTACTTCATGTCTTCCAGGCTCAAGGCCTGCCACTGGAAACATTCAGAAACTCAGCCCTGGCTATTAGGACTCTCTGTCTTCTCTGAAGATTTCTTGCCATTTCTGGCAGCTAAGAACATAAGAGATGCTCTGCTGAATCAGACCCAAGGCCCGTCTTGTCTAGCATCCTATTCTCACAGTGGCCAACCGGATACCCATAGGGTGCTTGCAAGCACAGCACTTACTTCAATTTCCCCCTGCAGCATCCTGCTTATTGTTTTGACACTGAGGTCCAGCGCCGAGGGCCTTCTGGCGGTTCCCTCACTGCGAGAGGTGAGGTTACAGGGAACCAGGCAGAGGGCCTTCTTGGTAGTGGCGCCTGCCCTGCGAAACGCCCTCAAGGCAATAAACAACTATTTTGCTTTTAAAAGACAACTGAAGGCGGCCCTGTTTAGGGAAGTTTTTAATGTCTGATGCTGTATTGTTTTTAATATTCAATTGGAAGCCGCCCAGAGTAGCTGGGGAAATGGAACGGAACCTACTGCTCCAGGACACTTGCATATTTCCCACAGGCATCTGTTTGTCCCCTGTGAGAACAGGATGCTAGACTAGATGGGTCATTGGCATTTTCTTATGTCTCAGACAAGTCACCTTGTCACATACCTGGCTCTGAGCAATGCAGCAGTAAACCTGCATTATTGTGCACTCTGCCTAAATAATAGTGAGATTGTTTGGCACTCAGGTATCACAGGGAATAGTGAATGTGAATTGGCTAAAAGTTTAATACGTGACAAAACGAACTGGTTTTGTGGAAGAGAGAGCAAAACTAGGGCTGCCATATGTCTGGGATTTCAAAGACGGAATTGACATCCAGGGGGAATCGCCAGAAGGTGGCGCTTTGTCCTGGATCTTAAGCAAGTTAATTGAAAAATCACATTTTTATTTGTGTTTTTGTAAACAAAAAACAAAACAAAAACCCACCACAACCCTCAAACTTAGCGGTTTGTCTAAAAAAAGCTCAACTTAGGGGTCCTGGTTTCTACTTTTTGGAGTATGTCAATCCTAGCAAAACCGTTTCTGAAATAGATCCACCAAGATTCAAAACGTTCACCTGGTCTCAGAGAGCCCTCCTGTGTGCATTTACCGTATTTTTCACCCTATAGGACGCACTTTTTCCCCTCCAAAAATGAAGGGGAAATGTGTGTGCGTCCTATGGGGCGAATGCAGGCTTTCGCTGAAGCCTGGAGAGCGAGAGGCATCGGTGCGCACCGACCCCTCTCACTCTCCAGGCTTCAGGAAGCTCTCAGCCAGCCTTGGGAGTCCGCGGGAGTTCCCGTCGGGCTCCCTAGGCTTGTGGATAGCAGCCTGCATCTCGGGCTTCCCCCACCCCAGCCCCGTGCCTGGGAGGGAAATAATTTTTTTCCCTTTATTTCCCCCCAAAAAAACTAGGTGTGTCCTTTGGGCCGGTGCGTCCTATGGGGCGAAAAATACGGTAAGTAGAGTTAGCTTTTAATGGCAAAAATTACAGGTAATTTTCACAGGCAGAAAGATAACTGTTTTCTATAATGGACTAGATGTTACTGATTCAGTGTCATTTATCTTTTCAGAAACTAAGCAATCAACCATTTCCCGTGAATCCATTTGTTCTGCTTCATACGGTATGTGCCCGTGATAACGCCAACATTAATGGATCCTCTTCCTCCTCTTTTAGAGCAGATGAGAAAGTATGACCTTGTTGTTATACCAGGTGTATTTTCATCTTCTAGGCGTTGGCTAATCCTGCTCTGAATTTTAATGGCCTTAAAAAAGGACGTGGCAATTGAATTATACGCTCTGCTTATCAAAGAACAAAGTAACTTGCAGATAGGTTTAGGTGTGTTTAATTAAAATGAGAAACATTTAATGGACTTACTGAACATCTACACCAGTTAAAATGTAAGACTATGGATATGCTGCAGATGTAGTGCTCTAATACAAAGAGGTACAATAAACCATGGGGAAGGTATGAGAAGAACCCTAGAGCCCATTTTGCTGTGATTACATAGAAACTGCTTCATTTTGGGCTAAACATTTGAAAAGCAAACTTTCAACCTCCAGAACAAGCTTTGCACAGAAAATAATGCACAGATGCTCTTTTCAAGATTGCTATATTATGGTTTTAAGCCCCATGTGCCTTTGTTAATTTTCACCCTGGTTTTTATTATATTAAGAGTAAACAATCTTTTTTGTTGATTCTATTAGCCTACAAAGAACTGTAAGGTTATCGGAACAAAAGAAAATCTTCAAGTCGTTCAGGTAAGTGTAGTTTGTGGACTAAATAAAGGCATGATCGGCCCAAGCATTTTCGGATACACAATCGGCACAGTTGGGCAAGCCTAGGAGGGCCTGGTGGAAGAGAGAAAAAAGAACAGTAGTATGAATTCAATAATGTCAACTCAGAGATAAGTACAGCATATATCACTGGGCAGAAATCTAGTCTATAAGGAGACTGTGACTCAAGGGTAGGCAAATCCAGGTAAAAAGCTAGATAGAAAAAGCATCATTAATTCAAATTTAGATTTTAGCTTCCATGGGAATAATTGGGAACCTAGATTACACTATATTTAGCTCACTAAATAATTTTTGAAGCACAACGATACAGAACCTGGGCTTTAGTTAAACCAAAGTAATTTAATAAAATTTTCACTATTCTGTATATAGAGATAAATGCTACACTCTTGTCTGGTGGCTTTCCATTTCCATTTTTGCTTTACAATTTAATTCCCAGATTTTTATGCACAGGCAAAGCAGATCACTTCCTTTCCCCATCTCCATATATTTCATTTGTATAGCCATGATCTAATTGGCTCAAATTCTCTTAAAGTCATTCAAGGACATCCCTGTAACCAGTTAACCCCTAAGAACCTCTGTGGACAACAATAAGACCTGACAATTTGCAAGAAGCATGACGGTGACAAATGTCTAGGCCATTACCTTCCCGGAGCAACAGTGCCCGTTCAACAGAGCTATTAGGTGCAGCAAGATCAAGAGCACATTTTAATTCAGAATTTCTACATTTCAAGCTGGCCCCGTAGTCTGTTAACAAGGTGACAATTTCTGCACTGGATTTTCTAGCGGCTGCATGAAGTGGTGTGTCCAGTCCCTTACCCAGGTTGACACTAGCTCCTTGGAGAGAATGTATGGAAAGGAAAACAAACCAGTTAGCATTACATGGAAAGAAGACAAGAAGACAGCAATGTGAATTTTTATTTCCTCCTTTAATACTTTTTCTTAACGCTGGAATAAATTACTTCTCTAAAAACTATTTCTATGTCAGCAGCTAGGTTTGTTCCCCACCCCACCTCCCAGGGAACTGAGGAACAGATAAGAGAAGTAGGGATGGAGTCTGCATTCCAAGGCAAAATTACTTAACTCACTTTCTGAAACAATATGTGAACTGAAACGCAACTATCCTTTGAAATTCAGACTTCTTGGAATTTTGCTGTGCAGTTCTCCAGACAAGTAAAGTGCACAAAATGCATTTACTAGGCTAAAATGTGCATAGAAATGCATTTATTAATGGAAATAACATACCAAAATGCATTTATTAATGGAAATAACATACCAAAATGCATTACGTTAAGGAAAATTACTTGCAAAATGACTTTAATAATAATAATCACAATAATCATAAAAATCTTAGCCCTTGGAACCAATACTAGCTCCAGCCTCCAAAAGTGGGGTATGCTAACATCAGTCCTCCTTTTCCTTCAGGTGAGGACAATTCTCAAGGCTTGGAGTATAAATATTATTTAGGGAGATAAGGGAGCATCCCAGTGATGCCTGTCCCTCCCAGGCACCAGGGCTGTTGATTTCTTGCAGTCTCCCTAGGCTTGGAGATGTAGCACGACAACAAACTTCCCTCAGCATCTGTATTAGAGACTTGGCTGGGCTACATGTTCTGCTTGCTTCTAGGAAATGGAAGCTTAGGAACTAGCCAAGGTCCGCACAGAATGTTCCAGACTTGCATTTATATCTCCCTGTCAGCCATTTGGAGTATTTTTTATTTTTATTTTTTGAGTTTCAACACTATTTACAAAGATACAGTAAAAACAACTAAAACAGTTTGTTTTAATAGAAAAAACAAAACAAAATAAGATGGACTTAAAAACAATACAAAATAAACACCTTTACACCGAGCTGGGAAAGCTTGTTGAAACAAAAATGTCTTCAATGGTTTCTGGAAATTACAAATAGTGGACAGCTGCCGTATCTCAACAGAGGTGCTGTTCCACAGAACAGGGACAGCTGTTCTGAAAGCCTTGCTCCATCTTACAATGGAGTGTGTTCCTGAAATAGTGTTGGCATGTTGAGGAATGCAGCAGCCCACCAATCCCATCCAAGAAAACCCAACACACGCCAGAGTACCTAGTTCTAAAAGTTTCTTGACACAGTCTGTCCTTTGATTCACGCAGGCCACATACAGTACTGTTCCATGCTGTGGGTTTTCTTGGTCCACATCAACACCATTGGCTAAAAGAATTTCCATACATTCCCTGTGGCCTATGTAAACACAGAGGAGAAAACCTTGTTGAACTATAGAGCAGCAAGTGGCCTAAAGGTAAAGGGACCCCAGGCCATTAGGTCCAGTTGTGGCCGACTCTGGGGTTGCAGCGCTCATCTCACTTTATTGGCCGAGGGAGTCGGCGTACAGCTTCCTTGTCATGTGGCCAGCATGACTAAGCCGCTTCTGGTGAACCAGAGCAGCGCACAGAAACGCCATTTACCTTCCCACTGGAGCAGTAACTATTTATCTACTTGCACTTTGATGTGCTTTCAAACTGCTAGGTTGGCAGGAGCAGGGACTGAGCAATGGGAGCTCACCCCGTCGCAGGGATTCGAACCGCCGACCTTCTGATTGGCAAGTCCTAGGCTCTGTGGTTTAACTCACAGCGCCACCCACGTCCCTAGAAACCCTCTAAATGCTCTCTAACTAGACACTCCTAAACCCCATTGACCTGAATCCTGCCTCTGAAGAATGATGTGGGATGGACTGCTTAACCCTTCCCCCACAGCCATTTTTCTACTCAAAATTTCGTCCAGCTGCTTCCCTTCCCTTTGTTTATGTATTGTATTTCTTTGTCACACAATCACTGTTTGCCCACCAATTTCCTGCCCAAATTCCACACACACCTTGTTTCTATTTACTTATTTAGAAAGGTTTTGTCCCCATCCTCTTCCTTGCTGAGTTCTACAATGGTTAACACTGTGACTTAGGTGGAAGATGAGGAAGCTGACAGGCAGGATCCACGCCTGGGCTGGTTGAAGACTGAGGTTGGTGAGGCAGCCTCTAGTGACCCTGAGTCTCCCTGCATCACCAATGAAGCTTAATGCCTCTGATAACTGTTTATGGCTTTCTACCTGCTCTGCTCATCAACAGTGGCCCAGAATTGGGAGGGCAGGGGGAATGGGCTGGACCCACCTTGTTAGGCAGTCAATTGGAATCTCACTTGGGACCGACAAGCTCTGCAGAGCATCTGACATTCTTGTATCTAGTTAAAATTATCCCAAACCACTACTGTTACCTCTCTTGACAGCTTCATGAATCGGGGAAGCAAAATGATTCTCCAGTTGCGGCCGGGCACCAAATTCAAGCAGCATATCGACGGTAGGGGCACTGCCACAACGGCAAGCATTAAACAGAGGTGTGATCCCATCTAAAGTGACTGCATTCACCTGCAACACAGAACAAAGACAAGACTGAGGGTGTGGGTGGATGCTGTTAGAGAGTCAAGCACTTCTTGTTATTGATTTCTTTTTATGGTATTTGTGCCTACTTTTAACTCTTCCATTTTGATTATCTTCTTGGACATTCCCAATAATACAAAATGCACACAGTTCCCCTGTTAGATCCCATTTTGAAGCAGCATCTCTCATACAGTGGTACCTCAGGTTAAGAACTTAATTCGTTCTGGAGGTCCGTTCTTAACCTGAAACTGTTCTTAACCTGAAGCACCACTTTAGCCAATGGAGCCTTCTGCTGCCGCCGCGGCACCACAGTACAATTTCTGTTCTCATCCTGAGGCAAAGTTCTTAACCTGAGGTACTATTTCTGGGTTAGCGGAGTCTGTAACCTGAAGCATCTGTAACCCGAGGTACCACTGTACAGGAAAGCAGAGGCATAGCTACAGGGGGCTAGCAAGGTTTTTTGCCCTGGGTGACTCCTCCAGAGGGGCAACCATTGAAGCTCCCAGCCTCTGTGTGCATACACAAATGCACGTGGAGGGTGTGCCAAACTGGGGCTTTGACCCTGTTGAAATAAAGCCTAGTTTAACCAGGAGGTCATGGTAGTACTCACCCGAGCACCATGTTCCAGTAACACTTTTGCACAAGCAACATGGCCACCCAAGCAAGCCTCGTGAAGAGCAGTAACATGGTCTATTGTAACAATGTTCACATTGAACCCCTACAGTTGAGAACAAAAGGTATGGATAATAATCAGTTCCAAAATAATAATAATGTATAGCTACACGGATTTAATATTGGCTTGAATTAAAACACCCTTTTCCAGTGGTTAGATTTGTGGTTCAGCAAAATTTAATCTGCAAGAGTTCTCCCAGAACAAGCATAGTTTAAGCAATCCAATTTCTCTAACTGAAGAGAGATTGGATGCAAGAGGTATAAAATATCGGCCTGCTACTTACCTACTTCATGGGGCTCTTGTGAGAATAAAATAGAGGGAACATGTATACCACTCTGCATTACTTCAAGGAAAGGTGAAATAAAAATGCAATTTTAAAAATAATTTTTAAAAACTCTTTACACAGCAGCATTACTCAGCAATAGAGCCTTCTCCACAATATGAACTAATTGATGTGCTCAGTTCCCCTGGAAACAGAATTTTATGGGGAATCAGTGTGAAGACAGGTAAGTAGAGAATATGGTAAGAAATTTATTAATAAATCACCCATTGTCTCCTTATGGATGCTGAACTGGTGTGAGCATGAGCAAAGTTTGTGAAGAAAAATTGCATTGGGAGAAAAAGAACTATGAACACGGCCAGTGGCGTAGCGTGGGGGGTGCAGGGGGGCTGGCCGCACCGGGCGCAACATCTGGGGGTTAGGGTTAGGGGGCGCAAATCCACGGGTTAGGGGGCGCAAATTACTTGCTTGCCCCGGGTGCTGACAACCCACGCTACACCACTGAACGCGGCTGCTTCTAAAGAATTCATGGTTTTGGACTTCTGCTACGCCAACACTTCAAGCTGCAGTCTAGAACTTATCCCTCTCTTGTGTCTTTCCAAAAAATTGACACTTTCACCACTACAATAAACAGATCTGGAAAAGGAGGGGGATTTTTGTTTCTAAATCTTGGTGAAAACACCCTGGGCAACCTGCAGTCATTGTGTGAATTGGCCCTAAGTTTATTCCCTTTCATGCAATCTTTGCAAGCTCTGCTCAGTTCAGTTTTGAATTTGCACACTCAACACTGAATTTATTTGTGTAGTCTGTATGCATTGTTGTGAATAGAATGTTTGGGGTGCAATCCTATACACATTTAACCTGAGGGCAAGTCTCATTGCTGCTCAGTAGACATGTAGGATTGCATTGTAAAATCAGGGAAGTACGGTATATTAGGGTTTCTTACCTGTGCTATCAAGGTTTTCAATGAGAGGAGGCGCCCTTGAAAGGCGGCTTCGTGAAGGGGAGATCTGTCTGCCCATGAGCCTAAAACAAGATCACTGAAAGATAAGTCTATAGAACAGAGATCCCTGCTCCTGCCAACCTAGCAGTTTGAAAGCACATCAAAGTGCAAGTAGATAAATAGGTACGGCTCTGGCAGGAAGCTAAACAGCGTTTCCATGCGCTGCTCCCTTGGCCAATAAAGCGAGATGAGCACCACAACCCCAGAGTCAGTCACAACTGGACCTAATGGTCAGGGGTCCCTTTACCTTTAAATACAATTATGCCCCTTTTTATAGAGGAATGTTATTTGGGCATTTCTTGAGGGAAAATGGCATCCTCAAGTTCTCTCCTTTGCTACAACATGCAGGATCACTTTCTGCCCAGAAACCTTGGATAGGTAGTATATAGATGATGATGATGATGATGATGATGATGATGATGATGATGACCATGCTCTGATATCATCATATATATGTTCCTCCACTCACCATCATCAGTGGCCCAATGCAAATTATTTTGCTTTAACATGGAGCAGGGAACAGTGTCTGAACCGAGCATTAGGTCGTTATCTCCCCCACCTCCCGTAGGCCAAATTTAACAAGTAGGTGGGGCCACCCGCCTGTCGATTGCCTGACAACATAATGAAATCAAGCCACGTGGGCTGCACAAAAAGCACTTTTCAAAGCACTCTGCACAACCTGACCATCAGCCAGTTGTCATGTCTCGCAAAACCTATTGCAAGACCCCAGTAGAGAGCCATTTGAAACACTTTGCAAGACTCATCAATCAGAAACTGGTGACTAGACTTCTGTTCCTTCACGGCCCATTTGGAGTCAATAAGAAAGGAGAGAGAGAGAGAGAGAGAACAACCATACTTCTGTTGTGATCTCGTGCATGCATACAGGGCTGTCTTTACCCGGGGGTGCAAGGGGCGCCAAATGTTTACCTCTCTATCAGTGGCAGTGAAAAGCAATGGAGCGTAAGTCCCCACCCCTCCTCCATTGCTCTGTTACTCCATAGCATCAAACAAAAGCAGTTTTTTTCTGCTGCACCATTGTTACAGGTGAGCAAAACCCCCCCCCAAAGTCAACAACTTTGAGTTCACCCCCCTAAAAAAGGGGGCTCTGGGCCGATCTTTGCACCCCGGCGACGCATATGCTAAAGATGGCCCTACATGCACATCTAGCAGTCAAATCCCACTGAGCACAGTGTGACTTACTTCTGAATAAATAGGTGCACTCAGTAAATCCATGTAATTCTTATTGTGATATATAGCAGTTGGAGCAGGGGCTCCAGTTACATTAAGCAGAACCGTGCCAGTTCTGTGATTAATTGATATCACCTTCCATTTTCCGTAACTTGGGTTTGGCTCTCTTTATACTCTTAAGCCATGAAGCTCAAAGGAGCAAATATTGCCTTACCTGTGATGCTGCAAACAAGAGATGCATTAACGTACAAAATAGCACGAAATGTGAGGGTTAAATATAACCATGAAAACAAGAACAGGCCCAGGCTATAAATATCTGTACGTGTCCGTCTTTTAAGTACAAGCTTTCTACATGCAGCTGCTTAATGTATTTGCACAAAGAGAGCTGTAGTTTTCTAAGCAACCTAGAACATACCTCCTTGAAACATATGACAAATATAATTCCCATAAGGTACACCTCTTAAGGCTCCAGGTACTGAAGGCATCCCGGAAACGGTATTTTTCATGAAGCTCTGAGAGTAAATGCAGCAGCGCTGGACAGCATTACTTTAAAGCTTAGCGGTAACGATGTGTAAGTAATCTAATCGAGGTCAGAGCTGGTGGTCAGGTGGTGTTTTGAAAAACGATACTCAGTTTGACAGACTGGCAAAAGGCAACGTGGCAGAGAAAAAGAGCGTAGATAACCAATACCTTTTCGTCTGAATTGTTTTTATTTTATTTTTTTAAGCCTTCAGTGAGGGAAACTGATGTGTTTGAAAATAAACATATGCTACCTTATAGAATTGCAGAGATAAGTGGGAACTGCAGGCCATAAAATGTAGAGAGATTAATAATATCATTCATAACCATTACTGCTTCTGACAGATTTACTGACTCCGACGGGACAGCTCATTGATACTTATGTAGCCTAGACACAAATAAATTATACCTAATAAATATTATAATTGCATCATTTACAGATCATTTTGTCTCCATGACTGATGTTTGAAAAACCACATTGTTGCAATTGTGTATTTAAAAGCAGTTTTTCTCCCCTGTTCATGTTTGACATTGCAGATTAAAATTTGTAGCGTGCACAACTTTGTATTTGCAAGGCTATGAGAATGCCTAGGAAATAAGCCGGCGATAATGGAAGATTTTTGATAATGTCAGTTTAAATGATGTTAAAACCCCCTATCCCTGCATTCTCCATCATTTTATTGCCATGGATGAATCATAAGTAGCCAGGACTGCGATGAACCCAGAAGGACATTAAGTCAACACATCTGGCCAAAGACCCAAGCTTAACATTTTGTGATTCATTCACATATAGTAAAGTTGTAAACTTGCTGCCCTGCTTGGCAGAGAAAGCAGGAACAATCCAGTTTCATCCCTCCAATAAAAGCGAGCCAAGCCACGTGCAACTGCTGTTCAAGCAGACATTTTACTCTCCCAGCAAGTGTCTTCTTTCAGAAAAGGCATATTCTAAATCTTTCACATTTTTGTACGCATAATGATGCAACAGACCCACAATAAGACCGTATTAAATAAATACCGAAATAGTTTAAATAGCAGCATTGCAGAATTCTGGCTTTTAAAATAATAATAACAATAAAAAGAAAACCTTATTTCCTATAACAAAAATAAATATCACCTTATATTGAAGCACATTGGTTTTCCCTGCTAATCTTTAATTCTTCATCTTAGACATATTCATTCTAGCTTATGCTTGTATTAACAAAATCATACACACATTTATATTTCCAACCGGCTTGATTACAATGCAGTCATGAGTATCAATTTTTGACAATTTCAGTGATTTTTTGGGTTTTTTTTAGATCAGTTAGTTTTTTAAATATTTATCTCTACAATTTTACCTGGGGCTATTCCATAGATCTCTTCTGCTATCCTTGCAGCCTCTTTCCTGTTCCCTTTCACAATATAGAAATGGGTCAGTAAAGCCAAAGAGATTTTGATTAAGAGCTTGAAACAAAACAAAGCAAAGATTGCAAAATAAATGTTATTGAAAGCATTGAGTATCGTACTGCCTTCCATTTTGTTTTGCCCTTTGTATAACTTCACAGGTCTCCTAAGTTACATTCACTATTATTGGTATCATATGACATCTATTTTAAACTCTCCGGCCGCTGATGTTCCTCTGTTACCAAAAATACACCCTGTTTTTGTCCCAAGCAAGCTATTGATATTAAATAACAATGCTTAGGATTAAAAAAAAGCTTAATGCTTTTCTCTTCCTGTTCAGATTTGTGCAAATTCATGTTTATTTCATCCATGTTTATTTCATCCCACTGTATTCTATTTGTATATTCCATTTTAATATTTGTTAAAAGAGGAACAATCTGCCCTGTGATCTCACAAGGAAACACTGCATTCAGCATTCCTAAATTTATATAGTAATTTATTTAGGTTTGAGCTAATTTTTATGGACATTTGCATAGAACATTTTCTTTTAATTCGTATGTTTCGAAGTTGCAGTGTCTTAGGAACCTGTTAATAATGTCCAGACAACACTAGGTGGAGCTATTGGAATACAACATTTTCCTGTGTAATCTGTCACAGTGTGGCAGGCCGAAAGAAAGGTTTATGCCTACTTACCGTAGTCTAGATCAGTTTACATCCACAAGACATTAATGAAAGTGGTCAGTTAATTGCCCTTAACACTAAAAGGAGATTAGCCCATATATGATAATTTGCTGCAAGCTACTGCAAAAAAAATTGCAAGCCATTATCATTGCATGAATTTCTGGCCCCCAAAATTGCCATTCTGTGAAAGCCATTTTCCAAATTGCATTTAACTCCCCCATCTACCTCATCACAAGTGAGTCTTACGGAGAAAGAGAACCATTTGGACAAATGTCAAACCACTTTGTGAGGGGAAAAAGCTAAGTGCTTGTTTTTTCCACAGCCTTCTTTAGTGATGCCAGAATTGAACCTGGTACATTTGGTACATTTTATTCTTTATTTATTGAATTTATATATCGCCCTATACCTAGGGGTCTTACTACTGTGCCTTACTACTAAGATACAGTCCTTTCCCTTAAAGAAGCTAGTATTTGAAAAACACAGTACTGGCTTTCTCAGCCGCCAAACCTTTAAACCAGAGGCAAGGAACCTGTGCCCATTCATGCTGGGCTTCAGCTCCCAGCAGACCCAGCCAACAGAGCCAAAGGGAGATTTCAGTCCATTTTAAATAGCAGACTTGGGGTTGGGAGTGAGATCCAATTCCGATCATGGCTGGGGTGGAGGCAAAAGGTTCAAGCTCCCATCCCCACATGGCATAGTCCTGATCTAGTGCATTATTCTCCTTATGGCCTCGGGCCGTATATATCCAGTGGATCACTCACACAGGTGAGGGATGGTCTCCTGTAAATACCACTGTTATCAGCAAGTCCCTTCCGCACAATGGAAGAATTAAGCCTTTCCTGCTGTGGCGCCTTACCTTTGGAATTCCCTCCCCTTGAATATTAGGAAGGTGCCATTTTTGACGCCTTCTCAGCGCCTGCTTAAGACCTTCCCTCCTGTTAAGTTGAGATCTTTCCTCATCTGCATCTGTACTGGAATTGTTTTTAAGGTAATTTTATTGTTGCATCTCTTAGAAGCCATCCTAGGCTCCTTTGGGAGCAGGGTGTAAAGTAATAAGAAGGCTAATTGCAATGCAGATGAGTGGTTTTGGAGAGGATTACATCTGGAGGGAAGGGTGAAACCTTCCCTAGCATCAAATAAAAAATCCCCTGCTGCAGGGTTAGCATTTAGCTTCACCCCAAGTCTTACCACATGAGTGGTAGAACAGAATTCTTTAAAAAGGAGGAGTGTGGGGACATTTTTATTCCATGTGTATGGAATGAAAGGATGCACAGGAAAACCTCTAGTCGTAGTTCATTCCTTCTGACCAAGCTTGCCATAGAAATTATACACGTCACTGCATATTACTTAATAACTGGTACCTTTATTTTTCTATATACATTTTAAATATGGCACATCAGACAGTAGTTCTAGGATAAACCCAAATAATAAAACACAGATAGACAGTAGATCGAATCATTCAGTGCTGAATGCATTAGGGAACCAAATTTTAGAAGGTCTGGAAAAGTTGGTCTAAAAAGAAATATGACCAATAAGCAGGTTGAAGGCATAGAACTATTCTCTGCATTTCAAAGTTGCTTCGTAAAGATATCCCCATTGCTGCTAACATGCCGCTTTCTTTTTCATACAACATCAATGAACGTAGGTCTTTCTGGTAGTCTGTTACAGAACAAGGATAAAGTTTGTTGTAGCATATATCAGCAGTCAGGTGGCAATGTCCTTGCAGATCCATTCGCCGTCTTAATAACGAAGACAGACTGGATTTTAATTGTATTTTTTAGCAGTAAAGCCACCCATATCCATGATCATTATTGTTTAACAGTCAATGGTGGGCAGCTACTTTGCAAAGCAGTGTGGTAGTGGTAGTACAGGAGATAACAAAAGCTCAGTCATGGTGTTTCTCTGCTTTGGGACCCGTGAGGACTTCTTCCCCCTCTTGGGCGGCAACAGTGCCTCGAGCAGGCCGGCCGAGCGGTTGGGCACATTCTGGCTTGGAATGGGCATTTGTCTTCACAGCTGTTTGAAGACAGTAAGTCAGAGAAGACAATGTGGTAAGTGCACCCTTCTGTTCCATGGAGTATGTACAGGAACGCATGAAAAGACTATGTCCATTACGGTCATGTGAAGGGAGGTACAGAATGGCTCCACATTGCATGGAAGATCTTCATTCATTATCATTTTGTTACATGGGAGATTTACGTGCTACACAAGCCCTATCATTTAGTACAAATTTCAACCCGGGGTGGGAATCAATCAACCTGGCTGTGGACCAAGCATGCCGCATAGAACTCAAATGTAATGGAAGGCTTACCTGCATGTTTCTGCATTAAACTCCTTGTGTTTCTGAAGGCAGCTGTCTTGGTTCTCCATACACAAGTAACAGCTGCAGTTCTCTTTGTTCTGAAATAAATTGCCAGTGCATTTCCATTTACAGGTGCACTCACAATTTTCCTCATCAAAGTTCATATTTGGTGCACATGAGAGAGATAAAGGGTGTCACTCAAAGGTAATATCCTGCAGGTGTACAGCAAGACTTGAACTTAACCTATAAAATGCACTATTTATGGCACTGTGAGTCCAGAAATCTGAACTCCTATTAACCTGCCATTAAAACAATGGAATCCACAGCTTGAAAAGAATGTAACTACAGTGGTACCTTGGGTTAAGAACTTAATTCGTTCCAGAGGTCCGTTCTTAAGCTGAAACTGTTCTTAACCTGAGGTACCACTTTAGCCAATGGGGCCTCCCGCTGCTGCTGCTGCGCCGCCGCCACACAATTTCTGTTCTCATCCTGAAACAAAGTTCTTAACCTGAGGTACTATTTCTGGGTTAGTGGAGTCTGTAACCTGAAGCGTCTGTAACCCGAGGTACCACTGTATAATGAAGTTGATATTCTAGCAGAAATAAACAGAGTCTGTATGGATACGGACTTTAAAGGTCATGACAGCAATATACATACATTTAAAGTGTACCGCACACCCCAAGTATTCTAGGAACTGCAGTTCCCCCCTGCAGCACTATGTGTATGATGTATACACAGCCATTTTCTAGGGTGTGTGTTTTTTTCAGTTGGGCTCTAAAGAGCTAGCTTAGCCTGGCTTTGCAGGCTTTTTGCCTTCCCCCTTTTGAATAGAAGACCCTAATGACAATTTCACAAACTCCTCCTTAGTTTCTCCCACATGGTTTGCTTTGTGGCATGGGGCGGTGAGGTTGTTTAGGAAAAACAAAGTGCAAAGCACCCTTGAACATCTGGCGCTAGCTGTGCAGCGCTTTTGGTCCAGGTCATTAATTGCAATCACAATTATCTGGAGTTGCTTCTCTTCCTGGGGTGGGGCAGTATTTGTCTCAGCAATGGCTAGAAATCACTTGGTAAGTATTTTCTTCCCACCCGCTTTGAACATCAGATTCTCAATGCCATATCATAAGGAAATTGCTCTTGAAACTTGCCCAGATTTTACTATCTTTCCAGGTGCACATAGCCTAGGATAATCAATGATGATGATGATGATGATGATGATCCCGCTGTGCATGCAAAGTTGGGTGGGAGTATCTGGGAGGAGGAGAAATGCTTTGCTTCAAATGAAGGAGTGTTACTTCTGTCTGACTGAGCTTCTCATTTCAGTTTATTCTAGTAAAAGCAAAATGCTTTTAACTACCAATCTGTCCAGATTTACTCTTTTGTTCCTGGATGCAGAGTTACAGAAGTGTGTGGGGGGGGGGTCACCTCCGCCCACCTATTTCAGTTTCATAATGTTGTTGTTCATAATGTTGTTATGTTGTTCTTTTAACTGGTCCAGATTTCAATATTAAAGTGTGTATATAAGTAGTACTAGTATATACCTTCCCTTCTGCCAGGACGATCTTTGTCTACAACACATTCACATTTATCGCTGTCCCACATCCAGCCACTACGACACAGTTTGTTTATTTGGGGGCAACTAGAAGGAAACAAAAGACCAAATAAATATGTTAAGAACACATTTAAAAAGTAACTGATGTATACACACCGCTTCGTTATATGTTTCTTATGGAAGTGTGGTATATAAATATTCAAATAAATACATGCAAAAATGGCATTTGAGAGCCAGCTTGGCGGGGGGAGGGGGCTAGTCAAATTAATTAAAGGTAAAGATAAAGGGACCCCTGACCATTAGGTCCAGTCGCAGACAACTCTGGGGTTGCAGCGCTCATCTCACTTTATTGGCCGAGGGAACCGACGTACAGCTTCCGGGTCATGTGGCCAGCATGACTAAGCCGCTTCTGGAAAACCAGAGCAGCGCACAGAAATGCCGTTTACCTTCCCACCGGAGCGGTACCTATTTATCTACTTGCACTTCATGCTTCTGAACTGCTAGGTTGGCAGGAGCAGGGACCGAGCAACGGGAGCTTACTCTGTCACAGGGATTTGAACTGCCAACCTTCTGATCGGCAAGTCCTAGGCTCTGTGGTTTAACCCACAGCGCCACCCGTGTCCCTACACCTAGTCAAATACATTAAACTAGGGTTCCTCAATTTGGTGCCTTCCACATATTTTGGACTACAATTCTCATCATCCCCAGCCGGCACAAACATGCTGGATGAAGCAGATGGTAGTTACAGCCCAGAACATCAGGAAGGTACCAGGTTGGGGAAAGGCTGAGTTAAGTAGACAGACGGCACATGGCTGTGGTGTATTGGGGCTCAGAGTCTGTTGAGAAGCTTCTGCATTTAGAGACATGTCTTAGGAACTTCGACCAGAAGCCTCATTGCCGTCAAAGGAACAGTTCAAGGAATTGCATTTGCTAAGTCATCAAACTGGGGCCTCGATACATTCCAACTGCCTGCTGTTTATTAATTTGCCACAGCTGCCTGTGACAGTTTTGACTCTCTTTTTAAAAAATGTAAATATTAAAGATGCCACAGTAATTAAAAAATGCTGCTAGAAGAGAAGTCTATGCGTTATGTAACATATTTCTACATTGCTTTTCCAAGCAGCCATTAACTTTTCTTTGTAGCATTGAAAAACATACTTTTTAAAAACATCGGATAACCGCTGATCTTAGAACAAAGCATACAATTCATGAACACTCAGAAAAGCTTCATGACTGATTGTGTATCTTTTTAAAAAAATGGGATAGAGAGAAGACTGACTGCCCATCTTACCTATCCTCTTCTGGATATTGAACAGATCTTCGTATGATGGTGTACGATGGACGCTGAGCATTTGTTAAGCACTTGCAACCAGTGTGGTTTGCAATTTTGACTTGAATCGGATCTGGCACATTTGTTAAAGGAACTGAAATCTCAAAGAGCTGGAAAGATGAAATACAGCATTTTTCACTACTCCTATTAAAACTCATCGTTAAATAGCCTCCCCTCATTGTTAAATAGCCTCCACATTTCCTGCTCAATGAAGCAAAATACCGGTAGTGGACTGAGCTTCATCTTAGGAATCCTCAGTTACAATTCACCCCTAAGGACATGCGATGGGCATGAGTCTAACATGTACCTGAAATCTTTGATAGTCTGCAGCTCCTTGTCATGTGTTCACGCCATGTCCTCCTCTTCACATTGTGGAGTCTATAGTTCTACAGACTTGAATGAATGTGGGACAGCCACACTTCCTCTGCCATGGTGAATAGATTCATAGCTATGGACAACTTTCATGGCCTTGTTCTTCCCCAACATGGCGTCCTCTGCGTGTTTTGGGTTACAACTCCTATCAGCTGGGGTTGATGGGAGTTCAACGCCAGAGGACACCCCGTTGGGTGGCTGGTCTTCCTACACACACTTACTTAGGAAAGAGCTATCTATGAGTCTATTCCATTAAGAGGGGCTTGCTTCAAAGCCAACCTGCATAGGATTTGACGGTTAAGGAGAAACAAACTGCAGAAGAGTAGAAAAAAGTCCAAATACCATTTTAGATATGTAAGATGTGCTGGTGTTCACGCAGCTTAGGCTCTCTTCATTGCAGCAGCCTCCGCATCTGTAGACATTCACACAAGGAGGCTTGAAGAATTTATTGGTGGCCATGCCCAGCTCTTTGGCAACTTCCACACAGGTCTCCCTCGGCACGCACTGAGTCCTTTGCCACTCCTCATCTATGACTGGAGAACAAAGGAGCCATTCTAAAAGCAGCAATTGCCATCACACAACTGGGCTCACCAGCTCACTGGCTTGCTCTCTTGAGTCCTTCGTAGCTGTGTGAGATGCAGCACTGCACTTTGACAACATTATGACATCTGCTGTTTATTAATATAAATGAGCCAAGCTAGTTGTGCAATGAAATGCGGCAGAGTGGAGTGCTCCCTCTGCCATGGTATTTCATTCCCACCCACCCCTGCAACAGCTGGTCAACATTTCATGGCCATGCTCAGTCCTCACTGGGCTGTCTGATAGACATGGTTCTCCCATGAGTTTTCCCTGTAAAAACCTGGCACTGCTGCAAACCAGTTTGTGCTTCCTTTCTGTGTTTGGATGGTCCCCTGTTGGCCTGCAGGGATGCACACTCACCTCTGAAATGGCAGTTTGGAAAGAGAGGGATCATGATCAATTCTGAATTGCTTCAATAACAGTGAGAGCTTTACCAACTGACCACCATAGCTGATGTAGTTATAATTTTTCCCCTTATCCTTTCTGTGCTTTACAATGTGTTCTGTAAAACCCAGATATGATAGATTTTGTCATCAGGCCCCTTAGAGGTGCAGGACTGACGTGGTAACTAACCTCATGATCTGCCAGATCCACACAATGCTGCCCAACACTGATGATCCAATGCCATCATTGGATCCAGCTTGGGGTGACATGAAGCTTATGAATACCAGTTGCAGGGACTCACAGCTGAGGAGAACATGGTGACCTTCAGGCCCTGCTTGTGGGTTTCTCCAAGACATCTGGTTGGGTCACTGTGAGTTCAGGATGCTAGACTGCACTGGGCCCTTGGCCTGATCTAGTCAATCTCTTCTGATGTAACTGGCCAGAAAAGGGGTGGGAATAATGTCTGGCCTTCTCCTGACCTTTTAACACGTATCTGATGAGCTCAAAGGGGGCAGGTGAATCTTTTCATAACATGGTGGCAGACATTATGACCTGCTCTTTGGTCACCTGATCAAATGGCTGTTAAAAGGGACAGCTATAAGGGCCAGTTCAGGAATTAGCAACCTTTGGTCTAACTACAAAAATGCAGATGCCACAGCACACCCGTAGGGTATGACCAGAGCCCATGGCATCCTTTCCAATGTTTTAGTCTCTGTTTCTTCCTCTCTTTGTAAGAACAGATGTCCAGGAAGCTCCTGCCCAGAAAAGTCCAAGCTGATAAAGTGTTTTACATCAGGGCACACCTAATAAAAACAGGCATTTGAATGTTTCTGCATTTCAAGCTGCTGTTGGCACATTCCTTTTAAATATTGCTGTCTGTTTACATTTTTCATTGCAGTGGAAAAATGCTTTGTTTAGAGCATCATTGCTTGAACTGTGTTGTGAGCGGAAACAAAGAAAAATACCTAGTTTTGTGCAGAAAATCTAAAGAAGTCTGTGGCAGGCTTAGAGGACATTCCTCCTCTTTTTGGTCTCCTTTGGTACGTAAGGCCACTGCCCATATTGCATTCAGCACACGTGAGACGGGATGCCTGATACAGATCTTGCAACAATGGGTTTGACACCTGTCTGCACTTCAAACTCAGAACTTCGATCAAGCACCCTTTCAGCACATTGCATTTTTTGTTTTGTTTTTTTCAGGGTGTGAATTTGCAAGTTTGTAGACACCTTTCCAGGTGAGCACATTAAATCATGGAATGAATGCTCCATGGCTTATGCTTTCCTTCCAGGGATCCATGCAGCTTTTCCCAGGGTAGCACCCCAAGCAAAAAAAAAGTCCATTGCTTTATTGCTGACAAAATGTCATTTCCTCCCAGCCAAACAAGCACCACAAACACGGTTGTGGGATGCTTTCGGTATAGTGGCTATGCTATATCAATACATATTGGACAGTGTCTGGGAAATCTCTAGACACATGGTGACTCCTATCCGTACCATTTTTGACTTTTTAAAATATTATTTTACTTTATTTTCAAATGGATTTTTTTTTTAAAAAAAGACAGCTTCCTCCTTGTAGCACTCAGAGCACTGACATAACCTTATGAACAAGGAACAGACCCATCAGTAAGTGTGTGTGTGTGTGTGTGTGTGTGTGTGTGTACTTCAGGCACAAAAACAAAATGCATATAACAACCTGCCTTTCACATAAAAACAGGGGTGGCCCGAGACCTTTTGGCACCTGAGGAGAAACATCTCTCAAAAGTATGGATAATTTGGATGGTTAAAATTTGGATAAGTATTGATATGCAGTTATAAATATTATTATTAGGACCCATGGAAGGGAAGGGGGAAGTCAGGAGATTCAGAGCAATCTCGATATATGGATCTTGAATTATTTTTTATGTGTGTTTATATTTGTTAAAAATCAAATAAAAAAAACTTACACACAAAAAAGAGAAACGTCTCACAGCCGCCACCCCACCACACCCACACACCCCAGATGCGAGCGCAAACTCTGTAAGTCTTCCTCATCGGACCAGGGTATGGGTGGTGGTGAGGAAAGATCCTTTCTTGATTTCCACTTCCTGCCCAGCAGTGGAGTTAGGATTGACTCTTCCCATCAGGAAAAGCCGACCAAAGCCCCACCACACTGCCCGGTGAGGGGGACGAATCTCCCACCGACTTGTCAGCAATGCCTGTCCTCTCGCCAACTTGGTAGGAGGTGTTCTGCAGAGCTTTGCTGCCAGTCCTTCACAGCTGCTAGAGACCAGGGAGAAGACCAGTGGCAAAGCTGCGGGGTGGAAGAGGGGTGATGCTTCTTGCAGGATGCCACCTGAGGCAGCTGCCTCACCCAGCCTCATGGGTGGGTCAGCTCTGCATACGAACAAGACAGCAGCCCGACATATGTCACTGTGGATCCAGAAATATTCAGTTCATAAACTGTGAGCCTACCTTTCAGTATCTCAATATCATAGAAAGCAGCGGCAAATCTCGTGGAGCGATGCGAGGCTGATCTGGAATCCAGAGCGGCCATGCCCTTGAGCTTTAGCCGGCACTTCCAAAGCTTCCAGTCTTCAGAGTGGGTGATGCGAAGAAGCTCTTCCAGGCTAGCAGCTTTCCTGATCTGCTGCTCTGACCACTCCAGGGCAGAAAGTGACGTTCTCTGTAAGAAAGGGGGCGGAAACAGAAGATCAGTCCTGTGCCTACATATATAGACCTTAGGTAGGAAAGAGCACACATTTCTGTTGAATATGCAAATGTAATATAGACTGTAAAAATATAGACTTTAAAATATATATCAGGCTGGGTTAAATAATCACTCTTGGATTAAAGGAGGTGTTATTTTCTAAGGTTTGTAACTAAAGAATTGGTTACAAAGGATCCCAGATATGGGATCACCAACCCATGGTTTTTCTATTATTTATTTATTAACTAAATTTATATACCACCCTTCATCCTAGCATCACAGGGCAGTTTACAATATAAAAATACAAAAATACATAGCATACTAACAACAAAAGCAATAAAAGCCATTGGTTGTTTAATTAGCCAAGGGTCTGGTAGAAGAGGAATGTTTTTGCCTGGTGACCAAATATATGTAATGAAGGCACCAGGTAAGCTTCCCCGGGGAGAGCATTCCACAAATGGGAGGCCACCAAAGAAAAGGCCTGTTCTCGTGTTGCCGCCCTCCAGACCTCTCCTGGAAGAGGCACACAAAGAAAGGACTCCGATGATGGTTGCAGGGTCTATTCATAAGGGGAGAGGTGCTCCTTGAGATACTGCTGGATAAATAATCCAAAATGTCAGGAGTCTGTCCCTTGTTCAAATCTGATCAAGAATTCCTAATCATAGAAAAGAAATATGAAGAATTCCCCTAGCATACCAAGAAGTGCCTTGGGATAAACAAACATATATCCAGTCAGTAGAATCATGAAGAACTGACTTACAGTAAAAATAAAAAAATTCCTTCCAGTAGCACCTTAAAGACC
Organism: Podarcis bocagei; assembly: GCF_964188305.1. NCBI lineage: Eukaryota > Metazoa > Chordata > Lepidosauria > Squamata > Lacertidae > Podarcis > Podarcis bocagei. Next base: position 40,665,165 of record NC_138130.1, read on the forward strand.
AACTAAGTTAGTTCTTGGTATGAGCTTTCGTGTGCATGCACACTTCTTCAGATACACATTCTTCAGATACACATTCTGAAGAAGTGTGCATGCACACGAAAGCTCATACCAAGAACTAACTTAGTTGGTCTTTAAGGTGCTACTGGAAGGAATTTTTTTATTTTGACTATGGCAGACCAACACGGCTACCTATCTACTACTGACTTACAGTAGCCATGAAAAACATTCAACAATGTCCATAACATTTTACAGTTAACTTGATGTGTAAAGCAGTACTGTTGCATGCACAAGACAGAAGTGCTCACAGCATTAACACAGATTGTGTCTTCCTGTTAGGTTCCCAGGGAGACTGCCAAGCTTTTGGCCCAGCATATAACAAGAGAGCAGTGAGAGAAGAACTGGGAGGTAAATTTAGGAACTTATGACTGTCCATTTCAGAAGACCCTATTGTCTCCTGAAGTTGCACCCGTGGTCTTCACACTCTGCAGCATCGACTCACGGGGAATTATGAATTATTTGAGGACATTAATCAAACATGGTTTGCTTTCAAGCAACCCAGGAACCAAGCTGTATAAGCTCCTTAACCTGGCACACACACAGTGCCATGCCACTGGTATGTGGAAGATGATTATGACCAAGCAGTACCAAAAATGTCAATCCAGGAGATACAAGACCCTGGTTGGTGGCTCCAGCCATTTCCCCCCCAAAATGGAATATATACAATAGCTGAAAGCTACTCATATTTCCTTAGCTACTGTGTCTTGGGATTTTTGTTTTCAATTTATTGTAAGAGCTTGCCACATTGTTAAAAACCAAGTCAAATACACAACTGTATTTCTTGTGAACTTTGAAGCACTGGAAAGGGAGGGCATATCTTTCTACTCATTTTCATGAATAAAAAAGGCCTGGGCTGGATAAAGCTCTCCAAGTTCCCTTTACCTTCCCCACTCCCCCTCAAAGTGATAAGTCCATCAAGGACATGCGGTGGGATGTTTAAAAACATGTGCTTTTTATCTGCTCTTGCCGTTTTAAAAACATGGTGCATGGTAACAGCCTAAAAGAGAGGGCTCTCTTTCAAGACTTACCAAAGAAGAATGTCACTCCTCAGGGGAATTGACGGGATCAATTTTCCGGAATATTGTGACCACATTTATTTTATGTAGAAACCGTTGCTCATCATGACTTTTAGTCACAAGGAATTTAGACGAGCAGAGGGTTCAGAAAGCCAATAAATATGTTCATTGACAACATGTGTACTTTACAAAATTTCTTAACTCCTAAGGAAATAAATATTCACAGCACATGCCATGAAATGTAATTTGTGGTGGTAGCCCTGGAACATTGGGCTGTGTTTCCAATTGCTGTATTAAATGAAAAATAACTTTGATCTCTCATCTCTCAAATTTTGCTAATTAAGCAGGCGTGTAAATAGAGAATATCCCCATAGCTAATCGGTTGAGCTGTGTTGAGGTGGCCTGGCTATTTACTGGGTTAGGGCAGGGTTTGATAGCTGGCCACCTAGGTATAGGAGGAGAAATTAAATTCAGTGCACATTTAAAGGTGAATCTATCAAGTTTTCACTTTCTGAAACAATAAAAGAACTAAAACATAGACATCCTTTAAAATTCGTACTTACCTGAATTTTGTGATGCAGCAATCCATAGAACTGTAGAGTTAGAACGGACCACAAGGGTCATTTAGTCCAACCCCCTGCAATGCAGGAATCTTTTGCCCAAGGCAAGACTCGAACTCATTACCCTGAGATTAAGAGTCTCATGCTCTATCAACTGAGTTATTCTGAGTTCCCACCAAACTATGTTTACAACAAAGCATACTTAAGGGGAAGGTGGGCATAAAATGAATATATTAGTGGGGGAGGGAGACAAAAATGATAATGTGGGGACACTGTTTGCAAAAATGAATACATTAGTCAAAACTGCATACAAAAAAAATGGGCCACTTGACTATCCAAGCCTGAAAGTTCGATTTGGATCCCTAAAAAGTACAGTGCTCCCTTCTTCCCTAGGGCAGAAGAAACATATTGAAGAAACCGTCTCTTACAGCACCTGCTCTTCAGATTTGGCTTTGCCAAACTTCCCCTCGTAGCTCTTTCTGGAACAGCTGTCTGGGAGAAAAAGGGCTCTCAATAAACAGCCTGAATCTTCTTTGCTCAGTGAACACATCCATAGGGTCAAGTACCTTTTTAAGGCAGATGGAGTCCTGGAGATTTACCGCAAACGTCCTGGCTTTGGTCAAAGGAAAGCCTGGACATTGGCTCTGAACTCCTGCTTGGAACCAGGGAAGAAGCGGGGAGTGAAGAGCGACATTGGAAATGGCGAGTGGGATGAAGATCTACATTGGGATTCTCTGCCGCTTTGGATTCTTGCACCTGAGGCGATTGCCTCACCTTCCCTCATGGGTGGGCCGGCCCTGGGTGTCACTGCCTTTCATTAGGTTCACAAATGCTAAGAGGGGAGAATTGTGAAGCTACTTTGCCCAGACAAGAGCCTACACACACACACACACACACACAGAGTGTTTCTTCTGCCTTGCTGCTTCCTGGAGATGATTAAATTCCACTTTCTCCCACCCGGTGCCTGCTGGCTACTCTCCCTACCCAACAAGAGAGGCATTGTTCTGTCTCTCCAAGCTCTTACCTCTTCCAAAACTTCCTCTGTGGTCTCTCCATCTATTGGTCCAAGCATGTGGGAGGAGCTCTGCTTGAACTGGGCCAAACCAGAGCAGCTGTCTTTACAGGTCAGGGGCACTGCCAAAGCAATGGTTCCTCTTCTTTCCCAGAGGGCACAGTGTCTGGCCTTTTATGAAGTGATGGAGTTGGGTGCCAAGCCCAGCATTTGTGGGCTACAGGAACAGCAACACTACATAAGAGAGAGCCAACTATATAGGCACTCCCGCTGGACTTGACTGCTTCAGGTATGCAGCACTGAGCTGTATTTAAACTCCAACACCTCTCTGGTCCTAACTCCACACACAGAGGCAGATCCTCTCTCTTTGTCTAATGAAACACAGGCTTCAACTTGCTGTCATACTGGGACCAAGCCCATGTTAGGCAGGCTACAGTCATTGTGTAAAGTTCAGGAAATATCTCTCTCTCTCTCTCTCTCTCTCTCTCTCTCTCTCTCACACACACACACACACACACACACACACACACACACTGCTGTTGTAATATGATATGGTGAGGGAAACCAACACTTTTTGCCACACACTGCTGGGAAATTTTAAAACATAGGCAGACCAGATGAGTCTTGGGGTGTGATCCAGCAGGGATCTTCTTATGTTTTTAAAGGGAATTCTGCACATAGGTGTTTCAAGGCATTTGCCCTACATAATTTAAGCTTGGGCTCAGTGGCGTAGCATGGGGGGTGCAGGGGGGGGCCGGCCGCACTGGGTGCAACATCTGGGGGGGGGGCGCTCGCACTTGAGTGCTAAAATCCACGGGTTAGGGGGCGCAAATTACTTGCCTTGCCCCGGGTGCTGACAACCAACGCTACGCCACTGCTTGGGCTCTTCTCTGTAGCATAAAGATCCCTGCCAAGAGGATTGTAAAGCCAGTCCAGTCCATCAATCTACTTCGCACCAAGCTGCCCATAGTTCTATATGAAAGAAGAGCTGCTTGATGTCGCTGAGATTTAGAATAACCTGCCACTCAAAATGTTTCATAGTACTTTTGAGCCACAGGCTGCAATTCTGTACTCACTGACCTGGAAATAAGCCCCCTGCAATTCAATGGGGCTTTCTTCTGAGTAGGCAGGTATAGAATTGCATCAGCTGAAATATATTCCAAACTATAGAAAAATCAGCAAATAATAGGTAATTGGTGTAAAAAAGAACGATTTCAAAACCTCCGGAGATTTAACAAAATAGCCTATTCTCGTTCCTATGTAGAAATCATTGGCAGCCCAATCCTTATGCAAGGACGGTCAACAGTGGAGCTCACTCCCAAGCAATTATGCATAACATAGGTTTGCAGCCTTAATTTTATTAACAATAAATGTATTTTGATAAGTTAAAAGAAAATCATTTCATGGAGGATACCAGAAAGGCTGACTTCTACTCTAGCAGGAAGTAATGATAACCCTCCTTCTCTCTTTTTAGTTTGACCTACACAGTATATCCATGTTGCTTCTGCAATATAATTGGCATTATATCATTATACTGCAGAAATACCCTGGGGCCTGGCTGATTCACATTTTTGCCAAATGCCAGCAGTTACATCCCCCCCCCCCCGTTAATGGGAACATAACAGGATTCTTGCTTGAATCTTCAATTCAGTTTTCTTATTTACTGAAGAAGCTAACAGTAGAATGTAACAAGTTAAGGAAATGAGGAACACTGATACCTTTTTAAAACTTTCAAAGTCTCGTAAATATGTTATTTACACAATGAAGTTGTAAGGGAGGCTAGAATATTATCTTTTGAAAGCTTACATCATGAACCAACCTTAGAAGGCATTTTCCATATCAGATCTGGCAAAGAATTACTTCTCAAACCATGTAGGAATTCAGCCTTAATTATTCAGACTGGATTGGTACATTATACAGCAGTAAGGAGTTTCTCTAATCACACACATATACATTTGACAATATCCTGGAATGACAAAAACTTCTAGGAACTAGATATTAAAGGGTAGTAGCAAATACGTTATTTGGGAACAGTATTTAAAACCTAATTATTTTCCAAGTGGATCCGTGCAAAAAGAGAGTGACTGATAGGTCAAAAAGACAACCTTCCTAATCTTGCCAAAGAAAGAGAAAGCTTACAGGTAATGCACAAATTGTTTGGAGAGATGCAGCAAAAGCACTGACTGCAGATGAAACAATTTAAGAGAAGGCTATGTTATTTCAAAAAAGTTCTGTCATACTGGAATTCTCAAAAAGGTTCCATTTGGCCATCTGCCACTGCTGAAAATGAATTATCGTTTAACACAATATATTTTTAAGTGGCCCAAAAAGAAAAGTATCAATCAGCTGTGAATGTAGATTCATTACATTCCTGTTTTCTATATACTCCTTAAGGCAGAAGTCAGCCAAAAGTTAAATACTATTTATTTCAATGGGTTAGTTAAACATGCACTTTAGTCTTCCCCTTGGAAATCTGGCAGGTCAGAAAAATGCTTAAATTGGCTGGACCGTGCTGTTAAATCTTCTCCGATGGTGTTACACGTGTAAAAGTTGTTTATTTATGCAATACTTAAGAGTCACCCCAGAAAGAACTTTAAAAAGTGCCACTGTAGTCCGAAGATCGTTTCAGACAGGAAAACCCATGTGGTCTCGAGATGCAGACAATTCCAAAATAAAGCCCACTTACCTTTACAGATCCATGTTCAGAACCTTGCAGATGTAGAAAAGACACTATAAATATGTTTACAGTTGTCCACGGCTTGTACATCCTTGTGGTTAACGTCCACACTTTGCTACACAGTTGAAGTCACACAGCTGGAGAAGAACGTTTCGAAATTCATTTCTCTACGAACTGCTATTGTTTTTAAAAATGCATACCCTGAATCTTACTCTCCACGTAAACTTAAAGAGTATACACGAGATGTAAACAGCACAGTTAAAAAAGAAGGGTAAAATTCACTTAAACAATGTCATCTCTTTCTTGTAGGTACTTTTTAGATATAATAAAAATACAAAAGTTAAAAAATGTTTCCAGAAGCAGGCAAATACAGGTTCCAGTCTATTAAAAAAAATAATCAATCCATTTCCCACCTGGACACAAAGAGAAACTCAAAATTAATTCGTGGTCCAGGAAAGGTTAAAATCTGCTGAGGGGGTTTGGTGCTCCATGTTACAAGCTTCCTTTTAAGACGGCAGTAGGACGGCCGATGCTTTGAGCTAGAGAGAGCTGTAATCCAACTCTCTGTATTGAAACTTTTTTTCACAGTCTTCATGGAAGCCTGCAGAAGCCTGCGTCTTAAATCTGATACAGACACTGGCAGAAAACAAGAGTCACATGTTGGCTCCTATCCCATTCTGTCCCTACCAATGGTGTAGTATTTACTAAACTAACCGATGCAATGTGTGCCACCATTATTTTAAAAGGTATTACCTGAAACATGAAACTTCAGCACATGGTCTTACCAAGTATACATACAGCTACACACAGACACACACACACACCTTTCCTTTACGTTTTCTGTGTTGTAAGGATTTTGAGAAAACCATTTCATTTATTAAAGCAGTGCTTTTACAAAGAAAGGGCATGAGACTATGTTTTAGATGAAAACATTTTTTATTACAGATAAACAGAATGTTTATATATCATGTATATCTCAGAGTAATAAAAATGGAGCTGTACCCGTCTATGACACTCTAATAGCTAACTTTGGCTCCAGGCATACTAGAAATATTATTTGGGCTCAATCTGGCAAACCCACATGATCAGTACTAATGAAGCAAATGGAATCAGTAAATGCAGTAAAGATCAAGGTGTACAGCTGGAAAATTGTTTTTAAAAAAGCCAGTCAGCCTGGGTTCTGCTACCCCACATCATTTGTTTCCAATCTTTGATTTCCAAGTGGTGGCTCTCTCAAATCCATTTCTTGCATTTCTGAAGTCATTAAAGGCTTGTTGAATTTCTTCCTGTGTATTCATCACAAATGGACCTAAGATATAGATTGCAAAATTCAGGATAGTGTTTAATTATTCTGGGCTTTAGGCTTTCTGTAGATGAATTCAAATTGCAACTCATTCCTTCTCCTGTCTCCTCCTCCTTTTTGGTCCCCAGATTCATTCCCAAGGGCTCAGCTGCGTTGAAGGCTGGCATAGAGGTTGCACCAAATCAACGGATTGCTGAGCGAGCAACTGAGCAAGGATTGCTCAATAGCATTTGACGACAGGTTCTTCTTTTCCCTTCTTCACATTAAAGGGAAATCTTGGGGATTCCACACATGCTGGTTGTGGAGGGGGAATATCTGACCCTATAAATAAGGGGCAGCTAATCAATACTTTGGGTGCCCCATCTGGCCCCCAACCAATTTTTTTCCTGCCCCCTGAACCCACTGATTTTGGCCACTGCAACAAAAAGAGGGGGAGATGAGGTAGATATGTGTGTGGAGCACAGCACCCTGATGGGATGCAAACTGTCCCCTTCCTGGTCATCAGATTGTTTGGTTGATAAGGAGGAGGGCTGTGGGGTGAGCACGCCCACTGCTTGTATGAAGCCCCATATGGACTGGCCGTGGGTGACTGTGGCCCTTGTACCACAGACTGTTAGCCACCATGCTCTAAATGATGGAGGAGTTTGCCATGGTTTGCATCTGGTGGAGAGGGCAGAGCAAGGCAGAGGGAGGAACATATTGCTATCAACCTTCAAGTCTTCTCTAGAACTGTTTCCACAGACACTCGCAGGCAAAGGCCTGCAGATTCAGGTGAAGCCCAGGGTCCCCCCCTCAGGCCACAACACACGCAAGTTCTCGGTCACTTTACACGTGTGTGCATCAAGATCATATGCACTCATATGTCATGTATTTACTTGCAGGAATGCATGGACTCAACCTGACTAATGTATACACAACATTATTCACACTGTCGTTCATAGCCATTCCCACCCATGCATTTATGTGCCATGTACAGCACTGCATCAGTGCAGATGGCTCTATGGTAAGCAAGTTACTGAAATTACATGGGAGTAACAGTCTTGGTTCTTCTCCCCAAACCCATCCTCCCCTTCTCACATTTTACTTGCCAGTAGCTTTGTGCAATGATGGTAAGATATATCTAGCAACAACAGCAAGGCCTGGCAGCTTTGAGTCCCTTTGCAAGGAGGCCAGTAACATTTACTTACTTTGCTTTCCAACGTTTATACACTTCTTTTCAAAAAAATTATTTACAAATCTCTTAATGCACAATGTAACATGATACATCCTTCAACTGGGGAAATAATCTGAATGACCTGACTGCTCAAACCCCAGCCTGTTTTTCCAAGAGCAAAACACAACTGTAACAAAAGATTCCAAGCAAGGCCTCTCAAATACAGTGATTTACAAACAGAGAATATCCCTATAAATACCAGTGGAAGGCCAAAGCAGCATGTCACTGATGTTCAGTTGTGGATTTTTCAACAGAAGGGCGGGGGGAGATATTCCAGAATAAACACCTGAGGTTGAAGATGAAAATACGTTCTGCATACCCCATTTGTTTAAAAAGAAGACGACTTGTTAAACAGATATTTACCATGTTGCACTACAGGTTCCTTTATGGGCTCCCCAGCCACCAAGACAAAATGGCTCATTTCAGGATCCTAAAAGGATGAGCAGAAAGCATCCATCAGCAGCATATAAATTACATTTTGAGATTTTGAGATTAGATACCCAAAGCAGGAGCAAATTACAATACAGTAGATCACAAGTGTTTTGCCTCAGCATACCTTCCAAGTGTCCCGACTTTCCAGGGACAGTCCCAGAATTATGAAAGCCTTTCAGGTTTCTGATTTGACCCTGGAGCGTCGCTGTTTCCCCCACCGCTGCCAAGCTCAGGGAGAAGGATGAGCCAGCGCTTGTCCCAAGCGATGACCCATGGCCTCTCCATGTGGGCTGAACAAATGGTTAGTGGGAAGGCGAATAAACACCAAGCAAATCAGGGTGGATGCAGTATAACTGCCCCACAAAAAACCAGAATCAATTCTCAATAAAGACCAGGTACAATCTAACCTCTTGGTAAGTTTTCTGCGTGAAACCCAAATAAGCAGGTCATCTGGAAAGGGCCCTGTGCCTAAAGTGGGATTTGGATCCTATCTAAATACAGTATTATGGACTACATGCAAGTTGTTATTAAATATATGGTGAATTTGAACATGTAAACAAAGGGGGCAGTTCTGCGAATTTTGCTTGGTGAGAGCTAAAGGCCAAAAACAAATAGACAACGCTTCCCCACCCAAGATTTTCCACAAGGGAACTTCCCCACCCCAACTCTTGAGCATCCCCCAGCATAACTGGGCTGAACATCTGTTGGAATAGTTTCCAGAGGGGTAGCAGAAATTGTCACAGCAAAAATAAGTTCTCCAGCTCCTGAAAGAGTAACAAATTCATTATGGCATAAACCTTTGTGGACTAGAGTCCACTTCAATGGTCAGAAAATGATTCCCAGGCTCTTCTGGTGTGTAGGGCCTCCCACTGGAACTGACAGAACTTTTTACTGTGCTGTGGCAGTTCTCCTAAGGATAAAAGAGGCATCTTAAGAATCCCACTCCTGTGTTATGGCATGTTGTAGCTTTTAAGGTAAACTACCCTGTCAAAACAGCATTGTCTCTTCAGCAGAGGCTCATAGGGTCTGGCTGCACTGAAGATAAATTGCTGGATATTATGTAAGAAAAGGATTGCGACAGACCCTATTGTAGCCTTAGTATTGCAAAACTGTCTTGAGACATAAGGGTGTAGCCCGTAACGAAAAATAAACAAGACTTTCGAATCATGTCAGGTTCAAATTTTTTTAGGGAAAGCATAAAAGACAATACATTTTTTTAGAAAGCAGATCATAACTTCCTATGATTCTGCTCACAAAATAAACTGCTCTTTCCAACAACCTAGAATATAAACCTATTTTTCAAGCCTGGAGACGGTTAAGCATACAAAGAAAAGTTGGATTCAAGGGGCATGCAAAACAAACAAACAAACAAACAAACAAACCATCTTAACTCCCCAACATGAACTATACAATGGTTTGTTCTTGGCTCACGGCTTTAAGATTCGTCTCTTTGCAATTTGGCAGAAGAAGGAGCCAGGTTGCTGCCATTTGAGTTGTATGTCTGCCACGGCATGTGAATGAGGCCAATGGAAACTGCACTCTCCTATATTAGTAATAACTTGAACAAATTGAAGGAGGTGCTTTTGATTCAACTTGAGCGAACACAGGAAGCTACCTTCTATTGTCAGAACACAGGACTGGTTACATCAGGGCTGGCTAAACCTTTAGTTCTTCAGATGTTGCTGGACTAAAACTCCCTTAACCCTTCAGCCAAGCTAGCTGGAGCTGGTGGAAATTCAAAGCCAATAACATCTAGAGGGCCACTCTTGTGTGCAATGATTTGCAGTGGCTGTCTAGGGTTTCAGACAAGAGTCCTTCCCTGTCGCTACCAGGAAGGGGCCCAGGAAAATTCAGCCTCAGTTCTAGGGGATCTGGGGAGCTCTTTTAGTACATACAAATATACAACACTGTTGCTGCCTCTGTTCCTTGCTCACTGCTCATGAGGTCAATAGAGTCCATTGGGCCAGCACTGGGCCACAAACCTTGTGTAGCTAGCTCCTTGCTTCATGTACAGTGATACGTCTAGGAATAAGCCAGGCAGTTACTATGTGCTCAGCAATTCTCAACCTGTTTTGTAGGGATCAGCCAGACAATTTCTTTGCCTGGCTGTTCTTTGAAGACCGCTATATCATAACCAGCATGTGAGAGGCTGCCCGGAGAGCTTAGATATAAAAACTCAGCCCCTCCTATGCTCTAGTGTAGCTGAACTGAATATCTGAAGAGAGAGGTGGGCAAAGAATTGATCTGTATTATAGAAGTTGTCGTCAAGACGTTTGTTAGAAGACACACTGCTATTCAGGGCCACCTTGAGTCAGAATGTATCCCAGAATACACCTCATTTCCATTGTAGAGAACACCTGAAAGCACTCCGCAAACTGCAATTTAAGCAGCTTGAAGGGTGCGGGGAGTAAAATACAAAGAGTAAGAATAAATGAAGCCGATGAAATCCAGTCCACTTACTCTAGTTCCACAAGAGTCAATGGGCTGTTGCAGAATAAGAGCTTCTCAATAATTACAACCAAGCAAAAGACACTTAAACATTTAGTATAGGAAGGGAATGAAGACAGGTTCAGCACTTCTTTTAACAGTTTAATTGGGGGTTCTTGCTAAGGCAGTTTATTTGGGATTCATTCTGACCCAGTCTACTATTGTTAAAACCTACTGAAAGCATTCTGGGAGTGGGAGTGATGTTTTGGAGCCAGACAGATTAGTTGCAGAATACCTTGTTTTCAAACTGAATACAGTCTCCATCGTCCAGCACAGCAGTGTGGTGCGGTTCTATTTTTTGTTGCGCATCGGAAGGACCTGGAAAATGGTGGTTTTTTAAAGAGGTGTTTGTGCTAACATTTCTAAATAGGTACTGGCCAATTCACACTGTTTCTGAAACACATATGAATAATTAAACCTTTCATGAAAATTTCCAGGCAGACAGCTGATCACAGAATAACTTAATTGCAAGGTAAGACTTGCGATGCCCAAGCATGCAATGCTATAACCATTTACCTGATTAAGCCCCACTGAACTTTATGGGTCTTCCCTCCGAGTATAGGATTGTTCTATAAGGGGCATTTTAGAGTTCTCCCTGCAATATCTGTTTTCTACTTTGAAATAAATGCTTCAGCTGAGATGGCTCAGCCAGAGCACGAGACTAATAATGATGATGATGATGATGATGATTTATTATTTATACCCCGCCTATCTGGCTGAGTTTCCCCAGCCACTCAGAGGGTCGTGAGTTTGAGCCCCACATGGGGTAAAATATCCCTGCATTGCAGGGGGTTGGTCTAGATGACCCTCACAGTCCCTTCCGACTCTGATTCTGTGAAAGGATATCTAGCATCACTATGGTCCTCTGCAGATCACCGCTTCATTACCCAACAAACAAAGCTTTCTCCAACCTGCCACAACTAAGGCGGCTCATTTGCGCCACAAGGACCCTCAATCACAGATTTATTGTTTATAGATAGGTGGGCTCACAGGCAGAGCAGCAATCTCTAGGAAATACTGTGCAGAGACCATAGTAAGCTTTACAGAGCAACCCAGTGTCATAAACCAGTAGGAAGCTACCTGCTAATCTTTAAAAGCTGCAATTGTTACAGAGCAAGCAAATGCTGCCTGTTTGACATTTACAACAGTCTGAGTACCATTTCACCCCTAAAAACAGATCGTACTAGCTTTTGAAAATAAAAAATGGTTCTCAAAAACAGAAGCAGTTTCCAGTGATCAAAACAGGGTGGAGACAACAAGCAACTTACCAACATATACATTACCAAAGAGCGTGTAAATAAACGCTGTCCAACCTGAAATGTAAAAGGGCAAAATACTGTCAGATACATAGAAAGTTTAAACATATGGAGGCCTGTATTAGGCCATGCAAAGTTGTAATTTGCAAGGTATAGGTATGACTCTATCCATGTGTAAAGGTTCCATTTTTTAAACCATATTTTACTTATTTTCGGATGTAACATAACTAATGAAACAACATTATTACCAACCTCCCACACCTCCCCAAAGTAGAGAGACATGCACTACAGCAAAATACATTGGACCTTCCAATGTATTCATTAACTGTTCTGTTTAACTATAGGATAAATAAGTAAGTTATTCCATTTTAAGAGGCTTACTGGGAGGCAACTTATTTCTTATATTTTTTTTATTAAATTTTCTATTTTAGAATCTCAAATAAACATTTTACAAACTTTAAAATATCCATTATCTACCCTTCTTCTCTTCCCATGGTTGATTTTACATATCATACATCCCTACATATTTTACTATAACCATTCAAATCAGTTTTCCACTTTTACATCGATCAAAAATTATTTACTCTGTTGAATTTATCTTAATACTGCCAGCGTTTTCAGCTGTCTATTTCAGCTGAATACTTTTATATATTCAATAAATGTTTTCCAGTCTTCTTTAAGTGCGTGTTCTTCTTGCTCTCTTATTCTATGTGTTAAATCTGCAAATTGTGCATATTCTGTCAACTTATGTTGCCAATCCTCTTTAGTTGGGGCCTCACTCACTTTCCATTTTTCAGCTAACAAAACACAGGCCGCAGTTGTTGCACACATAAATAACCTTTTCTGACACCTGGGAATTTCAGTATGGGTTATCCCCAACAAAAACGACTCTGGTTGTTTTTTTGGTTTTTTGGAAAGTAGTTTTAAACATTATTTTTTTTAATTCATTATAAATCATTTCCCAATATGCTTTTACCTTTTTATACTGGGAGGCAATTTAAGACCTGTAAGTCACCTCAAGCCCACCAAGGCCTCTCCAACAGGCTGCTTAGCCTTTTACTATTGTCCATTTATCCTTCAGCTGCAGTTCTGTGGGAAGGAGACACAAAATGGACCTTTTCTTGGGAAAGGCATTTAACTGGTGGGCCCAGTCCATTGTTTGGTGGTTTGCTGCTTCTTAGCCCAGGTGTAAATATTTTTTGCTCAGATGCAAATCCTACTTGGTTTGAAGGGAATTGTTTGCTTAAAAAGTACACAATGATGCAGCCACCAGAACGCCAGCTAGATAAAATCCTTATTTGCTAAATTTGACCACCAGCTCTGCTACTTCCAAGCTCAATGCCTAGCATTTTGACATGGATGGAAAAAAATATTGCCATGTAACCTGATTAAAACTCTGCTCTCTTTATCCCAGTTGGCACCTGTACTGGGTCTGAATTGATTTTATCTATTCACAGCTGTTTTAAACGGCTTTTTAAAACATATAATCATTTTTTAATTGTTTTTACATATGCAACTGTTCTACCTGCTTCATAAATGTTTTATTATATTGTCAATTGCTTTGGGATGCCTGATGGGAAACAATTCATAACATAAATAAATGGCGCTCATCTTTTCGTTAAAACGTTACTGCTCAGTCTGCAACAGTTAGTAAATGGGTTCTTTTAAATGCAGATGCACCTCTGAAATAACCACATGGATTTCAGCCACAGCAATTCTACTTTCAAGGTTATATCCTTCTCATTCTCTGGGCACATATCCCAGAACAAGCAGCAAGCCCCATCATTTCAACATGAAAATCCCAACACATTAAGCTCCAGTTAAAGGACCACAATTTTTCTCCATAAATAGACACAGATTGGAAAGTAGCCTTAAAAGGTCAAATTTTGCGGCTATATAGTTATGCTTAAGACTTCTTCAGAAGTTAAACAGTGGGCTGATAACTGATTTTGAGACATGGATAGATTGTACAGCAGCCATTCCAAACCAGTCCCCTTTATTTCTCTGCTTCTTGGGGTAAGTGGGGATACTTATATGCCTAAAACCTCCTACACAAGCATCCAGAGACTCAGGGGAACACCAGGATTTGCAGGAGTACAAGAAACAAAACAAAAACATGTTAACACACAAAGGAGGCAAACTCCCTTCCAAAGGCTGAAACACAACTGCATATGTGTGCAGGGTCTGCTTGATTCATCCATGTCTGTTGCCATAAAAAATATGTTGGAAGTAGGGCTTGTGTGATAAGTTTCCATTGCCCAGGCTCCTGGCTGTATCTGCTAGGAGGACAATGAGTTTGGGGTGAGGGGCGAGGAAGAGAAGAAGGAGGAGGAGGAGGAGGAGTTTGGATTTGATATCCTGCTTTATCACTATCCTAAGGAGTCTCAAAGCAGCTAACAATCTCCTTTCCCTTCCTTCCCCATAAGAAACACTCTGTGAGGTGAGTGAGGCTGAGAGACTTCAGAGAAGTGTGACTAGCCCAAGGTCACCCAGCAGCTGCATGTGGAGGAGCAGGGAATCGAACCTAGTTCACCAGATTATGAGTCCACCGCTCTTAATCACTACACCACACTGGCTCAGAGGGAAGGAAAAAGATTAACAAGATGAGGGGAAGCAGACCCAGCAGATTAGAAGTTGATGGTGAAAAATTATGAAAGCAAAAACTGGGTCAGAAGAAAGTGAACAAACTATGAGCAAGAAGATTATGCAGCTGAAAGCAAGAAGCAGGAGAGAGAAGGGAAGAGAGGAAAGCCGATGAAAAAACCAAGACATGACTTGAAAGTGAGGAGGAAGGTGAAGAAGCAAATCAGTGAACACGGGAGAGGAACAGATGTGAAGACAGAGGGGAATTTCATGGTAACTGACACAACAAAACAAGAGTGTGGGACAGGAAAGGGATGCAAAATGGAGGCACAACAAGAATGGCAGAGTGGGAGGCCTAGGAAGGTGGAGTTGTCTGCAGCACTAAAACCAATCATTAACCCACATAACGTTTTGTTGCAGGCCCCCACTTGCCCATCACGGATTCCTAAGGAAGACTGCTGAATTCAGCTAGAAATCTAGCTTGCATCGGAAAACACCAGCTGATCTGATCTGAGATGACCCACTGGAGCCACAGAACACCAAGCTGGCTTGTTTTCACTAATCATAGTTAAGATTAACCACAGTTGACGGTTTCAGCTAAACTGTGGTAAAACTAAAGCAGAAGCAGAAACTTCTGATCTCTCCTTGTGACTGCACTGAAGAAGAGTAAAGGGAGAACGTGGGAACTTAGCAGGGCAGACTTCTTCCAGCACATTAAGGACTATGTTGTCTCTGAAATACAGAATGACACAACCTTCAGTACATGCTTCCTAGATCTAACAACGGTTTGCATCCAGAAAACCATGTCCCATTGGTCTTCTCCATTCCAGCAGGTGTCTGTAATGCACACTATATGGTCTCCTCTAAGACCCAGTACTCCTGCTCACAAACCTTGGCGTGGAATCTTTTAGCCTTAGCCTTAGCAATAGCTCTCTCAGGCTATTGATGGTCCATGATGGTTATGCGCTCCCTGGACTTGGCTTCTCCTCATCCATCTTCCCTCAGGGCAACACACATCATCTTAAGCAGGAAGTGGGGAAGGCACTGCTCTCTATAGTTCTCTAGAGCTTCTGCTAATCCCCTCAGGAACTAATGGTTCCTTGTTTGCTGATATTCTGTAGCAGGGGATTGTGATCTCTTTATGCTCATCATATACCTCTTCAAAAGAAGCCAGCTCTATAAATACCTAAGAGAGAAGCCTGTAATTCTCCTGCCCTTCTTAAATCTTCAGCAGCCTTTCAGAAATGTTAAAAGTGATTTACTTGAACTCAGGATATAGTTCAAAAGATAGCAAATGAGTATTTATTGATATATTTATGTGTCAGCTCCTTAACTGTTCAGTGGTTATTAGTATACTGCTTTAAAAGGCCAGAGGTTCCATAAATTTGTTTACATACGAAACACAAATGTGCAGAAACAAACATCCGTCTCCCACAGAAATGGCTGAAAAATCTTATGGAGCAAATTTGCAGCTAATTCTTTGCCCATTATCTAACAGACAAACATGTGTGGCAAATGCCAAGGAATTTTGCAACTCCAGATCCTCAGCTCATTTAATAACAACTATATATAAAAAAATACCTTGGCAATCTTTATTCAAATGAGCCTTACCAAAGTCAGGATAGCATATGTAGCAAGATAAGTGTGTGCATAAGTTTTTTGGATCCAAACTCGGATTCTTTGCAACTGAGGCAGAGCATTTACAATACATAAAAATCTTACTGACTGGCCTCAGTATCTAGCCAGCAGCCATCTGTTTCTGCAAGAACTGGGGCTGAACTACGTGTTCATGGGATTGGATTGTCTGCCATTCTGTCTTTAAATGAAATGCAGCCACAAGAGGCTACCAATCTGATTAGAGCAATGGAAATGTGTGTTTTTCATTCTCCCCACCTCACCCCAATTTCCCCAATCAGCTGCCCCTAAAGGGTATTGTACTTTTTACCTCACTTGGCAAACCACAGTTTGAGAGTATAATTTAGACTGGGAAAATGGCACAATGGAGAGAGACGATAAAAAAAATCTCCCATTATCCAACTGCTCTAATCGAATTGGAATGTACTAACGGCTGCATTAATAAAACCAGGTCACAGATTTCCCACATACCAAACACTTTGACCCTAAATCAGTGGAACACATATTTTTCCTACAAGAATGGAAGTGAAGCCATTAACTTGCAAAAGAGCTACCGGGCAATGTGCGTAGTCACAGGTCCAGAGCATTTGCCTATTTCACTATAATCCTATTCATTCAGTCCTCCTTTCCTTACATGATTCATGATGCCCAAAGCAAAGGGTGTTGCTGTGTTTGTTGCCCTGCCTCCTCGGCTTCTGCCCCTGTCATGCAGCCCGGCGGCCCTCTACACATTAGAGGAAATTGTCTGAAATGGGGGGCCTACTCTATGTCTGGAGGCTCCCCGCACAATTCAGAAACCACACAGGGAGAGCAGGCTGCTGGCTTCAGACCTCACCCCAAAGAAATCTGTGTTTGATGGATGGGGCTGCTGGAAATGTGAGAGGGAGGGTGGGGCCAGCAGCTGCATCCCATGGAGGGCATGAGATGGTGACCACGTGGTGGAAAAATGACTGAACAGGGCTTATGGATATTCCTGGAGGGAGGCCACACGCCATATGCACCAGCACAACAGACGTCTGTGTGCCCAACAGAGATTCCTCTCATGTCCTCTTCAGTCCCTGCACCCAACCTCCAAATTGGCTCCAGAGGGTTGGGGATGCTCAAAAGCAGATTTTAAAAGTGTGCAGAGGGAGGCGAGAGACCAGAGGCCCTGCTGAACCAGTGAGATTACACCACTGTAGCTATTAAGTCTTTCAAGTGTGACTATGTACCTATTGAGACGAGGGTGGAGCTGTGGGTTAAACCACAGAGCCTAGGACTTGCCGATCAGAAGGTCGGCGGTTCGAATCCCCGCGATGGGGTGAGCTCCCGTTGCTCGGTCCCTGCTCCTGCCCACCTAGCAGTTTGAAAGCACGTCAAAGTGCAAGTAGATAAATAGGTACCGCTCTGGCAGGAAGGTAAACGGCGTCTCTGTGCACTGCTCTGGTTCGCCAGAAGCGGCTTAGTCATGCTGGCCACAAGACCCAGAAGCTGTACGCCAGCTCCCTTGGCCAATAAAGCGAGATGAGCACTGCAATCCCAGAGTCGGCCACGACTGGACCTAATGGTCAAGGGTTCCTTTACCTTTATGTACCTATTGGGCCATACCTCTGACGTGACTTGGAAATCCATGTGGAAAAAAGGTAGGCAGAACAGACCCTCAGATATTTCGTCACGTAAAAAGGCCCAAGCACATAACCAAAAATGGGAATGAAAGTTAAGCCCACGCTAATAACTCATCCATTAAGAACAAGGCACCAATAACGAGATTGAAGCATCACCATTGAAGCTGCTCCAAATTCCATTTTTGACAAGATGAAGGAAATGTTTCCTACCTTTGGGAACAGCCTGGGTGTGTTTTGCTCCTTTGTCTAACTTGAAATCCAGATACAGCGTCGGAGTGCGGGTATACACCTTGGACTGAACAGCAACAGGGAAAATTGACATCTCAGGAGGAGGAAAATGGGCTGGCAGCATAAAACACATCAAAACAAAGAGGGAGTTCACCAGCAGTGCATTTCAGTGGACGATAAGGCTATCGGTTGTAACTGGTCATGATGACTAAACACTACCTCTAAAACAATAGCAATCCTATACATGTCTCCTCAGAAATAACTGTCTGCCACTGAGTTAATTTAATGCAAGGGCCTGTAGATTGTGCATATTTATATATATTTTAGGCTGCACTCTTCAAATAATTATAATCTGCTTCAGCACAACTGTTCAAAAGAATATTTGAGAGGCTCTTTTTATGCTAGCCACAAACCCTAAAGAAATTGCATGGAGTCAGAACAACAAACAAATGGTAAGGAAGTAAAAACAAAAAAGTGATGGATATTTACATTCAAGAACTGGAAAGAAGGCAGAGGGGTTTTTTTTGGGGGGGGGGTGAAATGCTAACTCAACTCTGAATAAGGAGACTTCCTGCTGGCCTCAGTTCTGAAATTCAAAATTCCCACTCCCACCCTGAATCCAAGGAGGTGGCATAGAAAAGTGAAATGTATGAGCAAGATTCACAGCCTCCCATTCAAATAGACACCATATTCGGACTGTTGCCTTCAAAGAAAATTGTCTCCAGGGGAGACAAAAATGGCATGAGCAAGGCCTCCAAATGCTCGTGTGTTATTTTCCCCACATGGTTGCAGAAACAAGATGTTTGAATCCCAAAATGCATAGCCCTTGCATATGTGGTGGGCAGATCTGAAATAGTGCAGGCTGCCTGTGACTTTCAAAGTTGTGTAGAAGAGAGAATTTCAGCTTGCCATTGCAAGCTAAGCTTGCTGAAATTCCCTCTTCTAAACTTCTATGAAAAGAACAGGAGGCCTCTCTTCTTTAGTAATAAAGAAGAAGGAGAAGAAGAATTTATTATTTATACTCTGCCCATCTAGCTGGGTTTCCCCAGCCACTCTGGGCGGCTCCCAACAAAATATTAAAAACATGATAAAATATCAAACATTAAAAACTTCCCTAAACAGGGCTGCCTTCATATGTCTTCTAAAAATCAGGTAGTTGTTTATTTCCTTAACATCGGATGGGAGGGCATTCCACAAGGCGGCTGCCACTACTGAGAAGGCCCTCTGCCTGGTTCCCTGTAACCTCACATCTCACAGTGAGGGAACTGCCAGAAGGCCCTCAACGCTGGACCTCAGTGTCCGGGCTGAACAATGGGGGTGGAGACGCTCCTTCAGGTATACTGGGCTGAGGCCGTTTAGGGCTTTAAAGGTCAGCACCAACACTTTGAATTGTGCTCATAAATGTACTGGGAGACAATGTAGGTCTTTCAGCATCAGTGGCTACCTTGCCTGCATTTAACCTAGAACTGGGATTGGGAAACTGTGGCCCTCCAGATGTGACTGAACTTCAACTCCTATCAGACTCAGCCAACAAGGGCAACCATCAGGACTGATGGGAGGTGAAGTCCAACTACATTGGGATGGCCACAGATTTTCCATCACTGACCTAGAAGCTGAGAAGCCAAGTACTGTGAAGTCTCAAGGAAATGCTGAAGAATCGTAAAGCAGGGAAAGAGTCTTTATATGGATAAGTAGCACTGATTAAACCATTTTTAGGATGGGTGGGTGCAGTTCTGCACCATACACATTTGTACTTCAGCAGACTTTATCGTACCATCTTATTACTCCTATTGGAACAGGTTCAGGTATGAACATTTCTCTCGGTCCATATGACGAACAGGGCATTTTCTCCTGACTGTTCTCTTTCTGATAAAGATCTGCAGGATTTAGAGAGCACTTCATTTAGTTCTCCTGCAGATACGTTTTTAAAGATTTGCTTTGCTGTCAAGCTCGTGGCTTAATGAAGAGAGACTTCTAAACAGAGAAGGGGGAAATAAAGGAATATTCAGTGTGACAGCTCTGAAAAAACCAAAAGCCATCCTATGGATTATTAGGAAAGAGACTGAATATAGAATTGCCAGCATTTTGAATGTGGCCTAAAGTTCAGGTCGCTATCTCAAAAAGGACATTGAAGAGCTGGAAAACTAGAATTGGAAGAGAGCAACCAACTTAATTGGTGAATATACGAAAGGAAGTATTTTTTCACCCAAATTACAGAATTGGCTGCCATAAAATGCAATAATATTCAATAGTTTGTCTAATCCAGTTTTAAACTTGTCAAACTCATGAAAGATAAATAAACTAATGGCTACTAACCCCAATGTAACTGCAGAACCTATAAGCAATGCAATTAATTTTAACATTTTAAAAAATTATGTGGAAATATTATACTTTTGTGTGTGCAACTCAGTCCTATGGGGCATGTCTGGAGAAAATGAATTTCCTCTAAACAAATTTAATAGGCAAAGTGAGCACAAAGCTATTTCTTTCTCTGTCTTTGCCAGTGTTTTAGTAACCTAATCCTCCAAACCCACACAGACTCCATGGGGCTCAGCAGGGATACTAGGGATTAATTTAGCAAAAAGAGTAACCTCTCACCCCTGGAGGTGTCCCTTTCGGGTAAGATTTGAATTGCAATCACGGACTAATGCAAGAGGTCTTCAGACATTATGGTCAGCATTTTTTAAATGAGACACGAGACCTGAGATATACACAATGTAAACAAAATCTAGAAATCTCTCTGCTCTACAATCATCTTTACAACTCAATTTCCATGTAATTCATACTACTATGGTGTGCCTAATACCAACAGCCATTTCTTATATGGCAAGAATGTAAGATCAGCCCCGCTAGGGCACACTTAAGGTCTTTCTAGCCAGTTCTCCCAGTGGTCAACCTGTTGCCTACAGGAAGCCCACAAGGAAATGAGAGCAAAAGACCTCTCCTGCTTGTTGTCCTCAGCAATTGGATTTCAGAGACATTCCACCTCCAATTCTGTACCTAATACAGCTATCTTGGCTAGTAGCCACCAACAGCCTTATTCCACATGAATCTGTCTAATCTCCTTTTAATGTTGTCCAAGCTGGCTGCCATCATTACATCTTGTGGCAGCATAGTTTAGGTATGTGCTGTGTGAAGTCCTTCCTCTTATCTACACCGAATCTCCCAACTATAAACTTTATTGGATGCCCCAATTCTGGGCTTACGAGAGAGGAAGGACATCCTCTCACAATCCTCTCTGCTACATTTTCCCAATGAATTTCCTACACTGCCATCACTCAGATGCCAGGGATTTTGATTATAAGAATTGGTAAAAGCCCTTTATACCTCCGTGCGCAGGCATGCCCTAAAGGCATCAGATGAAAAGTAAAGTAATGAAACACAAACTGCATTCTCCAATGGTGCTTGCTTCCAATTATTTTACAAGATCTCCCAAGACCTCTCCTGCTTGATGAACCTGCCCTGTGAACCTATACTAAACAACAGTTCATACAACCCAAATCCATGTTGCCTTCTCGTTAGAAAAGGGAATGGCTATTCTTAAAATAAGAAACAGGAAAACCAGTTCCCCTCAAACATGAAATTTCAAGCAGCGGTGTCTTGTACCAGAGTCAATGTACAAATTGCAACCTTGGGTCAGGAAATGAATCAGAAGTGGAAATGCATCACGTTGAATTTTTAAAAGGGTGCCTTCCGGAAGGCAAAAAGAGGCATTAAATAAAAAATGCCTTTTAAAACAGCACTGCAAAGTACTTATGGAAAGATCTGAAGCCACATGTTGAAAGAATTTATGACTACTTTGGTATGCAAACCCCACTTTGGCTCATCTTGCCTACATTTTTTTCCAGTTATTCGTGGTAATAAGGCACCAGCATTAAAATGGTTCAACAAAGCACCTTCAACACGCAGAAAGAGAATTTATGACCGATCTGAAGGTGGTGGGTTTTTCTGTCTGTTATACCTGCACTAGAAAGGGCAGCAACTTCACCTTGGTATGGTCACGATTTCCTTAGACCATACAGCTTACATGTGGCATTGATTTGTCTTCATAATGAATAGCGCGTTTGCTAATAAAAACAATGGGAGGAATGCTAGAAGGTGATAAAATTAAAGACATGCAATTGGAAAAGCTTCAGAAAAGTATGCAATGTGAAGTCATCCCTTGAGTTTGCAAACAACATTTACTGTAACTGCAGGCATTATCTTCATTTTTAAATGCGGGATATATGCATATGGTTAGAACTTGTTGCGTAGCAGTAGCTGGGCAACGAGCCATGCTTACTAATATTACTCAGTCTGTATTCACAGACTTATAGAAGGGACCCCCAAGGCGCATCTAGTCCAGCCCCCCTACAATGCAAAAATTACAGCTAAAGAATTCCACACAAGTCTAAGTAGGTATTATAATGAAAACGAGTACCGTATTTTTCACCCTATAGGACGCACTTTTTCCCCTCCAAAAATGAAGGGGAAATGTGTGTGCGTCCTATGGGGCGAATGCAGGCTTTCACTGAAGCCTGGAGAGGGAGAGGGGTCGGTGCGCACCGACCCCTCTCGCTCTCCAGGCTTCAGGAGAGCGCCAGCGCCAGCCCCACAAGGTCGGGGGACAGAGGGAGGTGGAACGCCGCCATCCCGCTGTCTCCCGAAGTAGTTTGGAGGCTGACGGCGGGGATACTCCGCTGCCTGCCCCGCAAGCTCCGGGGACAGCTGGGAGGCGCAGCGCGTCTTCCCGCTGTCCCCGGACCTGATCTGAAGGTGGGCAGTGGGGAGAAGAGCGCTTCTCCCGCTGCCTTCCCCGCAAGCTCCGGGGACAGCTGGGAGGCGCAGCGCGTTTTCCCGCTGTCCCCGGACCTGGTCTGAAGGCGGGCTGCGGGGAGAAGAGCGCTTCTCCCCACTGCCGGGCCCACAAGTGCCTGGGGGGAAATAATTTTTTTTTCTTTATTCCCCCCCCCAAAAAAAAAATTAGTGCGTCCTATGGGGCGAAAAATACAGTAACTCAAAATATGACCCTGTGATGATCGTAAACATATTTGCTGCTATATTCAGTGTTGACATTTGTGCAGAGGGCGTTTGTGCCGGTGGCAATGCGGTGATGAAGCTTCTGAAGTTAATTGGCTGAACTGGTGAGACAATGTGAAATGTTCCCATTGGTGAAGCACTAGAAACTGGAGTAATGAGCAGCCGCTGCCTCTCTTTCACAATGGAAGCAGCTTCTAAAATCACTGTTAAAGGTGGAAAGCGAAGTAGAGATTCTTTCATTCCTCTGTCAGAGCTAATGTGTAAAGATAGACCATGATGCCTACCTTATGCCCCCAGTTTATCTGCCATCAGAGTATAATATTTCTGCCTTGCCAAATCCTATCTGTCAACGCTGTGTTGGCAGAGTTTTGGGTATATCCTATCCCAAGCACTTACATCATGCCTGCACAACTGGCTAACCCACCAAGCCAAACACAGCCCATCATCTATAATTGTGGCTCAGCAGTGGCTTGATGAGACATTTTTTAGCTTATCTGTTTGAGACTATAAAAGACAACTAATAACAAGAAACGCCACATGGCTCATAGATTGTATTCAGTCTGATGGATCCCAAAATTGAGCACAATGCATTAGTTGTTGTGGCAACAATGCTTTCAGTATGGGCTCATTAAACACATGGAAAATGCTACAAATAGTATTTAACATGCACAAAGTGGATTAAGTGTTTACTTTATGGGTGTTATTTACCCCAGGAACTTACAAATACTGATCTAATACAGTGGCACCTCTGGTTACGAACTTAATTTGTTCTGGAGGTCCGTTCTTAACCTGAAACTGTTCTTAACCTGAGGTACCACTTTAGCTAATGGGGCCTCCCGCTGCCACCATGCTGCCAGTGCGCAATTTCTGTTCTCATCCTGAGGTAAAGTTCTTATCCGAAGGTACTACTTCCAGGTTAGCGGAGTCTGTAACCCAAAGTGTTTGTTTTTTCTAAAGTCCAACTTTAAACATACTTTTTTCTATAGTGTAGAATATTAGTTTCCAGGCAACTCAGGATTAACTGAGCCACAGTCAAGTGCTCACCCAGACGCTCTCTATTTTAATTGGCTTCTCACCCAGTTCACCCAGCCACAGTAGCTATTCCCAGAATTCATTGCTGCTGGACATGCCCATGAGCATCTAAAGCCAAGTGCTGACATCCTAGGTGGGCATGCTGAGTCTGCAGAAATTTTCATCCAAGTAGGCATCCGCCACCCCTCTGCATCTGAAACTTTGTACCAAACTTCTGATCAACTGACTCCACCCAGAAGTAGGGCATCATCCAGCTGTCAAACTGCCAATGGTAGGTTGCAAATAGGATGCAGATTGTTTCAATGCTTTAGGTTTGCAAATAGCCAAAGCTTTCATTTCCTCATGAAACTTTTTCGAGTTCTTCCACCTGGAAAACTTTCAGCAATTGTTTAAGCAATGAAAAATGCCGTGCAGGTAATAAATGTAAAAACAGAGTAATGTGTCTCTCTGGTATAGCGTGTCTACATAAATTATTTTAATGCACCACAGAATGTGTGTATTTTCTTCATCTTGCCAGGTAATATCTAACTGATAATTCGGCTATGCTCCTCCTAGACGTACCAGACTAGGCTTTGAAAATTGTGGTCCAGGAGGAATCTGGCCCGACGGGTGCATTTTACACAGCTTTGGCCACAGAAATAGAGCATCACCTAAGAAGCTGTGCTGTTAACTGTTGGGGACAACCTTGGCCAACCTCTTCAGATATGAGGCTGAATTATTGGGAAATAAAAATTACAGAGACTCTGGAGTGGGTGGCTGATTAAAAAAGGATGCCTTGTGGGAGGATAAACCAGATTATACATTATTATTTTATTTGTACCCTGCCCATCTGACTGGGTTGCCATATACAAACACATAATAAAACATTAAAAACTTCCCTATACGGGTCTGCCTTCAGGTGTTTTCTAAAGGTTGTATAGTTACAACCTGGACATCTGAAGAGATGGCGTTCTGCAGGGCAGGCCCTCTGCCTGCTTCCCTATAACCTCACTTCTCACAGTGGGGGAACTGCCAGTTCCATGATGAAATGTTTTAAGGATACATAGGGTCTACTGGGCCAGACCATTAACTCTAGGTTGGTAGTTCTCCAGGGTTTCAAGGCAGGGGAAGTTAGCAGCCCTAACCTGAAGTGCCGGTCATTGAGCAAAGCAGATGGCCCTTCCCCACATTGAATCTCCCACTCTAGCCTTGCTTTGACAATGTTCTTCCTAGAATTCTCACCAAATGCCACAACTGAAATGAGAAATAAGGCTGAGCGGCCTCTAAGCTAACAGTGGGCTATGGAGGAATGCCTGGGCAAGACGGCCCATCTGCTACTCTGCTTCTGCACAGGCAAGGGCTCAGTTAATAAAACAAAGAAGTGGAATGTAGAGGCAGAGCCCAGGGGTCAGGGGTCAGCTCCGAAAGTGTGGGGTGGGCTTAGGTGTTCTGTGTGGGGCCAGCTGGAACTGGCTTAGCAAGCTGTGCAGCTTGTTTTCCCTCTGTAACCTTTCCTGATTGGAAGTGGCTGTTGGTTCACTGCAAGAACAAAGGCGTCCGGCTTCCTTTGCGAGCCACATTCCAGTATATCACCAAGGCATGCCTCGACAGTATATAGGATGAGACTCGCTCACTTATTTTATGTGCTTCTAGATGGGTCACAGCAAGGCAGCTTGTTAAAAAGAAGGCAAAAAACCCAATAAAATGCTTGCTTGAAATACCAAGATTATGACCCTTGAGACTCAACCTCCTCCAACAAGGCCCCAGCTCCTTTTCTCCCTTGCCGTAAGAACAAACCACGGCTTGACTATACAGGCACTGCTTCCTGAAAGTGAGATGCTATTACTAATAATTCATCCATCTCACAACATCTCACTGACAGTAAAAACAGTTTCCAGAAAGGTGAGCAAAAGGGATAATATCCCATACAATTATATCCTCTTAAAACTAAAGGCTCAGACTTTCAGATCCCTACAAATGGCAGATGTAGCACGACTGGCCTGCTTGTTTTCCACTTGTCTGACCCTGAGGGGTTACATAATTAACTAGCTGAAACATGTAACTTCAGTGAATTGGAATTTTAAGCGTATGACAGGTTGAGGGGAAACATGCAGCCAGAAAACATTTGCTAAAGACACTGACGGTGCCTGTAGTCTCTACCCCCATCGTTCTGCCCAGAAACTGTGGTCCAGCTCCGAGGGCCTTCTAGTGGTTCCCTCACTGCGAAAAGTGAGGTAACAGGGAACCAGGCAGTGGGCCTTCTCAGTAGTGGTGCCCGCCCTGTGGAACGCCCTCCCATCAGATGTCAAGGAAATAAACAACTACCTGACTTTTAGAAGACATCTAAGGCAGCCCTGTTTAGGAAAGTTTTAAATGTTTTGATGTTTTATCATGTTTTGAATAGTCTGTTGGAAGCCACCCAGAGTGGCTGGGGAAACCCAGCCAGATGGGCAGGGTATAAATAATAAATTTATTATTATTATTATCTAGCATAAGTCCTGGATAGTCACCCCCATCCTGGTGCTCTCCTTAGGTCATTGGACTCCAACTCCCATCACCCCAAACCATTGGCCATACTGGCTAGGACTGATGGGCCTTGTAGTCCAAAATGTCATGTGGTTGGGGAAGGTTGTACTGTACACATCTCTTTGTGGCAGTAGGGCTCCATTGAAGGAGTACCATGTGGGAATTGCCCTCAAATCACCAACGTGAGCAATGTGGCTTTCTTTCCAGCTAGCGGCTCTGTTCAGGAGGAGGAAGAGGGAGAGCACCGCTTCCTCCACCACTGAGCTGGCTGCAGGCCTTTCATGCAAACAAATCTAAGCGCATAGGTCACAGAGTTTCTTTGCAAGCAGATCCTTTTGTATATAAGGGCTCTTTCCATTCCACTTTTTCCTTGCCAACAGATTAGCTTTCCAAGGAAGTACAGCAGTGTGGACTCCTTCCCCAATAGCATGTGGACTACATAAACACAAGGAGCACACAGTAACTTGCCCTGTAATCTTACTGCTCCTTATCAGAGAAGGAAAAGTCAC
Organism: Podarcis bocagei; assembly: GCF_964188305.1. NCBI lineage: Eukaryota > Metazoa > Chordata > Lepidosauria > Squamata > Lacertidae > Podarcis > Podarcis bocagei. The sequence continues at coordinate 40,692,293 of NC_138130.1, forward strand.
TCACAAACACCCTCAATTCGCCCTGCTGTGGCTTTACCTTCCTCTCCCCCCTCCTGAAGGTATAGTTAAGACAAGGGACTCACTTTTTAAAAGGCTGCAGGTTGAATTAAGCCATAAGCTAACTATCAGAACTGTTCAGTTTTTTTTTAAAAAAGAGCCCTCTTTTCGCAAGTTTGTCAGCAAATGTGTTTACCTTTACGCCCAGCGCCTCTCCTGATATGACGGACACACTCACACCGTTCTGTGAAGGCTTGGGGACTTCTTCCTTTTTGAGTTCTTGGTATTGGGGTTCAATCATTTTCTCAGAGCTTCTCAGGTTGACCCAAAGCTGCAGGCCGTGGGCTGGCTCCTCGGTGCAAGGCATCTCTGCATGGAGAATGCCACGGCCGGCTGTCATCCACTATATACCAAAAGGTAAAGGAGAAGGTGAGAGAATTGAAACATTTTGCTTTGCAGAAGCTGAAGTGAAGCATCAACTCAATTCCTAGTCCCGTCCCCCCAAACTGCACACACAATCCAGTGTTTTGATCAAAGCTGGCAACTCCACCTTGCATTATTTAGCCAAAGCGGAACAAGATGCAAAAATACAGGTCTAATAATTTGTTATGCTATTAACTAAAAATAATCCATGAGTTTTAAGCACTTAGGAAACAAAAAGTTTCACGGTGGATTGTGGTATGATGGGAATTGACCCAGAATGTAAATATCCTAGGGCTTCAATAATCCTATGCACGCTTACCTGGGAGTAAGGCCCCATTGAACTTCATGGGGCATATGTCTAAATCAAGGTTTCCCAAGATTGGGTCTACCGCTCTTTTTTGGACTACAACTCCCATCATCCCTAGCTAGCAGGACCAGTGGTGAGGGATGGTGGGAATTGTAGTCCAAAAACAGCTGGAGAGTCAAGCTTGGGAAACCCTGGTCTAAATAGACATGTAGGGTTGCATTAAAGGTCTTTAGAAATGTTGTATTAGAATGAATTGGATTTGGAAGCTTTAACATAATCTGTAACAGGAATAAGCTAACCTGTGACCCCCCCCCCCCAGATGTCCAACCCTAACCAGACTTCTCCAATGACCAAGGATGATGGGGGGGGGGGAGGTTGTCGCAGGTTAACTACCCGTTTACAGTATCGGTCTTCACTCTTTTCAGATCCAGGTCCCATCTTCAATCCCAAAATCAAGCCACTTTAATTCTTTTTCTGTTTAGGATGACCAAATCCAGAGGAAGGCAAAGCTCCTATCTGGCAAAGTTTATACAGAAGAGGATTTTTGGGCTGGGTAGGAAAAACCGCATCTCACAAAAGTCCCTCTTCTGCAAACAATTCAAGGCAGGGGAGCTCTCCTCTCCTCCCGGATACCTAAATAATAATAATAATAATAATAATAATAATAATAATAATAATAATAATAATAATAATTATTATTATTATTATTATTATTATTATTATTATTATTATTATTATTTATTTATACCCCGCCCATCTGGCTGGGCTTCCCCAGGCACTCTGGGCGGCTTCCAAAAGAATATTAAAATACTATAATACATCAAACATTAAAAGCTTCCCGAAACAGGGCTGCCTTCAGATGTCTTCTAAAAGCCTGGTAGTTGTTGTTCTCTTTGACATCTGGTGGGAGGGTGTTCCACAGGGAAGGCGCCACTACCGAGAAGTCCCTCTGCCTGGTTCCCTGTAACTTGGCTTCTCGCAGTGAGGGAACTGCCAGAAGGCCCTCGGTGCTGGACCTCAGTGTCCAGGTAGAACGATGGAGGTGGAGACGCTCCTTCAGATATACTGGACCAAGGCCGTTTATGGCGTTAAAGGTCAGCACCAACACTTTGAATTGTGCTCGGAAACGTACTGGGAGCCAATGTAGGTCTTTCAAGACCGGTGTTATGTGGTCCCGGCGGCCGCTCCCAGTCACCAGTCTAGCTGCCGCATTCTGGATTAGTTGTAGTTTCCGAGTCACCTTCAAAGGTAGCCCCACGTAGAGCGCATTGCAGTAATCCAAGAGGGAGATAACCAGAGCATGCACCACTCTGGCGAGACAGTCCGCAGGCAGATAGGGTCTCAGCCTACGTACCAGATGGAGCTGGTAAACAGCTGCCCTGGATACAGATTTGACCTGTGCCTCCATGGACAGCTGTGAGTCCAAAATGACTCCCAGGCTGCGCACCTGGTCCTTCAGGGGCACAGTTACCCCATTCAGGACCAGAGAATCCTCCACACCTGCCCGCCTCTTGTCCCCCAAAAACAGTACTTCTGTCTTGTCAGGATTCAACCTCAATAGCTCCCCAACCTCATCTCTTTTAAACAAACATAACAGAGTGGTGGTACCACCACTGTAACCCATCTAAAACTGGGATGCAGGGAATCCTGAAGTCCAATGGTTTGCCCCAGGAGGGAGGACACTCCAGATGTTGTTGTACCACAAACTCCTATCATCCCTGACCCATTGGCCATGGGGGGCTGCTGGCAATCCGAGTGCCAACAAAATCTGGATGGGTGGAGAGGTCACAGGCTCCTCATTACAGAAATCACTAGGAAGACAACAGAGGGGGGAAAATACATTGCAAAACTTCCAGTCTTCAAAACCAATTTCAAAGTGAAAGGGCAAGACAGGGCAACCTCCGTTCTCATCACTTCAGCTTACCTGCAGATCTCCTGGATTCAGTCTACCTGCGTGGCCACAGAAGTCTTCATGGGCCATGGAGCCACCTGCCAGTAAGTATGTTACCTGAGAAAGAGAAGATTTAGAGCATCAGGGAAGCCCAAGCTCACAGCAGGCTTTATAGTCTCATCTGACAATCATGAAGGCATTTGTTCCAAAGGAGTTTGTAGTCCGAAGCCCAGTGAACTGTAATCTAAATGACATTGTTTCTTTCCAAAGCCTTATGAGACTTACAATAATATTTCCAGTAAAAATACAACTTAAAACAAGCAAGCAAGCAAGCAAAAACAACAACAACAAACCCACAGAGCAAATAAATATTGGGTATAATTCAGCCAGTTAACATTTTAGAATCTTATTGATTTAAACAGAAGAGTTAGACAGATTGTTAATGTTTTCCCACTGAAATCAATGGCACTACACTGTACTGTATTGATCCCCATGGTATCTCGTGGTACCCCAAAGACAGAGACATTCTGTTTTTAATTTAAACTAGATATGGTAGAATGATATCCTGCATACTTATTGTACAAACTAAAAGCAACACTGGGAAGGGGGGAGGCATAGATGAGGGGCACTGAAAGCGAATAAAATGAATGTACTTTAAGGGACAAATCACGCTGCTAGTGAAAGAATGAACTAGAAAAATAGGTGTGATTTTCCCACAAATATTTACTTGGACTGTATTCCTACACAGTCACACTGGTGAAATCCCAATAAATTCCTGGGTGGTTTTCATTTTTTTTACTTTTGTGTACCTATAAAGGTATTCCCTATTACCCACTGGATTTGATAATGCATCATTCTGTTTTTAATTTAAACTAGATATGGTAGAATGATATCCTGCATACTTATTGTACAAACTAAAAGCAACACTGGGAAGGGGGGAGGCATAGATGAGGGGCACTGAAAGCGAATAAAATGAATGTACTTTAAGGGACAAATCACGCTGCTAGTGAAAGAATGAATAGGTGTGATTTTCCCACAAATATTTACTTGGACTGTATTCCTACACAGTCACACTGGTGAAATCCCAATAAATTCCTGGGTGGTTTTCATTTTTTTTACTTTTGTGTACCTATAAAGGTATTCCCTATTACCCACTGGATTTGATAATGCATCATTCACTTAAAAAGCAGGTGATCTTTAAAGAGATTTTCCCTGCAAGTCTCGTGTTCACTAAGAAGTCATTTTGCCCTGCACAAACTCATCCTTACCTCTACTGCTACTGAGCAGTGCCGCCTGCTGGCGGGATGTAAGAAATATTCCACAATCTGTCACAGCAAAAGCATTAAGAAGAGTCTGGCATGACCTTAAAGATGAGCAAGTCTTTTTGTAGCATAGCCTTTTTCAGACTCCAGATCACACAGTCTGGCCATAGTAAAACTGCTAAGCCTTTAAGGTGCTCCAGTGGGAAGGTAAACGTTTCCATGCACTGCTCTGGTTTGCCAGAAGTGGCTTAGTCATGCTGGCCACATGACCCGGAAGCTGTACACCAGCTCCCTCGGAAAATAAAGCGAGATGAGCGCCGCAACCCCAGAGTCGGCTACGACTGGACCTAATGGTCAGGGGTCCCTTTACCTTTTATTCAGGGAAACCTCACTAAGCGCTGTACATAATAACATTTGCAACAGGAAGCATCCATTAAAACTTTAGAATAAGGCAGCAAAGACAAGGACTAGGTACACACCATGTATTTAAAGCACATGCCCTCCCCCAAAGAATCCTGTCAAAGAATCCTGGCAAATGTTTGCAAAGGGTTCTGGGAATAGTAGTTCTGTGAAGGGTAAACTACAGTTCCCAGGAGTCTCTGGGGGGAACCATGTACTTGAAATGTAGGACGTTAAATGTATTTTACTGATTTTCCACTGTAATAATAATAAAGACGGTAAACAGGAATACAGTCTGCCATAATTGCATGCGCATCTGTGGGAGAGGCCATAGCGCTGGGTTCTCAACAGAAAAGGCATAAAAGGATGCAGCATTTTTATGAAATTTCTTGCCAGACGGAGCTTTCATGTGTTTAGCTAGCCTTTCCATTAATGTGACTTGTCCACACCTTTTGTCTCCATAGCGAGATAATCAGACTTTTCCGGTTTGGGGCTATGAGTTGCTGTGCCACTAATAAAAGAAAGAGAATTAGTTCATTGTAAAGATGATATCTCTGTTCGTTCAAAGCAAGGTGCTTCTTGAATAGCCCAGGCTTTCCGAGAGGGCAATGTAGGCCACTTCAACTGGAATATAGGAATGAGAGACAGTGGGCAGCCTCTGTAGGCTCTTCTGTTTTCTCTCTCTCCTCCCCGCAGGGGAAGAGATCTCACAGAACCAGCCAAACAAACAACTCTTTAATGAGTCTCATGTGAGGCCTGTCATCGGTTGAGGCCCAAGTCAGCTGGCCTCAGGAACATAGCAAGCTGCCTTCTACAGAATCAGATCGCTGGTCCAGCTAGCTTAGTACAGTGGTACCTCTGGATGCAAACAGGATCCGTTCCGGAGCCCCATTCACATCCTGAAGTGAACACAACCCATCTCCGCGCATCTGCAGGTCACAATTTGCCACTTCCGCGCATGCGCGTGACGTCGTTTTGAGCTTCTGCGCATGCAGCAAAACCCGGAAGTAACTCACTTGGGGACTGAAACCCGGAAGTAAATGCCATTGGGGACTGAACCTGCTACCTTCTGTATGCAAACCAGAGGCTCTGTCCCTTGAGCTGTGGCCCATTCCCAAACTATGTACTATAGCAATGGTAAAAACCAGCAGACATAAGCAAGCACGCCTTAATAACTTACAGTTTCAAAACCTCGGTGAGGGTGATCAGGAAATCCAGCCGGTTTTCCTCCTTTGAACTCGTCAAGCAGCAGAAACGGATCCAGATTTTTCAACTGAAAATTAAAATAGCAAGAATTTTACAAAGTTGTTTTTGTTTTTTTAAGTGACTTGTTTGAGAGAGACCATGTACAACTGAACTTGTGTGGTCCTGTTCTCCAAGTCACACCCACTCAATGAGGATGAAAGTGCTTTTTAGCAAAGCTGTCAAGGCTTTTGGGGCAAGCCTCTCACCCCGACTCAGTGCCAACTCTTGTTCTGACATGCCCCCGTGTTTAATCCGTGCTACTATTTTATTGTTATTGGTGTCATTTTAGTAATAATTTATTTTACTTAGATCGCAAGCTGCTCTGTAAAAAATGGGTGATAAATCTGTTGGGTGAGTTCAATGCTAAATCCTATGCAGCAGTGGAACACAAAGATGTTGGACACAGTGGGTTTACATTGTCATAAAATGCATAATAATAATGATGATAATGATAGGCAGAGTTTGGGGCATGGCACAAGGGTCTTAGGTTGCAATCATAACCCTACCTGAATTCAACAAGATTTATTTCTAAGTTAACATGAAAGTTTATGTCAGTATACTATGCTTGCTCAAGTCACTCCTGCCCCCAATGCCCCAAATAAGTGACATTAAGTTAAACTCCCACAGCCATGGAAGCTCACTGAGTTTATCTGGAGCCAGTCACTCACTCTCAGCCTAGCCTACTTCACGGGGTTGTTCTGTTCAGAACTCAATTCGAGTTAACTGGTAAAGAATTTGTGAACTACCCACATAATTTTCAGAAGGGGAGAGTACCCATGTTGTTAAAGGTAAAGGTAAAGGACCCCTGACAGTTAAGTCCAGTCGCAGACCACTCTGGGGTTGCAGCGCTCATCTCGCTTTACAGGCCAAGGAAGCCAGCGTTTGTCCGCAGACAGTTTTTCCTGGTCCTGTGGCCAGCATGACTAAGCCGCTTTTGGCGCAATGAAATACCGAAACCAGAGCAGTGCACAGAAATGCCATTTACCTTCCTGCCGGAGCAGTACCTGTTTATCTACTTGCACTTTTGGCGTGCTTTCATATTTTTTTTTAATAAAATATTTATTGCATATTTAAAACAAAAAACAAACCAACAAACATATACAATACCATCACCATACAACAAAACAAAAGAAAACAGAAGAAATTTAGAGAATAAACATAAAATGAAAAGAAAAAGTACATCAAAATCAATTTATCCATAAATCATATTTTCATAATCTTTGGACTTCCTCACATCACCCTTTCCTGCGTTCTCAGTCATATAGTTATAAGCAGCAATTTATTACCTTGTTTCAATTCTTATTTTATAGTTCTCGAATATTATGTCCCCAATTTTCAATATTTTTATCATATGCTAAACTGGTTAACTTAAACATAATATTACCTCAAATTTCATCATTTTCTTAAACATCTCTTATTCATACATCTTACAACTAAATTACTGATGCCGTGTTGTTTTCTATCATGCATTCTCTTAGCATTCATACAGCTTATAATGTTTTTGTAAATAGTCTTTAAATTTCTTCCAGTCCTCTTCCACCGTCTCTTCTCCCAGGTCTCGAATTCTGCCAGTCATTTCAGCCAGTTCCATGTAGTCTATCAGTTGCGTCTGCCATTCTTCCAGAGTGGGCAATTCCTGTGTCTTCCAGTGCTGCACTTTTGGCGTGCTTTCAAACTGCTAGGTTGGCAGGAGCAGGGACCGAGCAACGCGAGGTCACCCCGTAGCAGGGATTTGAACCACCGACCTTCTGATCGGCAAGCCCTAGGCTCTGTGGTTTAACCCACAGCGCCACCGCACCTTATGTCTTTCAGGTTATCAGTGGACCCTGGAGATGACAGTATATAGAAAAGAATCTGCTTTACACAGGGAGGCTAATCCTTTTTTGGGCCTGAGGTGCCACACACTTGCATGAGCATGAAGATCACCTGAGGCAGAGGCTATGGCTCTCCCCTGCTCATTATTGATACGATGACAAGGAGGGTGTGGTCTTCGTATGAACCAGGTTGCTAGGTGGAGAGGTTTAAATCTCCTTTTTTTAAAAAAAATACACTTTTTTGCTGCCACTGTGAAACCTGGTAGGATTTGAGGGAGGTGGGGATAAAAATAAGCTGGGGGGCTTCATCAGGTCCCTGACTTAGCCACCCCTGTGTTACACTCCCCATCAAACACCCTAACATACATACACCAATAGCAAGGTACTTAAAGAACCCAAGGTACAAATTTGTGCCTACTAATTTGCTATTATTTATGGGACTTGTATCCCACCTTTCTTCTACAAGGAGCTCAAGGTGGCGTACATGGTTCATCTGCCCCTCCTCATTCAATCCTCACAACAACCTTGTGAAGTAGGTTAGGCTGAGAGGCTGTGACTGGCCCAAGGTCACCCAATGAGCTTAATGGCCAAATGGGCATTTGAACCCTCTAAGGCCGTGGTTCCCAATGTGGGGCACACAACCCACAGTAGGGCAATTTGATTTTTAAAGGGGGCAATTCGAGAATGAGTTATTAACAGTTAATGGCCTTTTAGGCTTCCTCAACAATTATAGTTCACTTTTTGAATAATAAGAATTATATGTCACAGGGAGGGGGCATCAGGATTTTAGAGATGCTTAGGTGGGGCATGGCCAAAAAAAGGTTGGGTACCACTGCTCTAAGGTTAGTTTATATATAGATAGATAGATAGATAGTGTGTGTGTGTGTGTGTGTGTGTGTGTAAAAGAGGAATGGAAAGGGATAGGCAATGAGGGAAGGGGGTGACACAAAATATCTGGAGCTCAGGTACCCTTAGCCACCCCTTAACACCACATAGGCATGACAATTTTGGATGACCAGGAGCTGGCTAAGTTGATGGGAGTTTTAGTCTGAAATAACTGGTGAGCACCAAGTTGGCCAAGGCTGCATTAGGGCATCATATGAAACAGAAACAACCAGCGCCTTACCTCAGGCCTCCCAATGCTTCTGCGAACCCGAGCGCCAACTCCTTCCGCCTGTTCCCTGCTCAGCACGGTTTTGACAACTTTCCTCGCAGTCGCAGCCATCCTCGGGGAAACAGCACCGAGTCCGAAAAAGAAACCTCACACCACCTGCCCAAAAGAAGACGTGCGTCTTAAATAAGGTCCAGCCACAATCTCTCTCTCTTAGCCGGAAGGCATCAGAGTCAGGCAAAGGGGCGACACGCTCCCTTTAGCAAATGGGTTTTCTTTTCAACTAGTCAATGGTTTTAAGCTGGCAATCCTATGCACTTTACCTAAAGCCCTACGGAACTCACCGGGACTTACCCCTCAGGAGGACATGCATAGGATCGCAGAGTATCTTTGCTCCCCTTTGCTAATATGCCCATCAGAAGTTTGCTTTGCTTTCTTAATTCCCTCCCTCCCACAAATAAAGTGACCTTTATCATGGTCCCGCAGCTGTTCCCTTTCTTCTTCTCCACTATCGGCTCCCTACCTTCTCCCCGATCTGAGACGGACAAACCCGGCAGAAAACGCTGCTTGCTGAAGTGCTGGGGAAAAGAGCAAGATCGGTATGACTCAGCAAATCACTAGACTTTCTTTTTTGCAAAAACATAACGTGTAAAGCAAACAAACAGGAGGGCGGGATACAGCAAATACAATAGCGCTAAGGGCGTGGGCGAATTGCATAAAGCTGCGAGTCGAAGCAGACTCACAGTGCAGGTTTACTCAAGCGCAAACCCCGCTGTGTTCCAACGGGGCTTACTCCCGGGTAAGCGGTGCGTCGGATCCCGGCAGCACCAATGGGACTAAGTGACAGAGGCGTTTGGGATTCCGCTCCAAAGGCGGCGCTCGAGTCCACCTGCCACCGCGATCATTATAAAGCGCAAATATTATTATGCAAACACAGGATCGCCCTTTCCAAAGGATAGGAACGCCCGGACAAAATGCTCCCGCCCATTTCTAAAATTGGCTGTGCCCCGCCCCTTATTGTCCAAACGAGCAGGGCAGCCACCCTATCGGCTCTTCGGAGGCGGGACCTCCTTTTGTAAACAAGGGAAGGCGAGGCGTGTTTGTGATTCCCTCCGTTGCCCGGGAGGCATTTCCGGTCTGGAAATTAATCTCCCCCTCCTCCCAGCACATAGCTGGGTTGCATAAAGGAGACATGCGCCAGAAGAAGGGATCTGGCAGGGTCAGATCCAGTCGCACGCAGCACAAACGCAGTCCCAAGGCGTAGGTGTAGGGTGGACAGAAGCAGCAGCGCAGTGGTCACGCATTTGTTTTGCGTGCAGATGGTTCCAGGTGCGACCCCTGGCTTCTCCAGCAAGGGCAGGGAAAAGTCTAGGTGGAGAGCCTTGAGGTGGGGGCCTCCAGGATTTTCCTGGCCCGGGACACAGAGGCACAAGTTCGCATGTACACTTTGCCCTCTGGCAATTGGAGCCCTCTGGCAATTGGGGGATGCAGGGGCCCAAAGCAAAATTGTGGGCTTCAAAGCTACTGTATTAGTAAAATTCCTGGGAGATGGAATATTGACAGGCGAAGCTTTTGCTGCAATTGCGTTTTCCAACTAGGGGAGGCTAACCGTGTTTCATGGCTACCTTCCACACGGCTGTTAAAGATGCCAGAGTCCTGCACTCCCAACGGTGTCAACCGTAAACCATGTAGATGTCTCAGATTTAAGAGTAGAAACAACATAGTTGGGGAATATTTTTAGAACATATATACGTACATATGTATAGATGAACATCCGTAACTGTAAATGAATTACATTCATGGGCAAAATCCGGTGATAAGAAACAAATAAAAACACAAAGCTATGAAAGGAAGTACTGTATCTTTCCTGCCCTTGGTGGTTTGGTTGCTGTGTTCCGTTCCTTATATTTTGCACCAAAACGCAGACAAACCAGTTTTATTATCTCAATAAACAACAGTCAGTTGTTGTTGGGTTAGTCAATAACCCGGCTTAACCTACCTTGCTGCCATTAACCATAGTTTTTCTTTTTTTAAATTATTTATGCTTTTCAGATTTATACATTTCACTAATTTTACAATTATTTTAACATTTCAAAACTTGACTTCCTTCCCCCTCTTTCTGCCTTTCCTTAAAATTTATTTTTAATATCTCCTGCATGTCCAAATTAACTTAATTTGGCTCATTTATTCATCTACTTTAAATACGTACTCTTATGAAACTGCAGGTTATTACAGTAATCCTGCCAATGTTCTTATCTGTTTATAATTTTTTCCATAAATATTCAACAAACCATTTCCATTCTTTTATAATAATAAAAAAGTTTGTTATCTCGATTTCTTATTCTTCCGCTAGCTGCCATTAACCATAGCGGTGCATCTTTGTACTATCAAGGATCAGGTCAGGGTGGGGCACAACGGGCAGCCAGGTAGGTCTACACTTGACATGAGCCTTGTAGGGCGGGACATGGTTTCCTGCATTTTTTGTTTAAGTTTCTAACTTTATTCTAACAAGACTAGGACTCAGACAAGCTCTGCATGGGCCTGTCAAGGACTATCCCTTTTTGGGTGGGTGTGTCCCCACCGCCCACCCCCTGTCTGCAAATTAGTACAGCTCCAATCTTAACCTGGTTTGATTACTGCAAGCCTACACCCACTACACCCATTTGGGAGTAAGCTCCATTAAACACAAATATTTGCTTCTGAATAGGTATGTATGCCATAACACTGTAAATTAACAATACGGTGACTTCACTTCTGCAAAGTTTTCACATTTTACATTTGCCATGGGGTGAGATTTTTATTTTTTTTAACATACCACATACTTACTGTGTAGTAGTATTTGTGCAAAATTACTTTTGTTAAAAGAAAAAACTGTCCCCTGAGCGCCCCCAGAGCAGTTTTTCCTTATAACAGTTCCGAAGCGGTATCTGATTTCAAAAGAACCCAACAGAGGAAAGCTGCATCCTGGTTGCTGAGGAAAGGAAGTGCAACAGGGTACAAGAGGAAATGAGGTCTTTAAACTATGGAAACTCCCAAGAACTACAAAATGAGACAGAAGCTGGAAGGAGCTAATTTGTGAATTCAGTGCTGCTCATGAGTGGAATTTTTTCCACCGTCCACATGGTACATTCTTAATCAAAATGCGACCTTGTATTCCCCGCTCCTTCCAATTTAAACCAAATTTACCATTCCTGCTAAGTGTGGGGTTCTCTCCCCCCCCCCCCATTTATTTATCAGGTTTTCTGGGAAGCCTGGATCAAACTGGATTAAATGGGGAAATATTTTGATGAGGATGATATTGTGTGGATGCAACACAAAACATGCGTGCCTGAGCAGCAGCACATCCACAATAAACAGCTGTGTGGAAGTGCCCTAGAAGAAAGATAGCAGAGAAGTAGGAAGAAGAACCAGTAGTGATGTTTGGAAGTGAGAGCTGGACCATAAAGAAGGCTGATCGCTGAAGAATTGATGCTTTTGAATTATGGTGCTGGAGGAGACTCTTGAGAGTCCCGTGGACTGCAAGAAGATCAAAGCTATCCATTCTTAAAGAAATCAGCCCTGAGTGCTCACTGGAAGGACAGATCCTGAAGCTGAGGCTCCAATACTTTGGCCAACTCATGGGAAGAGAAGACTCCCTGGAAAAGACCCTGATGTTGGGAAAGATGGAGGGCACAAGGAGAAGGGGACGACAGAGGACGAGATGGTTGGACAGTGTTCTCGAAGCTACCAGCATGAGTCTGACCAAACTGTGGGAGGCAGTGGAAGACAGAAGTGCCTGGCGTGCTCTGGTCCATGGGGTCACGAAGAGTCGGACACGACTGAACGACTAAACAACAACAGGAAGAAGAAACAAAATAAATATCACTGAGTGTGATTTTTTTAAATATAATTCTCATAATTAATATTTATACCTAAGAAATAGTTCAACCTTCCTTAAAAGCACTACGCATGTGAAATTCAAAATGGGGAGAGTGTTGTCTGGTGCATCAGTCCTAACTTCAGTTATCCAGATTTCTTGGGGGGGGGGGGGGACTATCACATTTGCACACATAGGGCATTCATTCCCTCAGTGGAAAACAAGCAGTATAAACTCCAGTTGTGTTGCTTTGTGAAAACGTACCCCAAACAATTCATTGGAAAACATTTCTCTTGGTACAAAAAATGGACGAACTAACAAGAGACAGGTGTGTTATAACTGGGAAAGGGGATGTTGGACAATATGAGTTGTATGCAAATAACATCTGAACGACATTCCTATATTTGGTAAATATGTAAAAGAAGCAATGAGAAGGATACTTCCTCTTGAATCCATCATGAGAAGAGGAATATTGTCTCTGTAGGAAGTGCCTTGTTGAGGTAAGCCTCATTTCTTCTTATTTTAATTTATTAGTATTATTATTTTGTACGCATTATGGCATCACATAATAAATTATACTGCCTTTTAGTATTCCTGTGCGCATATGACCTTTTAAAAATAAGTGCAACTTATATTTTTGACATTTCCAGTGATATTTGCGTATTAAGCCTGGGAGCGTTTTTTAGGTCTGTACAATCTAGGAAATATACCGATGTTTCCTTTTGTTGCTCATTTTAATTTGTTGGGTTTTTTGCTTCAGAATTGCCATCTTGCACATAATTTTGCTTGGGTTATATTTATAAATACGCATATTTGAAAGTCAAGATCCACTGGAATAAATGGGATTGTTTACAAGCATTATATTTTAGTCGAAAGAACTAATGTTTCTATGTTGCTGTTTATTTTGAGAGTAGGTAAATAATATGTAACAAGGGCTATGTTCTAGACTCAGATTTGACATTGAATTATTTTAATTGCAAATTTGATTCAGTTTTGCAGTTGGTTAATTGGTGCTCTCTAACTTGGAACATTTCCTGCTCTTTTAGTGACCGTAAAATGGAAACCATGGAGAATAGAATCATTCTAGAAGAGTTGCTGATGAAGAAGTCTCAGCAAAAGAAAAAAATATCTCCAAATAATTACAAAGAACGACTCTTTGTTCTTACGAAAACAAGCCTTTCCTACTATGAATATGACAAAGAGGTGAGAAATAGATTTCTTAGAATGCAATGTAAGCGGGTAAGAGATTCTTGGGTATTCAACCTCTGGCTAACGCCTTTTCATGTTATGTATTCCTTCTTATGGGTGTTGGAAACTTTCTCCCTACTTCCTTTTATGTTCTTAGAAAAAAGGAACCAGAAAAGGGTCAATTGACATTAAGAAAATTCGATGTGCGGAGGAAGTGAATCTAGATGAACCAGCCCCGCCAGAGAGGCAGTATCCCTTCCAGGTAAAGCTGTATACAATAAAATATTTTTGGTAGCAAATTCATATTTTGCTGGATGGTGCCTATAGTTTGAATGCCCTTCCAAAAAGAGAAAGCCCTGCCTCAGCATGTTGATGAATATATACTGGTGGCCCAAGACATTTCAGCCAAAAGACCTCCTTCAGTGGCTTGGTATACTTGTTCAGATATCTTGAAAAAAAGTCTCCTCCAATAACTTAAATGCAGCAATGCTGAAAGGAAGCCTTTACCAGATGTTTTGGCAAGTGTGTTATTATGAGTTTAGGGTGGGTAGACTGTATGCCTGAGCCCCCTTTAATTCCTGGATCCAGCACGGATTCAAATCCTGGAATAGGCAGGCTAGCTTCCTAGTGAGGTAATGGTCCTCTAAGTATGGGCCAATGAGGTAACAAAAGAAGTGGCTCTGTGCCGGATAACAAATAGGTGGGCCATCCTCCTTCAACTCACTGGTAGGCAAAGGCCAGTGCTGGGAGTTGGAAAAGAGAGAGCTAGAAAGGAGAAGGGGCAGGCAGCAGGCTGGGCAGTTGGGAGAGACAGAGTCATGCCTGATTCCTGTTTGAATCCGAGGAAGAAGAAAGACCTTCTTGGGGTGTTAATGCCGTTAGCCCGTCCATCGTAGGCTCAGGTTGTATATATGTATAAACAAACCATACATCCTGAAAACGCCACAGTCTCCGTTTTGCCTCAGTCCGGGGAAACTGAACCGAGGGCAAGCACCTGGAAGCTTGCACTGCTTGGAAATTGGGATGGCATGCAACAATATAAACCCATATTTTTGGAGATTTGCTTGGTGGATGCTTCCTGGTGTGTTTTACGGTTTGAATGCCACCAAATGACTTGTAATTCAGAAGAAATGACCAAAAAGTTAACATCACCTAGGGGATGAATTATTTGGTTTCCACAGAACTTTCTGTATTTGGAACGCCCTTTCTAGGGCAGTGGCCTGTCTTGTTCCTACCCAGATAATACTTTGCTGCAAAGTATGCTTTGAAAGATCATTTGAGGCATAGGGAGCTGTTTTAAGCTCACTTCTGCTGTTATTATGCTAAATGCTGGGTGTAACGCTGCTTTTTGATGACATGTTTTTGTTTTATTTGAATTTTTGGACTGATAATATTTTTGCTTATCCTTTTATTTTTTATTTTTATGCTGATATTGATTCTGGATTCAGATCTAAACCCAGCTCAGACTGATTTCCCAAATATACACATTCAAATCTGTTGTATGCACAGCTTGAATTAATTCATCTACCTCCCCCGCCATGCACTGTAATTTATAACTCTCTGCACATGGCAGTGTCTGAAATTATACTGGTTTTACCCATATAACACATGAAATACACCAGCATCTGGCAGGCCAGCAGTGCATTATTTATTTTAGTGCTCAGTAACTACAAAACTGTTTCCCCCTATGCATAGATTGTGTACAAAGGTGGCCTCCTGTATGTTTTCTCTGCAAACGAAGAGAGCCGGAGCCGATGGCTGGAAGCTTTGCATAAAGGTAACAAGCTGTTTCATCAGACTCTGAGGACTCTTTAACGTTTAACAGCTAACCTGAAAGGATTTCCATTCCAAATACAGTCGTGCCTTGGGTTAAGAACTTAATTCGTTCTGGAGGTCCGTTCTTAACCTGAAACTGTTCTTAACCTGAAGCACCACTTTAGCTAATGGGGCCTCCTGCTGCCGCCGTGCGATTTCTGTTCTCATCCTGAAGCAAAGTTCTTAACCCGAGGTACTGTTTCTGGGTTAGAGTCTGTAACTTGAACCGTCTGTAACCTGAAGCGTCTGTAACCCGAGGTACCACTGTAGCATAATGAAACTTGGCTGACATAAGGAAATTGATAGTGCCTTTGTGAGAAAGCTCTTTACAGAACAGCTTGAAGAAGAAAACACGATGGGAGGCTTTCAGAGTTCAGTCAACCAATTGAACTTTTTTTTTAGCAGATTAGCTGCTTTGAAATTGAAAACTAATTTTTGTAACAATCAAAATGGCATATGTGTTTTATGGTGGCTGCCTAGCCTTTACCAGGGCCGTAGCTAGTGGGTAGTGAGGTGGACCCCTGCCAGGGGCGCAGGTGGGGGGGGGACTGCAAAATCGGTTGCCAAGACCCTCCTCTGGGTGCCCTGTCCAGCCTGCCTAGCCACTTGTCACTTTTCTCTCTCTCTCCTCTCGCACACCCTCCTTCAAGGGTGCCAAGTTGAATAAAATATATGGGGGTGGCAGGTAAGTACCACCCTGTATAATTGAGATAGAGCGCATGCTTGCTAATTGAATGGCAATGCCCATTAACGGGGGGGCTCCTCAAATATTATAGGGGAGCGAAGGAACCCCAAGGAGCTGGCTCCCATGCCCTCCTCCCTATTAAAGTGGGTTGCTCCTCACTTTATGCAACTTCACTTATGCACACAGGGGCCCGGAAGGTAACCCGCACATAAGTGGGGAGATGCCTATATACCATCATCTAGGTCAGCCTTCCCCATCTTGGTGTCCTCTATCTGTTTCAGCCTCCTTCAATCAGAATTCATTACAAAAAAAAAAATTCATTACAAGGTGAAGTATGTGAGGAATTGAATGGGTGCAGGGGGGCGGGGCGGTTAGAGGAGAGGCTGAAAAAAGAGCCAATTTGTCCGTTGAAGTGAAGCCATGAGACAGGAATTGGTAATGCAGGTGAGCTGTGCAGAAGCACGCTGGCAAGCATGCTCCAAGCAAGCTGCCGGCTAGCTCTGCAGAGACTCCTTTTATTAGCAAAAGTCAGCAATTGGAAACAGTAGTGAAACCACCCTGAACTTAACGTATTTCCATCTACGCACATTTCCAGCGTTAGCAAATACACGTGTCAGCAGGTGCTTCCCTCGAATGTTCTCCCTGATACTTGATTACGTCTGTGTTCCCCACCATGCTCCAGCCAAGCGATGTGTCTAGCAAACAAAATTGTGAAAGGACAAAAAGTCAGGGGGGGGGGAGGGAACCCTGTCTGATAGCCAAGAAGGAAAAAGGTCGGGGAAAGCAGGCATAATGCTCCTTGACATACTGTTGCACATCTGGGGTGAGGTTTGCCTTTGCAAAGCAGAGCGTTACCTCTACAGTCCGTGGTTAGGGGGCGCAATCTGGATGGTTCTGCCAGGGGCGCAAGATCACCTAGCTACGGCTCTGGTCTTTAGCACACTTAGTGTATACGCCTGCACCACAGGTTCAACGTCAGTGCTTCTTTGACATTTTGGGGGCTGATGGACACACACAGAGTTCCCCGGTTCATTCCACTGGAAGCAGAAACCTTCATAAGGAAGGGCCAGAGCACCCCCTGCCTAAGCCCTTGCAGAGCTACTTTGAGTGTAGGTAGCACTAAGCCCAATGGATCAATGTTCTGACTTGGTATTTATTCATTCAATTTATACCCTGCTCTTCCTCCCAAAGAAGCCCAGGGCACCAAACCACAAATGACGAAACGTCTTTACAAACACTTTTGAAACAATTCAAATACAGATACAGGCTGGGAAAGATCTCAATTTAAAAGGCTTGTTGGAAAGTATACGCGCATGCACATGCACACATGTAAATAAGGCATCTCCCTATGTGTGCAAAACTGCCCCCTTCATGAAAGAGAATGAGGAATTCCAGCTCAGGTTGAAGTTCAGTATGTGCAATATATATATATATATATATATATATATATATATATATATATATATATATAAGTCAGATTTTATCTGTTGCTTTTACTTTTGCTTTAGTGACTTATTTTATTTTTATGCTGTGCATTACCTTGAAATTTAAGGTGATGTAAAGTGGTATATAAATGCTTTAAAGTAACAGAGGACTCGGGAGCTCTGAACCAGAGGCTAAAGCTACAATCCCGTATCTGCTGACCTGGGAATAAGCCCCATTGAAGCTTCCTTTTGAGCAGAACGTGTATAGAAGTGCAGTGTCAACCATTTCTAAACTGTTAGTACAGTTATCACTGCACTGATACACTCAGCCAGGGCTGGTCCACAATATTGTGCAGCCTGAGCCGAAAACCAAAATGGAGTCCCTCCTGTTCCATGAGCAAAAGTTGACCAGACCCCTGGCTGAATCTTACTTCAAGACTTGCAGCAGGACAACATCTTCCACTATTTCTGAGTGTAGCAACCTAGGAGGGGCAGGCTAGGCCCTGGGGCAACCACAGCCCTATCCACTATGACCTCGCCACTGGTTTCCATCCCTGAACATTTGCTTGCTGAAGCTGTTGCCTCATCTGCCTAATGGCAGGGCCGGCCCTGACCTCAGTCCATATCCATATTCTCAGCATTCGCACCTTGTCCATGTGAATGGGCCCTACATCTAAGCTATTAGTCTATATTGTTTTATAGCAGAAAACATTTTTAGTCTCTTCCTCTCTCTCCCCTGTCACCCCCCACCTCCTCTGTTTTCTATGCTTTCCAGAGATTCTGGGCAATACAGATTTACTAAACAAGTACCACAGCAGATTCTATTCCAACGGGAAGTTCCTGTGCTGCAATCAAACCTGCAAAGCGGCTCCTGGATGCATAATCTGGGGAAAGTGTAATGTGTTGTTTCATCTCTTTCTATCATTCGTACAATGTAAATTTGAGGCTTTTTGTGCCCTTTCCAATATTATTTATTTAATTTTTATTTTCCTAGGCATTTGCATTTCTTTCTTTTTTTTTACAAACTGCCCTTTCATATAAAATATCACAATGGAGTATACAGACCAAAACCACACTTTTGCAATAAAAGCAACAAAGATGTCAGTAACAGTAAGCCCACGTGAAGAGTGACTGACTGTTAAAGCACTCTGGGAGTTGTAGTTCTTGGAGTGGAATAGAGGTTTCCTTAACAGCCCTCAGCATCCTTAGCAAACCACAGCTCCGATAATTCTTTGAGGAAAACCACCATAAGTGTTTAAAGTGATTTAAATCCATGGTGTGAGTAATGTTAATGGGTGACATTCAACTCAGTTTAGCCCACTGAAATTATTATGATCTATTATTTATTCAATTTATATTCCACCCTTTCATGCAAAGATCCAAGGACTGTGTACAACATTAAAAACATAATTGACATAATGCAATAATAAGAAACAATAAAACAGTCACAGGAAAAAAAAAATCATAAGTCCCAATAGCACCAGGAAGCCACCATAGAAAAGGTCCTTTCTCATGTTGCCACCCTCCGAACCTCTCAGGGAGAGGGGACACAGAGAAGGGCCTTCTTGGTAGTGGCACCCGCCCTGTGGAACGCCCTCCCATCAGTTGTCAAGGAAATAAACAACTACCTGACTTTTAGAAGACATCTGAAGGCAGCCCTGTTTAGGAAGGTTTTTGATGTTTGATGTTTTATTGTGCTTTTAATTCTGTTGGGAGCTGTCCAGAATGGCTGGGGAAACCCAGCCAGATGGGCGGGGTATAAATGAATTATTATTATTATTATTATTATTATTATTATTATTATTATTATTATTATTATTATTACATGACAAGTCTAGGTCAGTTTGTATGGGGAGAGATGGTCCTTAAGGTATTGCGGTCCTGAGCCTTTTAGTATGACTAAGTTAGCACCATTAATTTCAGTAGGTCTACTCTGAGTATAACTTGGTTAAATACTGTACCACCCTCTGTATCTGGGGTGTATAATTTCAGATTGCAGGTGGGGGGTTACATGATTGGATGCTCCTGCTCCATACATTCAATCAATCAATCAATCAATCAAATCCGTCCATATAGAAAACTGGCATATTGGAGGGGAGCGTTCCAGCCTAGCTTTTCCCCTACCACAGGCACCCCCAAACTCGGCCTTCCAGCTGTTTTGGGACTACAACTCCCATCATCCCTAGCTAACAGGACCAGTGGTCAGGGATGGTGGGAACTGTAGTCCCAAAACAGCTGGAGGGCCACGTTTGGGGATGCCTGCCCTACCATATGTGCTTATTTGAAGAAGAGCAACCCGCTTGCAGATGAAAGTAGTACTGCTCAGATGGAGCCTTTCCCAACAGTGAGGGGGAAGCACAGCAAACTTGCTGGAAGAGAAATAACCAATGCCCTGTTGTTTTTACAAAGCTGCAAATGTCAGTGAGCTGAAGTATTTCCAAAACAAACTATCTACATGCAAATATTGCTCTCCATCCGAGTTCTTGGCACAAAACGTCACTGTTTTGTTTTCCAGTTAATTTGTACAGTTAGATGAGGAGGAAGAAACTCTTCCCAACCACCCTTTAGACTCCGAGGTTTTCAGCACAATGCAGTTAAGCCTTTTTCAAACAGTTCATGCTTTTAAAGAAGCGTGTTTATACCATGCTTGCTTAGAATGTAGGAATATAAATGGATTAGACCAAGGTCCACATTGTAACCCCACAGTCTGTTTTCAACCAGATTTTGCTCTCAAAAGGTAATTAATGAGGGAACGATGCAGCCCACTCTGGGTTAGTCCATTACTCCTATGGTAATAAACAAAGCTGCCACATAAGGGTTTTCCAAAGTCTGCTTGTCAGTGGAGATTCAGGGCATTAATTTCACCCAGACCTTCCCCCCTTAATTCTTGATATAGATTACATTCTTCACAGTGCAAGCAGTGCAGTGAAACCGCTTCCACCAGTACCAGGAGCACAGGTGAATAAAACTTTGCCACAGTGAATATGGATTGTTTAGATATGCTGCTTCCATTAGGATGAACAATGTGGGACTGTTTGAAAGAAGAGGGGCCCTTGCCTCATCTTTCTCTTGGAACAGATGGAAACGTAGACTTTATAAATCATGTAAATGGTGAAGGATATTCATGTAGGGTCGTCTTCTCAAAACTTGTAAGGGATTGGACCAAGCTATTCAGAACACACCAGGAATAGGTACTAGAGAATTTTATTCCAGAATTATTACAGTAAAGAAGATCGAAGGTTATAGCAGAAAGTTAACATGCTTACACATACAAGACATTTCCCAAAATGGGACTCCTCACAAGAATCAGATTATTAAGAGATGGCCATGAATGTGTGATTTTATTTTATTTTTTAAAAATAATATTTATTATTTTTTCAACTGTTTAAACAGAAAACCAAAAAAAAACAATTCAACAATACAATACAAAAAACACTACAAAACACTAACACACAAACCACTAACAAAACAAAACAAAAACCATTTAAAACACAATCCAATTTCAATATCTTATCTTTCATTCACTTATTTCCAAGACCTCCTCACACCTCCCTTTTTGTATTCCACTTCTATTAATTGTTTCAGCAATTCCTTTCCATCTTCCTCTGTTTTCTATCCTATAATTATCTTAACACATTCAAACCTTATTTTTCCCTTTAATACTCTATTAATCTATCTATACTTAATTCCTTATAACATTTCTACTAAAGCCATATAACTTCATTCCAACATTTTTCTAACATTCATTA
This sequence comes from Podarcis bocagei, assembly GCF_964188305.1. NCBI lineage: Eukaryota > Metazoa > Chordata > Lepidosauria > Squamata > Lacertidae > Podarcis > Podarcis bocagei. Next base: position 40,713,459 of record NC_138130.1, read on the forward strand.
ATTTTACAGTATTTCTGTAAGTAGTCTTTAAACTTTTTCCAGTCTTCTTCCGATTCTTCTCCCTGGTCTCGGATTCTGCCAGTCATTTCCGCCAGTTCCATATAGTCCATCAACTTCATCTGCCATTCTTCCTGGGTGGGTAAATCTTGTGTCTTCCAATACTTCACGATGAGTATTCTTGCTGCTGTTGTTGCATACATAAAAAAAGTTCTATCCTTCTTTGGCACCAATTGGCCGACCATGCCCAGGAGAAAGGCCTCTGGTTTCTTCAGAAAAGTATATTTAAATATCTTTTTCATTTTGTTATAAATCATCTCCCAGAATGTCTTAATCCTTGGGCATGTCCACCAAAGGTGAAAAAATGTACCTTCAGTCTCATTACATTTCCAACATTTATTGTCAGGCAAATGGTAAATTTTTGCAAGCTTGACTGGTGTCATGTACCACCTATAAATCATTTTCATTAAATTTTCTCTTAAGGCATTACATGCCGTGAATTTCATACCTGTGGTCCATAACTGTTCCCAGTCAGCCATAATTATGTTATGTCCAACATCTTGTGCCCATTTAATCATAGCTGATTTCACCGTTTCATCCTGAGTATTCCATTTCAACAGCAAGTTATACATTCTTGACAAATTCTTAATTTTTGGATCCAACAATTCTGTTTCCAATTTTTATTTTTCCACCTGGAAACCAACTTTTTTGTCCAAATTGTAAGCCTCCATTGTTTGGTAATAATGGAGCCAATCTCGCATTTTGTTTTTCAATTTTTCAAAGCTCTGCAATTTTATTCTGTCTCCATCTTGCTCCAAAATTTCCCAATATTTTGGCCATTTGGCCTCCATATTGAGTTTTTTCTGTGCCTTCGCTTCCATTGGTGACAGCCATCTTGGAGTTCTCTTTTCTAACAAATCCTTATATCTTATCCAAACATTAAACAGTTCTTTTCTTACAATATGGTTTCTAAACGCTTTATGTGCTTTTACCTTATCATACCACAAATATGCATGCCAGCCAAATGCATTGTTAAAACCTTCTAAATCCAACACATCTGTGTTTTCAAGAAGCAGCCATTCTCTCAGCCAGCAAAAAGCAGCTGATTCATAATAAAGTTTAAGGTCTGGCAGGGATGAACGTGTGATTTTATATCCCCGCAGCTATTCTGCCAAGCCCCACAAAGGGTCATTTGTGATATCAAGCTGTTTAGCATTGGCCAAGTACAGATAAGACCACCAGACCCACCCCCATTAAGTCAGTTTAGCTGGCATACGCACTGACTCTGCTAATAATCTTGAAACTGAGTCAACTTACTCAGTTTTCATGAGCCAGCATCCTAGCTCAAATGTCTGCTGAGACCCCACTTCCACTATGGGCATCTAAAATAGTTCACCCGCCTCTAAGTCCAGGCCAAAACATACAATCTTAGATTATATCTGTGCCAACTTTATACATGGACAGGATTTTCACTGGGTTTGACCATGTCAAGGCTAATTCTGTACTTTCAGGATTTAATATCAGCTCAGTAGTTTTCCACTGAGAATACCCATGTCCTTTCACTTCCACACACATTGTCAAGCATTCCAGCTTTCACTAGCACTAGATCTAAGGGCTTTTCAGGAAACATCTGGTGGCACTTCCCGTTTTCCAGCTTTCACCAGCACTTGATCTTAGGGCTTTTCAGGACCTTTCCCCTTTCAGTTCCCCAACCTCCTCCTGGTCATCTGGCCCAACTCCCATGTTATCTCCTTGGCAGCTTGTGATTTAGCACTTTTTGCAAGGAGATTCTAAGCAGCTTAAAGCAATTCTCTGATCTATGATGTATAATGTGTAGCCTGTTTATATGCAATCAATAGCCTCACAACAACCACAGGTTTGTTGTTTCTGATGGGATTTCCATAAAGAAATGCAGTGAACTGGCAATGACCTAAACCTAAACCTAATCAGAAGGGTGTACCTTTCGCAGGTGGCACTGTGGGTTAAACCACAGAGCCTAGGACTTGCTGACCAGAAGGTCAGCGGTTCGAATCCCTGCGACGGAGTGAGCTCCCGTTGCTCGGTCCCTGCTCCTGCCCACCTAGCAGCACGTCAAAGTGCAAGTAGATAAATAGGTACCACTCCGGCGGGAAGGTAAATGGTGTTTCCATGCACTGCTCTGGTTCGCCAGAAGCGGCTTAGTCATGCTGGCCACATGATCCGGAAGCTGTACGCTGGCTCCCTTGGCCAATAAAGCGAGATGAGCGCTGCAACCCCAGAGTCGGCCATGACTGGACCTAATGGTCAGGGGTCCCTTTACCTTTAACTACCTTTCTCACTGGATGCCCCTGACAATGGTAGTCATTCATAGGCGATCTCTTCTGCCAACCCAAGTGGTAGCTTGTTTGCTTAGGGTTGGTTAAGCAAGCACAGGATGATTCACTTCTGCTCTAGACTGTACAGGCAAATCAGAAAACAGGATGACCCAGGATACAATTTTAATAGTTGTTTGTGACTCTCGACCCTTAGCGCACTCTTTGCATATACATGGAACATTCATGATAACTTTGTCCCAAATTTTTCAGAAATGGGCAACATTTTTACTCCCAATGGCACATGCAGCTGTGGGCAGACACAGGAGTGGGGGAGAGTGCTGTAGGTCAGTGATTAGTTCATAGTTCGTTGGCATCTTATAATTGTACAAATTACAGGTACTGATTTTTCTGTTCATGTTGATAAAGGACCTTCCTTAGCCACAGTTTAAGGATTAATGAGGTTACGCTTGTAGAGTACACTGGACACTTGAAAAGCGCTGTGTAATTTGTTGTTGTTGTTGAAACGGCAATGATTTCTTTTTCTAAATTCTTTTGTGGCATATCTTATGTTACTGGCTTTCAGAACAACGAGTACGACCATCAACCTCCAGGTCAAACACTTGACAAGTCATTTCTGAAAGAAGCAGTAGCTATTTATAATTATGAGCCAAAAGGAAACTCTGATGTTCCTCTTGTGAGAAACAGTAAATATTATGTTATGAACGATGAGGCTCCTGATTGGTGGCTCGTGAAGGATTTGGACGGGTAAGTTTCCTCTGCGTTCTTTAGAGAGATTTCCTTATTACTGAGGTATAGTTTTCATATTCTGTTAGCCGATGTACTCAGAAGAATTCTAACGAAGATTACCCCAGTTTAACAAACAACCCCACTGTGTTATTTTGTTTAAAGCTTGTCTAATGATCAATTCGGATGGTGCATGAACTGAGTATGTTTACATGGATGGTTGATGGTCTTGGACTAGGTTCAAATCTTAGCCTAGAAGCTCCACGAACCTTGGTTCATTCAAAGTCCTTCTCAGCTAATCTACCTCACAGGGTTTCTGTGAGGATAAAATGGAGAGAAACCATATGTATGCTGTATGCAGAGGTTAGCTGGCTGTACATGCTTTGACTTGTGCACTCCTATCACCCAGTGGAGTAATCTCCTGTTATGCCAGAGTTTACATTGATGTTGTCCCAGCAGCAGTGTGAAAAGCCCAATCATAATAAAGAGGTAATAAACCAATTATGATACCCACTTCCACAAAGACACCATGACTATCCACCAACCACATTGCTGCCCCTGATCCCACATGGATGGAAGGCACCAATTATCATGCAGTACCAGCAGAAACACCATGGCAACTTCATGTCACCTGGTCTCTATTTGTTTCGTTTTATTGCTCATCGTCTTCCTTCCAAGTGCTTCATGTAGGTTTTAAAAAATAACTTTTTTTTGTATTTTTCATTTGCAGAAATGAAGGCTTTGCACCCCGCGTCTATTTGAAGGAGGTATCCCAGGCCACTGAAAAACCAAGGTAAATCACCATCCATTTTGACTTCCATATTCTATGCTGAATATACCAAAGAGAGAATCCATATATTTATTCTGCGAAATCAGGAGTGACTAGACTGTGCTTCCTCAGATTCAGTGAGGAACATAGGAAACAGCCTTATTCTGAGTCAGACTGTGGTCTTTCTGGCTCACTATCGCCTAGGTGAAGATTAATATCAGTGTTGCAGTTCTCCTGATGACCTGGGGAGTAAATGGAGAACTCATTGTGCCTTTTTTGCATTCGCAGAAGAAGCGTCAATACAGCTAAAGCGTCATCAACTGAAGAGGAGGAAAGCATTGCTAATAATGAGTGAGGCGGAAATTCGGTGTGGTTGATCATTGGGATGGCGGTGCACAATGCATTAGTTTAAGTATTCAGTGCAGGAAGACCTTTACTACAGGATAGGCAAGCAGAGATATAAATGCCCTATCCTGCTGGCACTGATATACACAGCGCTACTTCTACTGCCAGCTTCCCCATGCTTCTGTCTGTGCAGAGACTACGACACACTGTCATTATTACTGTTTATTGTATCTGCATCCCACTCTTCCTCCAAGTGTTCCAAATCTCCCATTACACCCACCCCCACCCCAGACCAGCCACGATCTTTTTGAGTGGTGCTAGACAAGCTGTCATTTTTCCATCTCATCTGAACATTTTCAACATGTAGATAGCAATACGCTGTTGTAAGGACTGCTGAGGCACTTTTCAGCAATTAGGAAGAAGTCTATTGTAAGGATATATGAGATAATGTTCGTGAAGCATTTGGGGTGGGGGGGAAGCAATGTATACATATATTCTCTGTGTGGTGTGTGTGTCGTGGTACCAGCATTAAATAAATGTGGCAGCAATCATCCACGCTACAGTAGTAATTGAAAATTCATTTTCAAGGGAGTTTAAGCCTTTAAAGGTTTCACAGAAGTATTTACTTAGAAACTGCATGTGGCAGCCACTGCTTAGTAAATATGTGAGGGTTTTAAAAGTGAGCTTCAGAACTTTTTAACCTGTTCCATGGGATGCTTAACAACATGAACATTTTCTTTAAGTGATTTATCAGATAACCTTATTCCAAAATCATAGCATGCTCATTGCGCGGGAGAGATTCTTCAATCCTCGTTCAAATAATGAAAGTGTTACTCCATAATAATGCAATTACAGAATAATTGTGTGCTGTGAATGTAATATGTTAGCAATTTCTTTTGTTGCAGTTGGTATGCTGGTAAACTCTCAAGGGCCCAGGCAGAACAACTGCTGCAGCAGAAGGTAGTGTTTAAAAATTCCTACACATTTATTAGGTTTATGCATTGCCTTTAGCTGCAAGCATTCACCTCCTTCCTTTGTAATAGTGCAGGCTGGCAGTGTCAGAGAATTCAGTCAGAAACGGAAGTGGAAATTGCCGTTCTTCACATTTTTATCCCAGATCTGGAATGAAAATCAATCCAGTGAATACGCTTGGTATTCACTCACAACATGTTTATTTATATATATATAAAGCCTACAACCAATACGCCATTAATGACTTTCTTTATACAGAGTTTCAACATTTCCTTTGCATCAAAGTGAATGGTATGGAAACAATTATGTCTTTGTTTACATTAAATCCATAGCATATGAAAATAATGATTTATATTATGTTAAATAGCACACAGTGAGATGGATAATGTAGTATTTGGCAGAAACAGAACTTCAGCAGAACGGAAACATCACTGATTGTGCCAAAGTTGAGGTTGGAGCCGAAATTACTGTCTTCTTATGTTGTGGGCCAAACTATACACGCCGTTTGTTGTGCAGCTTCACCCTGCATAGCTAATTCTTCTGACAGCAGATGCAGAGAGGCCAGGCTAGATCAGGCTGTGCTCCCAATCTGAACCCCCATCACTGCCACACACCTGTCTGTTCACAATGAGAGTAAAACAAGTCTACTTAATGGCACTGACACTCCTGGAATTAGAAAACTGTAGTGGAAGAGATGCCAACTCAAAATATTCATTTAGTGTTAACTTTAAAATTTGAGGGCATCAAGAGGGAGTTGAACACTCATGAGACAAGCAGCTGACTCCTCTCCTGCCTCTCCATTAATGGACCCCTGCGAATACCTGAAGAAAATGAACTCTTCCGCATAAACATTATAATTAGATCACAAACTGAATTCAGAGGAAATGTGTTTAGGATGGGCGGCTATGCTATTATTTCTCTTTCAGCCCTCCTCCCGATTAACGTCTTCCATTCTGTGCCTACCCCCCTCAATATTTTTTTTCTGGTGCAAATTAAGGAGTCATGGGACTCAGCTATACAGCTGCAAATAAAACGCTTTAAGTGTGTTTTAAGTGCAAAATACAATGTGACACTACATGGCGATGGTGAGCCTAATGCAGGGACGCGGACTTATAAAAAATATTGGGGGGGCCCGGGAAAGCTCATGAATAACAAATAAGCTCATGAATATGCAAATAAAGTGGGTGGAGCTTTTGCTCGGGAGTGAGGGCAGGAGGCATGCAGCCCGACCCTGTGCATTTTGGGCTGGGGGAGGGGCGGCGATGGCGCTCTGCTGGAGGGGCGCCGGAGATTGTTGGAGGCGGAGCCCCCCAAACAAATTTTTGAGGGGGCTCGGGCCCCCTCAAGCCGCATGGAGTCGGCGCCTATGGCCTAATGGAAAATTCAGTGTATTTTTAAAAACACTTTTAAAAAAGCATTTTCATAACTTTTTAAAAATATGTGTAGGGTGAACAATGTACATAAGCATGTCATCTGCCTCTCAGTGTGTTGGTGATGTCCGTCCTTGCATACGGTTTGCTTGCTCTGACCCTTGGTGATTGGCAAGGAGCTATACAAAAGCATAGTTTGATGCACTTTTAGAACATCTCTAATACAGCCGTACCTTGGTTCTCGAATGTAATCCGTTCTGGAAGTCTGTTCAACTACTGAAACGTTAAAAAAACCAAGGTGCAGCTTCCAGTTGGCTGCAGGAGCTTCCTGCACACAAGCGGAAGCCCCATCAGACGTTCAGCTTCCGAAAAACGTTCAAAAACTGGAACACTTACTTTCGGGTTTTTGCGTTCGGGAGCCAAAACGTACGAGTACCAAGGCGTTCGAGAACCAAGGTACGAGTGTATATCAATGAAACAGGCCTCACATTTTATGAAAAACTAACAGAGCATCCATCCTCTCAACTACTACAAAGGTTCTCTTCTGGTTTTTATTAAAAGGGGAAGGATGGGGCTTACATGGTTCGTAATTCCAGCCATGCAGGGAAATACACTGTATCTGTACTCAGCATGACTTGCAGGTAAGTAGGCAAGGTATATATAATATACCCCTCCAATATAATGTATACCTGATTTAATGTATTGGTCTTCCCTCAAATGTGAACCAAGCTGTACAGTTGCTTTTTCTGGATTCAGATTGCATCTGTGTTCATATATAATTCAAATTAAAGTGTCCCTATTCTGAAGGCTGGTTTCAGTGCTATGTGCTTGTCTATATTAAAGCTCATGGGGAAACGGGCAGAGAGAGTGGGAAGTGGAGAGAGAAATTAGGAGGTATGATAGGAACTGACAGCTTGTGGCAAATAAGTTAAAAGTTACACACATGAAAGGAGAAGAAATTACAGGAGATGAGCAGAAACACTTGGAGACACAGAAGGAAGGGGAAAATATAAAACAGATTGCGCTCTCTACTTAGAGCCTTTGGATCAGCAAATTCTGCTAAAAGAAAAGAGGGGCTGAAGACTCAGCTATACAGCTGCAAATAGAACATTTAAAGTGTGTTTTAAGTGTATTATACAAATGTGGCACTAGATGGCGATGGTGAGCTAATGGCAAATTCAATATATATTTTTAAACTTTTTTTTTTTTTTAAAAAAAGTATTCTCACAGGGTTTTTTTTTTATATATGCCTAGATTCAGCCCAGGTCATGATACCTCCAGAATCAATGTCTAAACTTGAGGAAAGCTACAGAACTCTGCCACAAGGGAATTGCTGTAGCAAATAATTTAGCTGTTACCAAAGGGATTAGTTATCAATAGTGAATGATGTCTGTAATAGCCAGGTGATTATGTCTAGCTCCATCTCTGTCTACCATCCCTTTGTGACTAGTGGGCCTCAATAATGTTTATCCCTCCCAAGTGGGCTTTGAATATCCCCTCCTCTAAGAGATTCCTCTCATTTTCCTTATACTAGCTGGAATGGTTTGTCTTCATTTTTTCCAGAGATAAAAAAGGAATCGTTAAACACTACCATGTCAATGTAAACAACAAAAAACAGTTTTACCTGGCTGAGAATTACTGTTTTGATTCAGTTCCTGAGCTTATTCATTATCATCAGCACAATTCAGCAGGTAAATCGCTTTATCATTTCATGATTTGCATTGTGTTCATGAATGTCAATTTCCCTATTGTGTGTGTATGCTTTTAGTACAATCCTACCCATGTCTACTCTGTAGTAAGTTTCATTGTGTTCAATGGGTCTTACTCCCTACTAGGTGTATTTGTGATTGTAGTCTAAGAGTGTGAGCTGGGAATTCCCGATCTTCATCTTACGTCATTCTCTGACCAGCTAGGTAGACTTATGCGCAAACCGCTCTCTCTTAGCCTCAGTTTCCTAATGGCAATACTGGCAGTGCCTAAACATGTTTACTCAGGGGTAAGTCCCATTGTGTTCAGTGAGGCTCACTCCAAGGCAAACTGGGCATAGAATTGCAGCCTGAGAAGATTCTACTAAGGCTTACCATTGCTGGTCCTATCATTGGGCAGTGAAGTTGCTGCTTCCTGGCAGCTGATGTTGAATTTCAAGAAATGACAGCAAATTGTTAATTATTTATTGGTTTTCTTTTATTATGGAAAGATCCAACATCTTCAAGTGCTGTGTAAATGATAAGGGGAGTGGGTGGCGCTGTGATCTAAACCACTGAGCCTCTTGGGCTTGCTGATCGGAAGGTCGGTGGTTCGAATCCCCATGACAGGGTGAGCTCCCATTGCTCTGTCCCAGCTTCTGCCAATCTAGCAGTTCAAAAGCATACCAGTGTGAGTAGATAAATAGGTACTGCTGTGGCTCAAAGGTAAATGGCGTTTTCGTGCGCCCTGGCTTCTGTCACGGTGTTCCGTTGCACCAGAAGCAGTTTAGTCATGCTGGCCACATGACCCGGAAAGCTGTCTGTGGACAAACGCTGGCTCCCTTGGTCTGAAGAACGAGATGAGCACCGCAACCTCATAGTCGCCTTTGATTGGACTTAACCGTCCAGGGATCCTTTACCTTTACAGTGGTACCTCAGGTGACATATGCTGCAGGTTACAGACTCTGCTAACCCAGAAATATTGCCTTGGGTTAAGAACTTTGCTTCAGGATGAGAACAGAAATCGTGCAGCAGCGGCAGCAGGAGGCCCTATTAGCTAAAGTGGTGCTTCAGGTTAAGAACAGTTTCAGGTTAAGAACAGACCTCCAGAACGAATTAAGTACTTAACCCGAGGTACCACAGTATATCTATAAATGATAATAACTATTATAGATCCAGGCAAAAGTAGACAAAGAACATTAACTATATCTGACAACAGCTTTTGATTTCTCCAATTATCTGCATATTTTAGTCACAGTAAATATTTCCCCTCCCCCTTGGAAGTAGGTCATGCTTATTCCCATAAATCAGGGATCAGGAATCTGTGGCCTACCAGAGATTACTGGACCTCAGCTCCAACTAGTCCCAGTCAGCACCGCCCGTGGTCAGGGACGATAAAGTTGGGAGTCCAGCCCTACATAGAAATGTCAGGGGTTGAACCTGGTACATTTTACATTCAAAGCAGATGCTCTCTACCACTGAGCTACAAAATGGATACCTCTTTAAGAGAAGTTGAGAAGACATCAACAAAGGGGACAGACGTATTTCCATATCCAGGGACTCATAACTGAGAAGACCCTGTTACGAGTTGCCATGGAGTGTGCTATGATTATAGATGGAACGTTCAGCAGTGCCTCTCATGCAGATCTTAAGCCACAGGTTCCCTTTCTCAGCAAACTTACCTTATTTGGTGAACTTAATTTCTAGGTATAGTTACAAGACTTCGACATGCAGTGTCCACGAAGGCAAACAAAGTTCCATCCACAGCACTTTTGGGAAAAGGTAGGGGAAAGCCTTTTTTGACTGTGGTAGGAAATTAGTAATAGTTTTTCCAGGAAACCCTTCTCCAACAGCAAAAAAAACCCACACCAAAAAACAACAACATATATATGATCTAATATAACAACTCTTTCTATTAAACTTAGGCCCCTGGGAGCTAAAGCGTGAAGATATTGTCTTGCTGAAGGAAATAGGGAGTGGTCAGTTTGGAGTGGTGCAGGTGGGAAAGTGGAAAAAGAAATACGTTGCTGTTAAAATGATCAAGGAAGGGTCAATGTCTGAAGATGAATTCTTGGAAGAAGCTGAAACCATGATGTAAGCAAGGGTTTTCCCTAAGTGACACCAAGTCCATATGTGCCTACCCGTACATTAGGAACTGCAGTAGAGATCCTTCTGACAGTCAGTATCAGCCCTGTCTGAGGCAATGCAGGTGGCAGCCACAGTGAGGGCCTTCTCAGTGGTGGCTCCTGTTCTCTCCATAGAATTCTACCTATTTTGTTGTCATTTTGGCACCAGGCAAAGCGTGACCTGTTCTTCCAAGCCTTTCAGCCTTAATGTGAGCCCTGCTTATTGTATTGATCTGGCTCTTGAGATCTTGAAGCCTTTTAGTTTTTGTCTTCCATATTTTAAGATTTTTCCTCCGCTTCCTTTTATGTAAACTGCCCTGGGAACCTTTGTTGAATGGTAATATAAAAATATTTGCAATAAATCAATAAACGAAAGGGACAGGCAATATGCAGCTCTCGGGGGCAGAGTGAAGTGTTTAAGCACCCTTTCCCTAATTTTTAATTGCCTCTGTTAAATATTCCAAAGGGGATTGTTTAAACTTTTTGGCAACTGTAGACATAGCATCCGTATCGTTCATGCGATAATTTCAGCTTCAGCTCAGTCAGCAGAACATGAGACTCTTAATCTCTGGGTTATGGGTTCAAGTCCCATGCTAGGCAAAACATTACTGCATTGCAGGGCATTGGATTAGATCACCTTCTTGGCCCTTCCAGCTCTAAAATCATATGATTTGCTGTGGTCTAAACCACAGAGCCTAGGGCTTGCTGATCAGAAGGTCGGCAGTTCGAATTGCTGCGACGGGGTGAGCTCCCGTTGCTCGGTCCCTGCTCCTGCCAACCTAGCAGTTCGAAAGCACCTCAAAGTGCAAGTAGATAAATAGGTACCACTCCGGCGGGAAGGTAAACAGCATTCCCGTGCGCTGCTCTGGTTCGCCAGAAGCAGCTTAGTCATGCTGGCCACATGACCCGGAAGCTGCACGCTGGCTCCCTCGGCCAATAAGGTGAGATGAGCGCTGCAACCCCAGAGTCGTCCGCAACTGGACCTAACGGTCAGGGGTCGCTTTACATAACTAAGATAACCATAGGTTTTGTCTGCCCTATCAAAGCCTTTAATATGAAGAAGCATTTTTGTCAGTTATTTACAATATTGTTTGATTAGTGTTCCTTTAGACGAAAACATTTGTGATGCATATGAATGGATGTTCTGGCCAATATGGGTTTTATATTTGCACTGCAATCCCTATTGAAACACTAGCCATGTCAAGCCTTCCTTGACTATATTTTTGATCCAACTAGTATCGCTCAGCCGTTACACTGTGTTATTAATTATTATGTCTTTATGTAGCTTCTGGGGGGGGGGGGCTGAGAATAGACAATAATTGCATGGGTTTCTGGAGGTGCACGCAAGTGCCCTGTGTATGTTTATATGTGTTAAAATCCAGTACTTCGTTTTAGGAAACTGAATCACCCCAAACTTGTTAAATTGTATGGTGTTTGCACAAAGACCTATCCCATCTACATAGTGGCTGAATACATGGCTAATGGCTGCTTGCTTAGTTACTTAAAAGCCCATGGCAAAGGGCTGCATCACTTTCAACTGATGGAGATGTGCTACCATGTTTGTGAAGCAATGGCTTTCCTTGAGGAACATCAGTTCATACACCGCGATTTGGTAAGTTCTTGGAAAGCAGAACTTGGAATGGGTGTGGATTTTTTTGTTTTTTAACAACCTGTGGTTGTTTGGGGGGCAGGGGGGTGATTTAGGAGATTCACAGCACTGATCAGCATCACATCTGTTTCTAAGCTGATTTTGTTTCTTGTGCTCTCTGCAAAGGCTGCTAGAAATTGCCTGGTTGATACTGATCTTACAGTGAAGGTGTCCGACTTTGGAATGACAAGGTAAGTCTCAATCTTTAGCTTCAATGGGGGAAAATATTATAATGCTGATTAAAAACACACACACACACATTAACGAGACATTCAATAATGGCATCTCTCATGATAACCTAAAAGGCACCACATTTTCCTTCTCAAATAATCTGGAACTAAACTGCAGTCAAGTTATCCTGGGTTAAGAAACTCATGGCCGGGCGGCTAAGATCAGAGTTTCGTTACTGCTACCAGCATCACAGACAGCAGCTAAATCAAGGTTTTGAGGTTGTTTGTTTGTTTTAAAAGAAGCTGCTTTCTCCACTGCTTCTTGAAGTAAGGGAGTGTTTATTTTGAGATCATAGAATCATAGAATCATAGAGTTGGAAGAGACCACAAGGGCCATCAAGTCCAACCCCCTGCCAAGCAGGAAACACCATCAGAGCACTCCTGACATATGGTTGTCAAGCCTCTGCTTAAAGACCTCCAAAGAAGGAGACTCCACCACACTCCTTGGCAGCAAATTCCACTGTCGAACAGCTCTTACTGTCAGGAAGTTCTTCCTAATGTTTAGGTGGAATCTTCTTTCTTGTAGTTTGGATCCATTGCTCTGTGTCCGCTTCTCTGGAGCAGCAGAAAACAACCTTTCTCCCTCCTCTATGTGACATCCTTTTATATATTTGAACATGACTATCATATCACCCCGATGGATTTTTTAAAAATAGAAACATCTCTGCTTCATAGTGAGCTGTAAATTATTGGGGGGCAAGGCGGGGGGGGGGGATTTGTCCATCCCTAAACTAGCCTCAAGCTAGTGGTTATCTAAGGATCTTGGGAAGTTTTCATATTGATATTGTTTATAAGAAACATACTTTACATTTGCCAGAAGGTTGTTGTGAATTTTCTTTTCGCATTCCATGTCCAAACCAGCTTCTACAAAAAATGGATAGATGGGTGATTTGATAACCAATATTTTGATATTTGTATTACTGGGTTGTAGCCAGCTCAGTTTTACTCAGAGTGAACCTATTGACATGAATGGATCTAAGTTAGTTATGGGTTAGTTATAGGCCTGTCATTGGGTACAACCATCTGGTTGTTTTTGGCAGACATCTCAGCAGAGTAGGTTCAACTGAGGTGTCACTCGGATACATCCTTCATTTTGCTCCGTGAATCCTAAAAAGTGAATCTTGCCTTATAGATATGTGCTTGATGACCAGTATGTGAGTTCTTTAGGAACTAAATTTCCTGTGAAGTGGTCAGCACCAGAGGTTTTTCATTATACCAAGTTCAGCAGCAAATCGGATGTGTGGGCCTTTGGTGAGTATATAATGCAACTATTGAAAATGCTACATGAAGTGAAGAAAAGCCCTTAGAAGTCATTTATCTAAATAAATGGACCTGTGACTGATCAGGCACAGAGTGATGATATAATGCACCCTAAGGAATTCGTCTAGTGAAACCAATAGGACTTGTGCAGGACACATCCCTGTTGGCTTATGCCCAGATTGTGAAGGTCTGTATTGCATGGACTTTCTTTGCCACATAGGAAATATATTTCCAGATGCATGGACAGCTCTTTGTTCTCTTTCTTTTTCTCTCCAGCTTGGCTTTATTTCCTAATTAAATAGCTCAGTGTCACAAAGCAATTAAAACATGGGTGTTAACGCACTTTTGGAAATGCAGCAGTCTTTTAAAAATATGCAGTCAGATAGATGATCAAATCTAGATACCGCTTCTGCCGAGCCATAGCAGCACTAAACAAAAAGCAGAGGAAAGGATACCTCTCAGGAGTGGTAGCAACTAGTACAATGATGCTGTTTATCAGCTGCCGATTTGTACTGTGCCACACCTTTCCACATCCTGCCCATTTGGATCAGCTGCCAGCAGTTCACACAGAGATTGACATGCTCCCTTTTTGGCTTGTGGATATTTCAAGTGCACTTTCAAGAAAAGAAAAAAGTAGCTGTGAAGTCAAAGAGAAGTAGCTTGGTAGCACAAAAAATGCATGACGGAACAAGAACAAGTCATAAACACTTAAATTAGCGAGAGAGGCTGTGGGTTTTTAAACAGCAGAGGTAATTCAGTATACAGCTGGTCTTTCATCATGTTTTTACTGTGAAATAGCTTTGGGATATTTTATGAGAAACGATTCATGAATGGAATGAAATAAATAATGGTCATCTTATGCAGAATATGATGCTCCTATATCAAGAAATAACTGTCACACAAATAAGGATGCTTCCAGGCTGTTGCTATTTGGGGGTGGGATTCATTCTCACACTTTGCAAATTCATGTTGCACAAGTGAAGTCAAGTGAATGGTCTTGCATTACCAAAATACGACATTCTGCAATAAGAAAAGCGATGGGGGGAAATGCAGTGAAAAGTGGGAGATGATGATTGCCTGATGCCTCATCATCTAACATCCCTGCAAACAAATCGGAATGGAACCTCAACAAACAGCAGACGTCCTCCTAACCTGCCTGCAAACTTAGTGCCAACAAATCTACATGAATGCTCAATAAACAGATTGCCCGGAAGCAACCTTTTTTATTTTGTAATGTCCTTCTGGGTTTTATGTACCATTATAATACCTTGTTTTCCTCCACTCTGTGGACATGTCTACAGGAATTTTAATGTGGGAGGTGTTCACTCTGGGGAAGCAACCCTATGAACAGTATGACAACATGCAAGTGATCGAAAAGGTTTGCCTTGGCTATCGGCTTTATCGCCCGCAGTTGGCTTCCCAGGCAATCTATCAAATAATGTACAGCTGCTGGAATGAGGTATGTGTCCAAGTTCACTTGAGGCTGAAAAAGAAAAGTGATTTTACCCCCCCCCTTCTCTGCTATTGCTGTCTTTTGCAGCTGTAGGCCTCTGGTTGCTCCTGGACCTTCTCTTGTCAGTAAAGGCTCACTTATTATTTTAATGGGAGAGGACAAACTCCGCAGAAGCACAGAACTTGTCACTCCATTGTAGTGAGACTAAGTGTGTAGGAGTCCCACGTGTGTGCAGTGGTTTGGACTATGGTGCCTGACTTTAAATGATAACACATCAGAACTGAACGGAATCTTGAACAATTATGGTTTTCATAAAAGCATTATTTTGTCAAAGGATTTGCTTAAATTAATAAGAGAAGCATTACCTGGAAAGCACACACACACACACACACACACACACACACACACACACAAGCTTCTTTGACTTTTTAAACAGGAAGGCTGTGATGTAGAAAAATAAAGCTGTGGTCCTATTTTTGTACCTAGCACGCCTGAAAAAAAGTAAATGTGTTTGTGTACCTCTTTTGATTTAGTCAACCTTATTCTTAAGTGCATCAGTAGCTGTGTACCCTTCATTTCACATCTGACCCCATTTATTAAAAAAAGTTTTAACACCGCTCCAAAAGTTTGAGTGTGTGGTACTGCCATAGGCACTATTTAAAGGTACTGATCCAAAAATACACTCCATGTTTTATTATGATGGCACCTGTCTTTAGGTACTGTTCAGACTGGTCACATTTGTGCTGGGCATTGGAGATGCTTCAGGTTCAGAAGGCATGTAAAACATCTCAGGTTTAATCCCCGATGTCCTCTTAGATGAAAGCTCTCAAGCTTTTGGATTGGGAAGACCTCTGCCTAAGACCTTGGAGACCCATTCTCAGTCAGAGTACACAATAATGGGCTAGACCAATGCTATGAGGATGAGCAAGGAACATCACGTGCTCAAAGAGGAGCTTGTTTGACAAAAGTTTCCAAAGACGAAACAATAAATGAAATGTAGATGACCTTCCAAAGTTCTTCATGCTATGGCACGGAATGTTCCCCACATATTAACGTTCCTACTAGCCAAGGCCTTGCGATGGCTGGAGGAGCTCCTTTTGGTCCCCAAGTGGGTATGACGCATGGGGTGGTGATATAAAGCAAGACCTTCTCGGCGATGGTGTTGCCCCAGTTATGTCCATGGTTTTGTTACACAGCTAGAGGAGATCTTTTACTCCAATTTCTTCTGCTTGCTGTACTGTTTTATTGTATGTTGGTTTTAATTATTGTTACATGTTGATTTTGTGTGTTTTGTATTTGTTAATCACGATAATAATAATAATAATAATAATAATAATAATAATAATAATAATAGCCACCAATCAATGGCAAGTGGTGAGTTCGTTGGTTTCTCCTTTTCATACAGCTGCCTGAAAAACGTCCCACATTTTGCCATCTGCTTTCTCTCATTGAACCACACAGAGAAGATGACAAGCACTGAAGGATTGTCCAGCCTTTTCTTTTGTGAGCCCTTGCGCTAATGCCATCTCTAAAATCTGGTTTGGAAACTCTTACCCCAATGATTTATTAAACCAGTGAAACGGCTAAAAGATGAATAAAAGAAATGGCATGAGAAACACATATTGAATTTTTATTTAAATATTCATGGGTTGTTTTTCTTCTTCAGATTACAGCTTTGTTATCAGTTCTAAAGGCTGCTGAGGATCTGTAGTAGAATGCAGTTTGCATATAGCAGTAGAGATGGAAAGGCCTGGAAAAAAACTGGAAAAATTGAAAAAACAACAACAGTCCCGAGTCCCGTCCGTCCCCCCCCCATTTTTCCCCCAAAACCAGATTTTTCCCAGAAAAATTGAAAATAATAGTTTGATATAATTTGAATATTCCACACACTCCCCCCCATTTTTTCCAGGGGGGAAACGGCTTTGGGGAAAAAAGTGGGAAAACCTGGTTTTCCTGGGGGGGGGAGGGGTTCCAGGCCTTCCCATCTCTAAATAGCAGTAACATTTAGTTAGAAACATCTGCTTGTGCACAACAATCAGATTATTGTATCATGAATCTATTACTCCTGATCTATACAGTTTTGCAATGGTTACCCAAGATGTGAGATAATCTTAGAAAAATCTTTACCGGTGTTCTTTTGGACTTTTTCATACCCATGTCTCTAGTTAAGCTAAAACCAAATCTCTGCAGCTGTGGGTATTAGAATAAAAGGAAAACAGTTCTTACAATTGGATTTAAAATAAAAATAAGTGCTTCAAGGTTAACACATAACTGGCTCCAATGGCTTTTATAAAAACAAAAGACGTTTCAAGCTTGCTACCCGGTTGACTGTCTTATGCCAACATCCACTACATCAGCATTTGGTTTGGATAAAAACTCAGGGAAGACTGTTGAAAACAAGAGTTTAGAATGGAGACATAAATGCACCTAAATGAATGGCAGGTTCTCAGCAATATTTCAAGATGTTTCCCCCTGTTTGCAACCATGCCCATAAGGGTTTCTTCCTGGGGCAAATGGCCACTCCCAATGAGGGGCAGGGAGATTATTATCAGGGGAAAGGGCATGCGCTGTTATTTTTGCAAACATCTGAAGAGAGAAGACATCTAATTACAGATTGACTGTCTCCCATAGCTGGGCCCTGATAACTTATGTGTGGGGCTGTTTTGCCTTGATCAAGACTCCTGCCCTTCTGGGTTTCTAGGACCGGATTTCAGGATGTCGCACTCAGATATCCTGGAGCAAGAGCCACATGTGCAATGCTGAAGTGATGGTTGGTATTATAAGCGTTGTGGGTGCCTATTACTTGTTGGAGGGGCTGAGTAGCTCATTTGTCCATTGGGCCTGGAAGGGTAGGTCTCTGGTTCATGCCTTTTCTGCTGAAAACAGGTGATTGATTCTGCCTAAATGTGAACACCAGCAATCAGTTCTGCACTAGGTGCTCAGATGTGCTCTGTCCATCTGCCTCTGCATATACAGAGCCTTTATATTTTTTAAAACACAATCCGAAGCAATACAGTTCCATGTGTTGTATTGCTGGCATTGACACACAGTGATAAATAAGACATATATTAGCTTTTCTGGTTTCCTTCTTAGAATGCTGTTTCAGATGCAAATGCGTGATTGTCTTTTCCAACTTCTTCATATGGATTGACTGCTGCAGTTTGGACTAACTGGTTTTCTGCTGCTCTTCTGCGAATTAAGAAAAAATATTTCTGAGTTTCAGCTATAAAAGCCGTGAACATGTGCACACACAACAAAGGGGAAACTTTTACTAGAGAAAAAGCAATGTTATACTTAATATGAGCTGTATATATATTCTGACAAACACCTACGTTCAATAGGCTGATTCAATTCACTAACAGGGACTGAAAACAATAGAATTTTCAGTTTGCAGATTCGGGTCAAAACTTGGTTCCTTTATATTTTCCCAGCTCTTACATCAGGGATGGCCAATGTGCTCCACTGTAAATACTGTGGACTCAACTCCCATTCGCCTTTGCCAGTATAGCCAGTTATCATAAATGATGGGTAAAAGGTAAAGGGACCCCTGACCATTAGGTCCAGTTGTGGCCGACTCTGGGGTTGCGGCGCTCATCTCGCTTTATTGGCCGAGGGAGCCGGCGTTTGTCCGCAGACAGCTTCCGGGTCATGTGGCCAGCATGACTAAGCTGCTTCTGGTGAACCAGAGCAGCACACAGAAACATCGTTTACCTTCCTGCCGGAGTGGTACCTATTTATCTACTTGCACTTTGATATGCTTTCGAACTGCTAGGTTGGCAGGAGCAGGACCGAGCAATGGGAGCTCACCCCGTTGCGGAGATTCGAACCGCTGACCTTCTGATCAGCAAGTCCTAGGCTGTGTGGTTTAACCCACAGTGCCACCTGTATAAATGATGGGAGTTGATGGTGAATAACATCCCGAGAGCACACAACAGAGAGGTGCAGAACAGAGTTATTTTGTACAGTGTAAGAGAGATGCACTGTCTATAAAACATCACTTACTTTCTTCGGTTCCTCTGCCCTGTGATGATCAAGGTGATAATTCCAACCACTACAAGACCCATGATGACTCCAAAAAGTATAAGCCATATGGTGACTGGGGGTTCGTAAGGTGTTGCCAGTGTTGGAAGAATACCAACAAATTCCAGAGTTTGGTCATCCAGTTGGAAAGCTTCATTGATGCGTCCTCGAGACAATCTGCCAAATAAAGGGGTGGGTGGGAATCTAATTACAGTGTAAACAAGGATTCACCTTAAAAATATTTCCTGTCTCTCTACTAAAATGTGAAGCTGGTCTGATGTGAGAAAGCATGCAACATGTAAAAGAAAAAAAGGAAAGGTGAAAAAAATGGCTTAAATGTTTACATATTTCTAGTGTCGTTCTTATCCTCTTCACTATTGTCTCTTGGTTTTCTGCAATTGACTGCAAAGTTGACTGCAATTTCCCCACTTTCAACTGATTTATTTAGTTAAATCATGCTCTGACATTATGTTTGAATCCAAGGGTGCCTGCCAATCCGGTATTTGAAATTGCAGGTGGAAGCTGATTTAAAAGCTGAATTTGTATTAACTACGGTTTGTCATTTCTACTGAATTCATGGGAAATTGACAAACCATGTTTGCTTACACTTATTTCTACTGGGTTTATTTAACAATATAGAAGTAAGCCTTACTGAGTTCAGTGGAACTTATTTCCAGATAAGTGAATGTAGGATTGAAGCCAGGCATATATTGCAAGTCCCCCCCACCCAAATATCCCCAATATTCCAGCTTCTACACTCTTGCTTCTTCCATTTCACTTGCAAGCTAATTCCTTGCAATGCAAAAATTTCACCTGATTGCGGCTTCCACTTGAGATTTGGGAACAAAGTCTGTGACATTAGTGCCATTATTGGGCATGCTGACAGTAAAAACGAAGGAGATTCGTGGCGTCACATCACCTACATGGACATTCGTTGATCTGATGGGGAGAAAAATGTCTTTACTACAAGAATTACAAGCTTGAAAAAAACCATGCAAATATTTCTGAATATGCTGTCCTAGAGATCTCCATATTTGTCATTGGAATATATTGATTGTACACATAGATTACCTAATGGTTTCATATACACAGGTAACTTAGGCAAATTATTCAATTAGCCATCAACCCAAACATACATCTTCCACCTGAGAAGTGTCCAACTTAAGTCACATTTTATACGGCTACGAGATCTTAGCAAGACCAAAGTCGCTGGTTTAAAACTCTCATTGCATGTGGCAAAACGTTTTACAAAATCTATGCAGTTCAATTGGTGTGGAGGTTTTTTAATGTGCACAATGTATTGATATACCATTTTAAGGGTCTTCCCCCAGCAAAAATCAATGTACGGTTAAGTGTGATGGTGGTCTCCTAGGCTCACAGCTGCCTTAACCACGTCAGACCATTGTTTCATCTGGCTCAGGGGTGGCTAACCTTTTCCAGCCTGAGGGCCAAACTCATCTCTCCCCAGCCCTTTGGAGACCACAGACCAGTGCTGCCTGTTGATACTCTACATTCTCACACAAGCACATAGCTTCCCTCTTCTGCTGATCCCTGCAAATCAGCATAGAAGAGGGGGTTATTATCACCCCTCATCAAATGATTGATCTAATGACTGGAAAGAGAGTCTCATTTGGGCTGTATCTGCTTTATCCCCCCCCCTTTTTTGACATCAAAATCAGTGGAGTCTTGGGGCAGGAGATAAAAACTTGCAAGAGGGTGGTTAGCTCCACCTGGTCTACAGTGACTTTGACATTCCAATATCTCAGACAGAAATCTATGTCTGCTCTACCTGCAAATGTCAGAGGCTTTTTACATGCAAAGCATGTGTTCTACCACTAAGCTATGGGCCTTCTGTTTTCCACTAGCACAAGAACCAGGGCCGTCTTACCCATAGACGCTAGGGGTGCAGGGCACCCGGGCGCCAGGCTCTCAGGGGCGCAGGCTGAGAGTCCAGGGCCCGAGAGTTGAGTCTGGGGAAGAGCCCGCCTGTCGGTCACAGCACTGCAGCTGGTTCTTCTGCTGTGGGCAGCTCTGCGCCGTGAGTTCGGGGGCGACCAAGTCAGCGAGACACAGAGGTGGCCGGCCGGCTCCACCTTCCTGCGCGCCTGGGACTGGGCAACCGGGGGAGGTGCACCGGGTGGATCTTTGCACCCTGGCGCCACATATGCTTAAGACAGCCCTGACAAGAACACTAAAAAGTTCGCAGAATTTGCTTCCTCTTGGCTTCTGTAAAAAGTATAATGCAGAGGGGCACCTAACCCTTTTAGGTAAATTCTGAATGTTCCCAGGGCACTGAAGTATGTGCATTTTCCTATTTTGAAAACTGGTTCTGATATTGTTGGGGGGGGAATCTGGAACTCTCTCAGGTGCTGCGTAGCAATTGCCCACAGCAAAGCTAAATGGAAAAAAAGTAACTTACTGAAATGCTATGCTTTCATTTTGGTAGTACTTCCTCATGGCATAGGCAATTGTTGCCTTGAATAAATACATTTCGTTGTCATTCCACGGGTACTGCAAATTCAAAACAATAGTCCAATTGACTTAGGCTCAGTCACCTAGTAACTCTTTTGAAACAGATGGACTCTGCAAGGAGTAACACTCTGCCTTAATATGATTTATGTATAGCATACTTTTGGCTAATAAATCAAATATATGATTAACTTCTTGTGCTATATAGGGAAATGGATAAATGGTAAAATTAAGAACTAGAAGCTTAAATCACATTTCTGTTCCCAGTGAGAATAGTGTACAAATATCCATTATAACAGGGGGGAGAACGTGCAAAAATGCACATTGTTAGGCACAACAGCATACAGAAAGGTGAATATAAGCAGAAATGCATATAGAAACGGGTCTGAATTTTCATGAGAACTTTTTTTAAAATACAGAAGTCAGGCGAACTGAAAATAAGACTAGACAAATGAAGAACTTAAGAGGGAACCATCCATCTCTAGGGAACATTGCCTCTGCTATCCTAAGCCAATCTAGTCTGCATCACACTTGGAGTAGGCTAGTATCCTGCTAGTTGCTTCATCTCCACTCCTGACCTTCAGAGTTCACCCCTGTGGTTATAAAGTGCATACCTGTTTCTGGAGATGGAAACAAACATTAAATACAGAAATAAGATGGTAGAGATGTATAGACAAAATACATTTGAAGCAGAGTTATTATTAGGGTCGTGCTGAGCATGTGGAACGGCAAAAGAGGAAAAGGAGACTGAGCAATGATTGTTCCCCTCACTATAGTTTGTATTGTTCATTCATCACTGTTCATTTTTGAAAACGTCCTCACCGCTCCCATCCTGAACTGCCTTTCTTTTAACACTTTGATAACAGAGCTTGAAATCATATTTGCACTTGGATTACCTTTTGAACATTTTACGTTACCAGGATATCGATTCTGTGGCCATTTTAAATTGGTTTCCCCCCCAACTTGGGGCTGCACTGAGCAATTTCACAGAGCCTGCGGCCCTCCAGATGTGGTTGGACTCCCATGAGCCTCAGCCAGCATGCTTTTCCGGGCATCCAAGTCACTGCATCCCTTCCAGTCGAAGGGTGCCCAGGAGGAATGCGGCAGGCCCACTGCTACCCGGGAATGATCTACCCTTCCCGCCCTCCCCTAGCTCCAACACTGTGTTCATGTTATTTCATAAGATATCATCATAAGATCATCTTCCTGTGAATTCACTCACTGCATTGCTTCCCAGTGCTGTTTTCAAGCTGATCCTCACTTTGATTGCATAATCAGAATCTGGATTAAAATGAAGTAAAACAAACAAGTCTTGACACAGAATTCCAAACTTATTTCCATAACATACACATAGCTAACGCCTAAAAAAAGAGCACTGTCTGTGTTTTGATAGCTTGTGTACAACAACAACATATATCATTATTATACGGAGATGGTTGCGTGTTTGGTTCTGGTCATAGATGTCCAATGTACATCTTGCCACTAGTTAATGCTGCATCCATCAGCAGAGACCACATGCTGGGGTACAAATATATTGTAGAGTTTTATCAATGCTAGACACTTTCGTGTGACCTGACCTACTAATTCTCATTACTTCTGAGCCCATCTCTGCCTTGATTTTTGAGAGTGGTTCCGTTAATGCTTCACCTCAATCTCCAATCACTGATCTCCTCTTAAATAGACCCCTACAGTGCTGAAGTTTGGTTGGCCTGTACCAGGAGTGCCCTGTGGAACTCCTTGCCACTAGAAGTCCAGCAGCAGGAATCCAACCTGCCTTCTTTTAGATCCCTTTCGAAAAATGACATTCAGATGAGCCTTTAAACGTGAATATGTTTTTACCACCCAGTAATTTATGGTGTTTTCATGGATGTTTTTTACTGATTTTTTAATATTGATCTTACTGTAACTTTGTGTTGCATTCCGCCTTGCTGTATTTTTAATGGATCTCCCCCCCCCCCTTTTTTTTTTGTATACCACAATTTCCCAGCCTCTGAGGCAATGGGATCGATCTGTCTATCCTTGAAAATTGCTGGTGGAGTTGTTGCTTTTCTCAGTGCTCTCCATGGGATGATTGAACAATGGGGAAAGGTGGCGAAGGCAAGAACTAGTTGTGCACATACAACTCGCACCACCGATGCAACATGAACCTACATGGAGTCCAGGCTGTATCCCAGCCAATCCGTCTGCC
This sequence comes from Podarcis bocagei, assembly GCF_964188305.1. Taxonomy (NCBI): domain Eukaryota; kingdom Metazoa; phylum Chordata; class Lepidosauria; order Squamata; family Lacertidae; genus Podarcis; species Podarcis bocagei. Next base: position 40,737,029 of record NC_138130.1, read on the forward strand.
GGCGTTCTCTTTCTCCAGCCACAACCGCAGAGGCTGAAAGTAGTGGAGCAATGGTGTTGCATTCATTGTCTTCTCTCCTGTCACGGATTCTAATGCCTCGGTCCAAGGCCGTGATCTTCCTAAGGCAAGCATGGCCCTATGGTTTATAAAGAAGTAAGCATGAAACACCGTCCACATGCATGCTGTTGTGTGACTGCCAAGACCACAAGGTGGCACCATATAGAGAGGATGGACCGAAATGAAATTCTCAACTAAAAATGAAGCCTGTACTTTCTCTTAACTCTATATCATGGGTAGGCAAACTACGGCCCGGGGGCCAGAGCTGGCCCAATAGCCTTCTCAGTCCGGCCCGCGGACAGTACGGGAATCAGCATGTTTTTACATGAGTAGAATGTGCCCCTTTATTTAAAATGCATCTCTGGGTTATTTGCAGGGCATAGGAATTTGTTCATTCCCCCCCAAAAAAAAATATAGTCCAGCCCCCCACAAGGTCTGAGGGACAGTGGACCGGCCCCCAGCTGAAAAAGTTTGCTGGCCCCTGCTCTATATCCTGGATTCCCCCTGCTCCGCTGGGTCCTGCCCGCCTTTCAATCCATTAGTGTTACTGTGACACCTGGCGGTCAATTTCTTTTTTGGTAGTGTTGCAAAATATTATCCAAGCCAAGTGAAACTTGAAGTGACCACCTATCAGCTGATAGGCAGTCCACCAGATGGGCCGCATGACTGAGGTCCCCTGCACAAAGCAGGCTTTACGTTACCATCTATCAACTATATATGCTTCTGACTTCAAGCTATTTAACAATAGGAACAATAAAAAGTCTCTCTCTGCATGTCTGGCTGCTGAAATGAAGGATGCTTGTGGGGTGGGGAAGCCAAGAGTGGATCTCCGTTATTCTGGTGACAAAAACAAACTCTTGGACAAAATGTGTACTCAGTGGTAGCTTTACTTTAAAATAAAAAAATTAAAATCTAAGCATACGTCTGCCCCACTGAGCCAGTATGCAAACATGTGGCTCCAGTTAGTGATCTCAAGAGATCTAATATAAAAAAACCAACAAAGTGTATCCCACAAGCCTACAAGTCTGCCCATTCCTACCATAAGGCATCTGGGCAAGAGGAGGAAATTGCAGAGGAGAGAAGGTTTAATTATTCTCTTATCATCTGCTGATTTCTCTGCTGAAAGCTAAGTCCTCCCAGCTCTCCTTTGCAAAGCAGCCCAGATTTTCAAGTGGAGGCGGACTGGGGTTCCGTCCATCTCAGAGTTTCCCCTAAGGAGAAATTAAAATATAGGGCATGTTTTCTTTCCAAGTTTTATGCAGTATTTTGTTACCCCAGCTTGTCACCAGCTGCTGTGGAATTAGTAATGTCACATTTGTAAAGTTCATCTGTGTGGCCTGCAGCTTTGCAAAGTGCTTCTTGAAACTGGAACTGGTAAATTGTCCTCGTGTAATATCTAGAGAGAGAGAGAGAGAGAGAGAGAGAGAGAGAGAGAGAGAGAAGGGGAAAGGGGACAAATCATTTGTTAGGGCTTAAATCAGGCATAGGTCAGCAACAATAACAAAAAACAATAAATCACCTGAGTTAATCTTTATTCAAGGAAACAAACCACAGCTCAAGTCTAGTGGTCTCAGCACCTGGACATTGGTGAATTTACACATCCCTGTCAACACCTGGGTTTTTTAAACTGGGCAATGGAGAATAATGAAGAGATGGGGATGCAAATGGAATGAGTAGAAGTCTAAAGGCAGCTGTATTGTCCTTAATTTAGGAACATAGGAAGCAGCTGTATACCAAGCCAGTTCATTTGTCCAGCTGTCTCAGTACCATTTGCTCTGACTGGTGGCAGGTCTTCTGGGAGGTGTTTTTCCTAGCTCTATGTGGAGCCCCCAGAAACAGAGCCTGAGACCTTCTGTATGCAGGTGCTGAAGTGAGAACAGAAATTGCTAAGAAAGAGCTCTGGTGGTTGAGTGCCAGCTGAACTGGAGGCGAAACAGGCTGACCAAGAAACCGGGGGGGGGGGGGGTATCAGCATGATCAGGGAGACTTCAACGTTGCAAAAGTACAAAATATAAAAAATAGCCTTATGGTGGAACCACCTCCAGAAATTCTCCAATGAGGACTGGGCATGTGTAGTAGCTACAGAATGCTGAGTGTCAGTTAGAAAACAAAAATGCATAAAAGGGAGAGGGCAGCAGAATGTTTTCTGGAACCCTGAACAGGAGCCTATTCAGAGGATACGCTGCCACATTTTGTTGTCAGACCCACTCTTTGTATTCTAAAAAGCAATCTATACAATAGCAGAGGGTTTTTGGGTTTGTTTAATAACTAGTAAACCACAGAGCCTAGGGCTTGCTCTTCAGAAGGTTGCGATTCGAATCCCTGCGACGGGGTGAGCTCCCGTTGCTCGGTCCCTGCTCCTGCCAACCTAGCAGTTCGAAAGCACGTCAAGTGCAAGTAGATAAATAGGCACTGCTCTGGCAGGAAGGTAAATGGCGTTTCCGTGCGCTGCTCTGGTTTGCCAGAAGTGGCTTAGTCATGCTGGCCACATGACCTGGAAGCTGGCTCCCTCGGCCAATAAAGCAAGTTGAGCGCTGCAACCCCAGGGTCGGCCATGACTGGACCTAATGGTCAGGGGTCCCTTTACCTTTTTAAGGTCAAATAACAGGAGTAAGGGGCTCATTTGACATACCTTATGAAAGAGTAGTCATTGGCTACATGGAAAAGAGCTGCAGGGTCACAGTATTCCTCATCGTGGGGCACCGGTTCCACGACACCTACTATCTCTCGCCTGCAGAGAAGAGCAATGTCAGGAGTTTCCATCAGTATTTGAGATGGAAGTGAGGTTTAAAGGCATGAGCTTCTCAGATAGATTGAAGTGTATTGAAGCAGCCCTCCTTTACAGCAGTACTTTTGCCAGTACTCTGAGGTACATTGACTGTTAAGGTGTTTCTGTGGGAACTCCACCTCTCCTGTTTGCGTTTGACCTAACTGTGCTGCTTTTGACTGGAATTGTTTTATTTGTTTTTTAATAAATTATTCTACTTTGTATTATTGTAACCCACCCTGGAACCTTCTCTTGTAGGTCAGGTATGAAACAAACAAACAAGAATAAAGATCAGGGAGCCTTCAGGCCTGCCTGATAAACTCCCTTTATTTACTAGTTTCAAAGCACTATAAAAATTCATAAGCAACCTTTACAGAACAAGGGGTATTGGCTTGAATTGTCTTGCCATTTTTTTTAACCATGAAAGCAGAACTTAGTGGACTTCCTTGTATTTGGAGTACCTCCCCCCCCCCATCAATGTATGATATCCATTATTTGATTTGGGAATTTGACTTGTCAACAGATTTTTAATAAACTTGTACTTGCTTCATCTGCCACCATTTTTTCATCCATTGTTCTTTTGGAATTTCACCAGAAAATACCATCCACCTCCATTTCTCTAGCATGTAAGTGAAAGGCAACGTTCCAACAATAGTGAGCGCTTGCTTCAGCAGGAAGTTTATATCCGTCTCTGGAAAAGAGCACAGCCAACTGACAGGATGAAGGGAGAATTTAACTTCTGAGAGCTGCCAATTCAAATTTTCATTGCAGTTCTAATCCTGCAAAGCAAAGGCTGGTAAAAACCACCCCCAATCCCCTCAACGAAGCTTCTGTGCTTGGAATGAAGAAGAAGCAGTGACTTGGTTGGCTTTTTGGGTCTCCATTCCTCCCAATTTCTTTTCTTTTTTTGAGTAGTGGCTTTTAGCTTCCTAGCCTGAAGGCTGGATTTGGCTTATTAACTATCATTGTAAGGCACTCTGAGAAAAACATTTGTGGTTGAAGAGTGCAGTAAAAATACTTTAAATAAAAATAAATAGGAGTACTGGCCCTTGTGACTGTTA